>NC_081257.1:23939996-24239996 GCF_030490865.1 Poecile atricapillus
TTCTCCCCTGCAAAAGAAACATGCTGGCCTTGGCCATGAAGAAGACTCCAGTGCTCTTCCCTGTGGCTGAGGGCAGACAATCTACTGTATCCTCCAAGTTTCATGTGCTTCCTGAGAATAAAAGCAATTGAGAATTTAACCCTACCTGTGCAGGGACGGGCAAGGCACTTTGGAAAGGTGAAATGACCTAGTACGTGGTTTTGTCTGTTTTCATGCTGTCCCTCCCAAAGATGACGTTGTTCCCTTCTGAAGGGACACAGAAGTGAGACAAAGAACATGAATTGACTTCTGAGATAGGGAGCACATTGTGGCCTTTAGCCACAACCATCAAACTGGTTCCAATAACAGCAATCTGAAGGAAAAAGCTGACAGTGTCTTGACATGGTCAGTTACATAAAATGCACCCCATTTCTTTTGTGCCATATGCCTTTGATGCATTATCATTCCCACTCTCCTTGATTGCTTTTCAAAACCCATCTAAATTAATGTGAATTGGTAAAGGGTAATTATTCCCATGAATAATCAGTGTATGCTAATAAATGCAAAAATAGGACAAAATGCTAAGTTTCACCAGCACTGAGTGTTCCTATCGATGACGGTCCCTGATAAAGGGCACCTCCTCCAGCTGTGTCCTTCCTGCAGCAGTACAGAGTTACTCTGCTCAGCAAGGAAACATGCAGCAGCACAGCTCCTGCCCTTTGTCTAAAGCACCATCTCACCAAAGACTGGCTGGTGTGCTCTTAGCAAAATTCCATAGGAATCTATATTAATAAAGATACAGGACACTACAAAAAGAGGAAGATATTACCAAGAAGAAGGAGACAAAGACAAAAGATATTGCCAACAAGAGGACACAAGCAGAGGGCTGGCTGTACAAGTATTTGTCATCGACTCTCAGTGTGCTGCTTCAGTGGTGGCCAGGCAGAGCTTGGTGCCAGCACAGCCAGGGCAGGAACCAGCTCAGGCCCCATCACCAAATGTGCCCCAGGCAAGCACCCAACATTTATCACCTCCATTAAACTGTAGAACTCAATGGCTTCACACAGCACAATTTAGGGGGGCCTCCAGCACACTCCTGGCATTAAATAGCACACAAGAACAAGGAGAAACATTTAAGCCTTCTCCAGGAAACTCCAAGTGAGCACGAAGATCCTGCTTAAAATAAACGACCGTTCAGTATTCTCTGCAAATTGCATTTGCTGCCTCCTCAAAGTCACAGCATACGTTCTGGCAACATGACGGGAAAGACATTAGTGAATTACAAGAAACATTTTAAATCCAGTTAGAGACCAGCCCACCATTATTTTATTAGTGTGCTTTTTAAGAAATCTAAGTTGTAACAGTACAGTGAGTCTAAAAAGGGCTATTTCTCCATCTTTTTGGGAAAAGAGACTTGCAGGACTTGGCACTTCCCTCGCTGAACTTCAGGAGACTCCTGCTGCCTGTGTCTCCAAGCCTCTCGAGGTCCCTGTGAGCAGCAGCACGACCCAACAGCCACACTCAGAACACACAGCAGCTTCCCCAAACTCCAGAGCGACTGCCTGCTTCACCTCGGGTACAGCTGGACTCCCAGAAAAATGTTATCATCTCTCTGAAGCAATCCTCTCCTCAGAGAACCCCGTTTCACAGGCACCAAGGAAAACGCAGGAACCAGTCACCTCCTTCACACAAAATAAAATTTACTTTCGGTACTGGGAAAAAAGTATCAAATCAGTTAACAGACTAGGCAGGGAGGATGGCAGATCTCCCAACACTGCAGGATTTTATCAACAGACTAGATGAGCATCTGTCAAAGCCGTCTGCTCTGCCAGGAAGATATAAAGACATAGAAGAGAGGCGTTAGGGAAGTTTTTTGGCTGAGCAACCTTTCCCACAGAGCCAAGGGGATGTCACTGCCTTCCTGCCCTCAGTGCAGGGCAGCCTGGCCACGCTGCACATCTGCAGGGAAAGCCACGGAAATCCCCTTGCAAACACACAAAAATCACAAAAATCACACACACATACAAAAAGGGGACAGCTGAAGATATTTTAGTGCAGTACACATGGAACTTCTCCCAGGAGCCACGTGCTGCTCTTGGAGGGAGGAACATCTCATTTATCCGAGCACACAGAGCCACAGCAGCACTCCCCAGGCTTTATCACCCGATGCCTTGTGCTCGCTCCCTGTTGGGGAAGGAATCACAGAAACCTCCAGGGAACTTGGGGAATTCAGGAAGACACACTGGAGCTGGGAAAGGCACAGGCTACAGAGAGACTCACCGCAAGGCAAAGTACAGGAGAGGAAACATCCTAGACCCTTACAAATAATTGTGTATTTCTAACATGCTGGAACTTTTAAGATCAAACTCAAGATTCATACTTGTATTATAAGTTTTAAAATGCAAATTATGAATAAAATTACTTCAGTGAAAAGGTGGAAGGCTACATATTAATATTTCTCTGAAATAACATCCATATATTATGTGACTATCCCTTATTAGGGATTAATTCTAAACTCAGTGGAGTTAGTTCAGTGAAAAATCTCCTTTTAACTTAGGAACTTTTGATTCAAATGAATGCTGAAACTGAACAAAATAAAGCAGAGAAGTTGTCCAAACTATGGAATGTGTACAGAACTCACCTAAATTTAGCCACAGATTTCATTAATAACTATAACCAAATGACCTTTTTTTAAATTCACAGGGTTTATCCTAATAATTTTACTGTAAATTTTAACGGATTGTTTTCTCTCTCCCTCTCCCAAAAAATGTCACAAAATGCTTTTGCTCATAAATTATGTCCAATAATTTGCCTCCAGCCAGGATATTTTACTGAGATAAGGACCAGCTGCATTATACAGAGCTATAATTATGTTTCAAGGAAAAGATCATCAACATGGAAGTATGATTTTCTACTTGGATTTAAAACTAGTGAACAAAACCAGTCCCCATGTGAACAGCACTGTACAACCCCAGGCTCCTCTGGAGCATCTCCACAGCTGCCTGCACCAGCACACACTGGATGATGGGGCCATGAGGAACCCGGCCAAAGCCAACACCCCTCAGCAGTCACTGGGGACCAGGACAGCCCCAGACTGTCCATAACCCCTGGGAGTGTTCACCAGGACAGCCCCAGACTGTCCATAACCCCTGGGAGTGTTCACCAGGACAGCCCCAGACTGTCCATAACCCCTGGGGACCAGGACAGCCCCAGACTTTCAGCTTTAAACTACAGTCTGGTACTAGGAGAAAAAAGGAGAGGAAAATCAAAGGGCTGTTTTTTGTCACTAATGAATTTCAGAAAAATTCTTATGAAAAACCTGTTAACAGGAAACTGCTGAGAAATGAGGACACCATGGATCATAACACAAACACCAGTTGCAGCACAGTAGCAGTCACCAATTACAAAAAGCCTAACACCAAAAGCCCGCATTAATGTGGTACTAAAAATCTGAGCTAAGAGGTCAAAGAATGTTCAGAGATCTGGAGGTAAAATGGGAATGTCCTACCTCACTCCCATTGCCAGACTAGCTCACCCTTATGGAAAATCTTTTGTTTCTATGGTGATGGGGAATCAAAAAAGCTTAGACCCATGTAAACACAGGTTTTCCTATACAGATTGCAGTATTCTGTACTGCCAGTTAATCCCAATTTATGAATTTTCAGTTATTCAGCCAGCCAGAGAAAACTGAGTGATTATTCATAAATCTAAAAGTTAAAGTTCATTCCTACATAAATCGCAAACAAAAACAGGGCTGAATTTCTCTTATCAATTATTCACAATAACTAATTCACTCACCTCCAGTTACCTGCCAAAACCCAGACACACTAATCTCAATTACTTATTTTAGGGGGGCAACTCTTCCCCGTTTTCCTCATGCTATATTTGTTTACATAGGGATATAAACAAACATATCTATGCGTGTATGTTCTCTCCCCTCTGTGGGCCACACACAGAGTAAACAAGGAGCAGAGGCTGCTAGGGAAGGCTTCTGAAATTCACTACATTCAGCTTTGAACTGCTGGCCCAAGGGTGAAATCAGAACTGACTCATAATGTCTCAGTTCTTTTTTAAGCTGCAACTGAACATTCATAGGAAAACTAAAATAGTCTGAAACAGTTTCAGCTACCAAATGTGATGGTTTTTATCTCAAATGTCCTGACACCAGCCATTCATTTTTCTCCTTTTTTGAGCCTTTTTAAAGTTGAGTTCCAGGAACACACAGAAATCAGAGTCTTGCACCCCAGACACCTGCCACCTCCTCTTGCCTACATGAACCTTCTCCTGAGACTACACCTTCCAAGGAAGAATTTAGTCCTGCCTCAACTATCAAACAGGTTTCAGGAAGATTAGGAATATGCCAGCTTCCCTCAGGTGGGGATCCTGCAATCTGGATTCTCACAGCTGTTGCAGCAGCCAAAGGGCACAGAACACCCACCCGAGTGGTACCCACCACCAGCCCGTTCCAAAGAGCCCAGGTTTCCAGCACATCCTTCTCCTAACACAGCTCCTGTGGGAGGAGGGCACAGAGCTCCCCCAGCATGCTGCCAGACACAGCGGTGTTGGTGCTCCTCGGGCACATTGCTCACTCCACACGGGCTGCAAAGCTCCTGGCTGGGGCAGGACACAGCACACAGTGCGTGATCTCCGCCTGGTTTACACAGCATTTGTTATTTAATCATGAATTGTCCCTGTCCTACACAGCACACCCGTGCAGCAAACAGCGCGGGCGATGCCGGCGCAGGAACCCTTTGGAAGCTCAGCAGCAATCGAGGCCTCACGCCGCGCTGGCAGCGCTATCAGGCAATCCACAACCAGATGGATGTATTTGTAAATAAGGCAGATCGGTTTTGTCAGGTTGTAATTGGTTTTAGAACAAGCAATTCCCACGATGACAAACAACAATTGAAGAGCACAGAGCCGCAGAGTGCGAGAGCCAGCAGGCAGCACTTTGGGACAGCAGCACAGGGCAGCAGTGGCACCCAGGACACACGGACAGCTTCGTCCTGGGACCGGTCCTGCAGTGCCGCAGAACAGGAAAGCTCAGCAGCACTGCCACGGTGATCCAGCAGCCAAGGATGTAGGGTGCCCACTGAAACTGCAACTGGAGCCACAGCTAACACCTCAGCAGCTCAGAGCCTGCAAGGACCAGCTCTCCTGTTCTGGCACAGCATCTGGATGCAGGCTGACAAAGAACACTTCAGCTACTGGGAAACCTGAGACTTCACACAAAGACTGGGGACAAGGAGTTCTTCCTGACAAACTCTGGACACGTGCAGCCTGATGAAGACCCCAAAAAAGTGAAAGAAGAGGACACCGAAGACTTTTTTTTTTCTTCCAAAGGTGTGCTGCCACCATGAATTGCTGCAGGCTCAGTAGTTAGCTTGGTGACCATAAATGCCTTTTTCATTGTCATTGTGATGTACACCACAGACAAGGACACTGCAGCAAACTCACAGTAACAACGTGACCAGCCTCCACGTAAATTCTTGGCACACCAACAAGATTACACTTGCCAGAAAAGCAGTGGGGAGCTGGGGCTTGCACCCAGCTCTCACACACAGGGAAATCCTGGGACACAACCTGTGACTATTCCCATGACCAACCTCCACTAAATCCCCAATGAAGGTTTCATTCTGAAGTTACTCTCTGGCTTTGTGACCTGCAAAATTACTTCCTTCCATCCAGAGCCTTAAGAAAGGTACACCCTCTGTTCCAGGCTCCTCTCCCATGCAACACAGATGTCCCCTCATTGCCCTGGACAGGCATTTAAAAGCAGTAGGCAGTTAGATCAGCAACACAGTCCCAGGGATGTACAAGTACATGCTGTGTGATTAGGAGGAAAGGCAAGGAGTGTGCATTTCTTTTCTCCTCTTCTTCCCACTCCCCCTTAGTTTGGAGCTGACCTCTCCCACAGAACAGATTATTGTTATTTCAACAGTACATCTCACACTGCCGTTCTGCGGAACAATGACTGTATGAGTATCTTTGTAATGGTTTCACTTCCAGGGGTTTAGAATATGACATTTTCATTTACAATATGTTTACTTTGTATTTCTTTAGGAATTTTAGCAAGAGTATGTCAAGAGCGCACAAGCAGGAAAAAACATGCAGGAAAAAATGCTTTTAAAGCCATGAGTCACTCAGAACACAATCCAGCAAGGATGTTAAAAGAAACAAAAAATGCTTTGAAAGATCCTACTGAGAGTCTGATTCCCAGGTTACTTGATCTATTCTGAACTAAGACACCTTTTTGCCACACTTTCTCAGGCTTTTCCTGAGCTATCTGAAAAATCCAGTTACAGTGGAGATCCTGATTTCCACGTTCATTAATTACCAGAGTAACAGTCCCATTCACTTTAATGGTAAAAAAGAACATGGAAACAATAGGAAATCCCCACCAAAACATTTAATCTATTTCATGGAAAATAAAATCAAAAATGATTAAAAGAAAAGCTGGCAAAACACAAGAGTTTCTGTCTGTGACTGTAGAAGTCAATTCCAAGTGGTGTGACCAGGATGTGGCCCTTCACTGGGCACAGCACGGAATGCACGCAGAGCCACCTCTGCAGCGTGCCCGGCTTCTCCCTGGTGATGCCCAGCCCCATCCAGACACGGGTCACGTTCCCCAAGGTGTGACACGACCAAAGGTTTCATTCCCAGAGAGAGGCGAGCTCGCCTGGGCTATCAGGAACCAGCACCTGCCATCCCCTCCCGCAGCTGCAGCACATCTCCCTGCACAAAGCTGGGCCCTGTGCTGGGGAACATCCATCCAACCCTGCCCCACAGGCACAGCACCGCTCTGTCCTGCCCCACAGGCACCACAACGCTCTGTCCTGCCCTGCCCCACAGGCACAGCACCGCTCTGTCCTGCCCTGCCCCACAGGCACAGCACCGCTCTGTCCTGCCCTGCCCCACAGGCACAGCACCGCTCTGTCCTGCCCCACAGGCACAGCACCGCTCTGTCCTGCCCTGCCCCACAGGCACAGCACCGCTCTGCCCTGCCCTGCCCCACAGGCACAGCACCGCTCTGTCCTGCCCCACAGGCACAGCACCGCTCTGTCCTGCCCCACAGGCACAGCACCGCTCTGTCCTGCCCCACAGGCACCACAACGCTCTGTCCTGCCCTGCCCCACAGGCACAGCACCGCTCTGTCCTGCCCCACAGGCACAGCACCGCTCTGTCCTGCCCTGCCCCACAGGCACAGCAATGCTCTGTCCTGCCCCACAGGCACAGCACCGCTCTGTCCTGCCCCACAGGCACAGCACCGCTCTGTCCTGCCCCACAGGCACAGCACCGCTCTGTCCTGCCCCACAGGCACAGCACCGCTCTGTCCTGCCCCACAGGCACAGCACTGCTCTGTCCTGCCCCACAGGCACAGCAATGCTCTGTCCTGCCCCAGGGAGCAGCACCGCTCTGTCCTGCCCCACAGGCACCGCACCGCTCTGTCCTGCCCCAGGGAGCAGCACCGCTCTGTCCTGCCCCACAGGCACAGCAACGCTCTGTCCTGCCCCACAGGCACAGCACCGCTCTGTCCTGCCCTGCCCCACAGGCACAGCACCGCTCTGTCCTGCCCCACAGGCACCGCACCGCTCTGTCCTGCCCCACAGGTACAGCACCGCTCTGTCCTGCCCCACAGGCACAGCAATGCTCTGTCCTGCCCCACAGGCACAGCACCGCTCTGTCCTGCCCCACAGGTACAGCAATGCTCTGTCCTGCCCCAGGGAGCAGCACCGCTCTGTCCTGCCCCACAGGCACAGCACCGCTCTGTCCTGCCCCACAGGTACAGCAATGCTCTGTCCTGCCCCAGGGAGCAGCACCGCTCTGTCCTGCTCCACAGGCACAGCACCGCTCTGTCCTGCCCCAGGGAGCAGCACCTGAGCTGGGTGACCGGCAGGGCAGCCGGCCCACGGTGACCGATGCACAGACCCTGTGCAGCTCAGGGCTGTGGGGCTCGGAGCCCTGCTCAGGGCTGTGGGGCTCGGGGCTGTGAGGCTCAGAGCCCTGCTCAAGGCTGTGGGGCTTGGGGCCGCGGGGCTCGGGACTGTGGGGCTCGGGACTGTGGGGCTCGGGGCCATGGGGCTCAGAGCCCTGCTCAGGGCTGTGGGGCTCAGGGTTGTGGGGCTCGGGGCTGTGGGGCTCGGGGCACTGTGGGGCTCGGGGCACTGTGGGGCTCGGGGCACTGTGGGGCTCGGGGCCGTGGGGCTCGAGGCACTGTGGCAGGGTCACACACTGCCCAGCCATGCCCGGTCCCCACACGGGCAGAGCCAGGGACCCTCTGCTGCTCCTCCTCCCAAGGCCTGCCCTCCTGCCCCAGCCCCATGCTGCCCCCTCATCCCCCCCGCCTCTCGGAAGCGCTGGGAGAACACAACCATTAATACTCTTAACTGTTTTGAAGCTATTACACGGGTATTTACAGACATGCCAGGGTAACTTAATCCAGTGGCCTCTCAGAGCATCGCTTCAATGCTGCAGGTGAAACTCAAACATATCCAGCCAGCTGTGTACTCTGAACAGGGAAATTTATTTTCTGATCTCTCCAGCAATCACATTCCACCCTGAAGCACGATACTCACTTGTGCTGGCCTCAGCATGCTTCACTGTACATAATATTGATGGTAAAAGTACTCAGCCTTTTGGAAAACATGCCCACTTCGAAAGAGAAATAGCCATTAGACAAATCAAAAAGCAAAACAAAAACAGCCCACAGTACTCCAGCCTGTAGTGGTAGAGTATGACTGAGTTGCAGCATTCAAACACCCTCCTGGAGAGCAGGGAGCACCCAGGGGCACACACCTTACTGCTGAGCTCCTCAGAGTGACAACCAGCAAGGACTTTTACCTACAGGAGGGGACATCCCAAAAGAGGAGTTTCCCCTGACTGGTCCTGCTGGAGAGCTGGGTGTGGACAGGCTTCAGCCACAGCAGGCTGGAGAGCAAGGTGAAGATCACCATAACTCTTTGCTAACACTGCATGACCCCTCATGTGAGCAGGGATTTTGGCACATGATCCCAAGGGCACGAAGCACCACAGGCCACATCCCATGGGAGACATCTCACCCACTCAAGAGGACTTTTCTTGAACCCACAGTGACACAGCTGACAGCGGCTGAGCTTATTTTCAAATTAAGCTCTCTCTCTTTTGGCCAGAACAGGACTTCCCCACCACTTAAGGGTCATTTAGGGCACACTGTCCTTCCAGAGGAATCAGCACACTCTCCCAGATAACAGAGGAGTGAGAACAGGTGCATACAATAACATCTTCTTAGAAGGCCCAATATATCTTTATCAGCTGGGGGCATATCTCCTGCCAGTGGAAGTCACTGCTGGTCAGTGGTCCCCAGCACCCTTCCAGACATCACTGAACAGACATGCCCACACAGCTTACAGGGTCCAGAGATCCAGCTCCACAGTGACCTCAGGTCACCCCCTCAGCACCAGCATCAGTCTGGAGTGACTAATCAGCCTTTGAGGGCAGGCAGGAGCACTAGATGGGGATTTTAAGAAAAAGCTAAATATACTCTCTGCTGTTGGCAAGATAATCTTGCCAGCAGTGTTTCCTCCCGCACTAACTGAGCAGCTAAACACGGCGTTTCTCACCATTCCCATCTTGTCCTAAGCCCCAGCCCACTGATCCACACTGTATTCCTCTCCAGGGCAGCACTCCCAAACAGGACTTGTCTGCACAAGGCGTTGCCTCCTGACCATCGTCTCTGGCAATGCAGCTCCCATCTTCAAGCTCTCCTGCAGCTTCAGTCCCGCTACGCTGCCAATGCTGCAAAATGGCAGCAGGATTTTGCTCTCTCCTACACAAGTCTGTATCTTTAACATTTCCAACACTAACAAGATGTCTTGAATGAATCATCACTTAGGCTGTTCCCAAAGATCAGCTAACCTGTTTTCACACCAAATCTTCAATTGTCTCTGAAGTCTTTGTCAACATAAAAGCCTCAAACTGCCACACAAACAGTCTAACCTCTTGTCCTTTCTCTTCCATTAGTTCCATAATCTCAATGACTGAAGTGTCATGAGAGCCCAATTTCCATGAAGTAAAAACAAAGAGAGTGAAGATTTAAACACAGACTCCTTACCAAACTCAGTTTAGAACCATTGGGTCACCAGGGATGGACAGCCAGTGATACCTGTTGTAGCCAGAGCTTTGCACTGATATATTCCAAAGCACTCACTGTGTGAGCTCCCTTGGATCCCAGTTGCTGGCAGCTGTAAGGTTACACACAAAGAAAGTTTCTGGAAAGCATTCAGATGATCTGGGTACCCTGCTTGCACCATCAGCAGAGTGGAATTCTGGCACCTTGGGCAGGGGAAGCATTTTTAATCCTTATCAACACCCATGTTACTCCCATGAAGCAACTACTGATTCATCAGCACATTTGACAGAGAGAGAAGCTTTGCATACACATGAGGCCAGCAACCTAAAATTATCAAACTGATGATCTCGAGCTTAGATCTGTTCTTGAGATCATCTCCTCTTAAAGTTCCAAATGCACAACATCCCCTCGGGCTCTCACCCTGCCACAGAAGTGCCTGGAGACCACAAACAACCGTTCAAACAAACAAAGCAGCAACACTACAGCAGCAAGAAGAAAACTGATCTTTGGGGCTCTGGCACAGTGAAGGAGAAGCCACTACTTCAGCAAGTCCATGACAGGGCCTTCTACTGCAGTCCTGCTGCGTGCAACACTGCTCCACAGAGTTGGACTAACAGATGAAGAAAAGCCATGGAAAACCAGATTCTCTCTTCCCTGAATGGGAATCTCCTCCCATCTCCTGAACTCCGGTCAATTCCACGTCTGTATCGTTCTCTATTCTTAAAAATTTACACTTAAAATACAAGCCTGAGTAAAACAGCACAGAGCTTCACCCCACCACTACAGCTTGCTTTGCTGTCTCCAGTAATAACTAAAGCAATATGTCACATGGATAAATTCCCTGCCCTGGAGGGCTGCAGCCCTGAGCATTCCCAGAAGCCGCAGGATGAACAGAATCCCAAAGAGCAGCCTCACCTCTCCTCTGCCTGAGGCAGGACATCAGAGATGCTCAAGAGAGGAGCAACCTCCTCTCCTCTCCTCTCCCAGCTGATACAGACACTGAGACCACTGAGCTCCTTCCAGCAGCAGGTTCCTCAGCTGTCCTGCACACCTGCCATTCCTACAAGATGGAGCCACGTTTTCCAGAGCTACTTTGGGAAGCCAGACACATTCCAGTTACTGCCATCTCTCACCACAGACACAACTATTCCTCCCAAAGGCTGAGGTGAAAAAGTTGAAGGTATTTTCACCCTCTTCAAAACTCATCTCCAACTTCAAAGGCAAGAAGAGCAACCAGTACTAATGCAAATTCTTCTTGGAAGCTGCTGGGCACAGTGTGGCTGTGTAATTTTCCCAAACTCTGCACTTTCCAGACTAAAACCTGCAGCACCACACAGAGAATCTCCTTGAACATCAGCAGAGCATCATAGCCAGGAAAGCACATTTGGAAAGCTAATAGAAATACTTCTTGCAGGCAGATTGTTTAAGGCAGCTCAACAGCACAAGATGTGTAAGCAAGAGACTCTGACAGCAGTAGCTTTCTCGCAGTGTCCAGCTCTCTAGTCCCCAATCCCTCCAAGGCCAGAGATTCCCAGCCTGGGGAACCCACGTAGTACAGACTGACAAGACAGACACACCACTCCACAGCCACATACATGAACACAGCCAGAGGCACTGCTGCTGCTCCCCTGTGATACTGCCATGCCTACAGAGCTGAATCTGGGGATTCACCTCCGCAAGAGGCTGGGATGCACCAACTTCCACTCTGGGATTATGTTACCACACCTTTTTTTACATGTCTTTGTTCGTAAAACAAAGGGGAATATTTAAATTAAGGAGGATTTAAAATCTCTCCTTCCCTACCACGGCCATCCTACCAGCTGTCTCCTCAGTGCAGAGTGCCAACAACCCTGGAGAAACAGCACAACCTTGGGATAAACAGCAGGGCTGTATGTCCCTGGCCTGGCAGCTGCACTGTGATGGGGCCATCTCTCATGGGAACTTAAAGCCAAGGTGCTGGGGAATCACAGCCATGAAACACTCCCACAGCACCCTGGCAGTAAGGAACACACAGCCCCATCACACCGACTGGGTCTGCTCCAGGGAACACTCCACAGCCGCATGAACTCCTTACTAATTTTATTTTGATACTCCACTTCCTCTCTTAAAATTGTATGTTGCAATACACTGTTCAGTGGCTGCCTCTGCCCAAACCACTGCAACTGCCTTACAGAGAGAAAAGGGAGGCTAAAATAAGTTATCTCAGGCCAGTTTGTCAGGGAAAACTTTAACAATCAGGCTCTTGAAGACATGAACAGCGTAAAGGGCATCCAAAAACCACAGGCCCAGCCAGAGCAGGAGCCCAGGGCAAGGGCTGGCAGCCCTGAGGAGGTCAGCAGTGACAGGTACAACCCATCATCACCCCATCACCACACAGGTTCATGCTGTTCACCCGTCTCCATGTCCTCAGTCACTGCTATGGCACAGCCACTAATACACAGAGGTGGGGCACACACAGCACGTTAGTTATTAGCAAGGAATAGTCACCTTTTCAGGAGGAGGGTTTGCTGGCAGCTCAGCAAAAGCCTCCTGGGATTAAATAAATCAATAGTCAGGACTACAGAGCCACCCAGGCTGGAAGAAAGGAGAGATTACTTCAGGCCAGTTTTGCTGGCAAGTGCCACGAGGAACATGCCTGCACATGCTGCTGAGCCCTCTGCAGCCCTGAACCAGGAGCTACCTGTGTGACCTGCCCCATCACCTGCCAGGACCTACCTGTGTGACCTGCCCCATCACCTGCCAGGACCTACCTGTGTGACCTGCTCCATCACCTGCCAGGACCTACCTGTGTGACCTGCCCCATCACCTGCCAGGACCTACCTGTGTGACCTGCTCCATCACCTGCCAGGACCTACCTGTGTGACCTGCCCCATCTCCTGCCAGGACCTACCTGTGTGACCTGCCCCATCACCTGCCAGGACCTACCTGTGTGACCTGCCCCATCACCTGCCAGGACCTACCTGTGTGACCTGCTCCATCACCTGCCAGGACCTACCTGTGTGACCTGCTCCATCACCTGCCAGGACCTACCTGTGTGACCTGCCCCATCACCTGCCAGGAGCTACCTGTGTGACCTGCCCTATCACCTGCCAGGACCTACCTGTGTGACCTGCCCCATCACCTGCCAGGAGCTGCCTGTGTGACCTGCTCCATCACCTGCCAGGACCTACCTGTGTGACCTGCCCCATCACCTGCCAGGACCTACCTGTGTGCCCTGCCCCATCACCTGCCAGGAGCACAGGTACCTCCCAGGGCAGTAAAAGCATTTCAGGAGGTGGCTGCTGCTGCTGCTGCTGCCGTGGTAGCTTGACAAACAGCTACTGAAACCAAGCCAAACCCAGACAGGAGAAAATCTTAGAGCTCAAGAGGGAGGGTTCCTTCCCTCACATCTTCCATAGGCCAGCAACAGGGAGAATAAATCCTCCCCCTGAAAGGGGCTGAAACTGCACACAGAACTTAGAGCATTCCAACTCACAGAGGTTATAAATGTCTGCTAAGCACCTGAAGCGAATTTGGTGCTGCACTCTAATGGCCCTTAAAACTCTTCACCTGGAACAAGGACTAGCTACAGGCCCTGAGCAAGTGCTGTAAGAGGGTTTCATTGTTATCAGGAGGAGAGGTAGACTGACAAATAATGCCACCTGCACACCCAGGCACCTGCCAGCTAGCAGGGAAGAACACAGCCAGGCTTATAGGATCAAAATACCCCTCTTTTGTATCTAAATCACCTCACAGCATGGCAGAACCCCAGCTCCTGCCACCAGATCCCTGTCCTGGGACAAGCCACGACCCTGGACATATTGCTCAGCAGTTCTGACCTCTGGTCATGCAGACAAGCAGGAGGAGCTGCTGAGGATGGATGGACCATGCCACCAGCAGCTGCACAGAGCTGGAGGTGGTCAGTCACACACAGGAGCTGCTGACTCAGCTGAACCATCCCAGCCTCTGCTGAAGCACTCAGGACTTGCACCTTGCAGGAACATCGCTGATAAATTCAAATTGTTTCCATTAGAATCTGACAATTACTCTTTATTAGGAATCACATCTAAACTCCCTGCTATCCTTGCACGTGGCCCACCCAGTGCCTGCACACAGAGGGCTCTGCAAAACCCAGCTGCCAGGGCCACGCTCGCAGAGCCAGGGAGGAAACAGCAGGGAAGGGAGTGGTAACAACCAGGAGCAGCATGGAGCAGTTCTCTCCAAGTCTCACATCAGAAACCACATCAGATTCATCAGGATCTGCTACCTGTTGCAGACAGCTCCACCACAGCCAGCTGAGCTATTGCAGGCACGCTGGGAGCCCTTGGGTGATACTTTCCCACATCTTGTTAAGCACAACAATTAATCCAACAGACATTTTCTATTTGGTTTTGTGATTAATACTTAGCAGTTTCCCACCAGGCCCCACAAAGGGGTGCAACTTTCTGTCTTGCACAGAACCATTTCATTGAATGACCTGCCAAGTTCAAGCCTTGATGCCTCTCCTCCTTGGGCAGCAAAGCTCCTTCCCTGAGCAAATCAGTATCCTAGAAAATTATTCAGCATGGGAAATTTCCCAACGTTTTCTGAACAAAGTGGAAAGAGAGCAAGAGGTAGGAAGAGAAAAGACACAAAAGAAAGGATGCAGCTACTGCAATAGAAGAAGTCAAAGGAAGCTAATGGACAATGACAAATTAACCTAAACTTTATGAAAATGGGAAAGAATACATTCATTTTCTTTGGCCCAAGTCTGCAAATCTTTTTAGTGTTTTTATATGCTAAAACCATCAAAACTCTGGTTTTATTATCAATTTAGACATCAACTAAGAGTCCCAGAAGTCAAGGAATCATCCCTTTGCCACTAAGCAGCCAGATGCACCATACGGAGAGCCCCAGCTCCAGGATCACCAAGGATCATGTCACCTGCCAAGATGCTACGGCCTCACAGCAGTCTCCTGCCAACACCAGCCAGAGGGATCACACAGGGACCTGTGTTTTGCCAGGGTTAAGGCAAAACTGCAGGAAGCAATATAAAATTCAATAGCCAGTCAACACAATGCGCAATTTTCTGCAAGACTGCCAACACTGGACCATAGGTGGTTGCATCTGCATAATTAAAACTGGTTCGTTCTGCTGCATTAAAGCCACAAATCAGGCATGTGACCATAATGAGGAAGAGACATTTATTTAGATTTCTGGCCCGATAGACCAATTAAAAGTGTACATCTGAAAACACGCACTTTAAATTGTGCATCCAAGGATCTGCTGTGCTGTATATTCTGCAGGCAGCTGTCATGTGGCAGTTGTAAATCTGCAGCCATATCTCCATTGGTGTTTATTTTTAACACCACCACTCCTGTCTGCAAAGCTAAGGCAAATAAGAAAACCTGCCTCTTAAAAGTAATCTTAAATATTTTCTTTCCGGTATTATCCAGCAAGCATCTCCTGCCAGTGCTGGGGCCAGCTCTCCCCTTTCTGACAGCTGGAGGGTACAAAGCAGCAGCAGCAGAGAAGGACAGAGCCTGGATAACTGACAGGAGGGACGGCACCGTGGGAAGGAGCCTGCCAGCACAGCGTGTGTGCAGGAGAGCTGGGAGAGAGCTCTCCATGCACGGGCAGACAGCAAACTCTGCAGAGCTGCAGGAGCAGCGCCTGCAGCAGCCATCCCATACTCCCAAAAGCACAGTGGCACTGACCCAGAGCCTCGTGCACCCTGCAGCGCTGTCAGCAGCCCCCAGCCCTCCCCGAGACACCCAGAACAGCGTGTGCAGCAGGGCACTCGAGCAGACCCACACGCACCTCACACGCCCCCGCTATCTCTCCAAGCATTTTCAGGACAACTCCTTCCCACCGTGAGAGGAGCAGACACAATTCTCCTGGAAAGGAAGGGAGATACAGAGACATCGTGGCCAATAAATCACCCTGTGCATGAAGATAATTCCCCAGTTCAACCCTCCTCCTTCCAATCTCACTCCCCACAGGGCGCGTGGGCTCCTCGATTGCCGTAGCCGAGGCTGCAGCTCGGGCAGGGCTGGCTCCCACCCCGCAGTGCTGACAGGCCATCCCTGAACCACCCCAGCCTTTGCTCCAATTCCCAACAGCCAGAGCAAGAGGCTTCAGTGAAACTTCCCTGAAATCAGCCTCAGTAACTTTTTTCCCCCCTCCAAGTCATTCCAGGTGTCAACTCCTCTCTCTGGAACGGAGGCTTTACGTACCTGAGGCACTGCTGGAAGATCACTCCCTCACCCAGCGCTGCCTGGCACCTCACAACAGCAGCGTCCTGCCCACCCCTAATCCCCTCTGACCTCGTCTTCAAATGCATTTCCAGTGCAGCCTTGCTGGGGTTACTGCTCTTCCACCCATGCTGACATATGCTCTGGAGTTCACATGCAGGGTTTTCCACCTTTCTCCCTTCCATTTTCCTGTCCATGCTGTGGGGACAAGCACTGTGCCATGTTCAGATTCCAGGCCCATCCTCCCTACTATGAGATCCCTGCTTCAAGTTTTCATCTATTATCATCTTCATATTTCAGTATTTCTGTATCAACGCTTCGGTTGTTAGTCCCCCTTGCCACCACTTCCCCTCTTCTTTATCCCTATTTCTCTTTCATTTTCATTCTCAGGAGGTTTGGGCATCTGTCTTCACAAGAGTAGCGAAGGATTAGATATGAATAGTGTAATGACTCAATCCTTGAAGGAAATAAACAGGATATCTGAGATAATGAGGTAGCCTACATTCAATCTTTCAGTCAAGCCAGGAGAGACCAGACTCTGCACAAGTCTGTCCGTGTCCATGGTCACTGTCACAGCCTGAGAGAAGGTTTAGATGATCACAAACCCTGGCCCATGTCGGGCTGGCACACCCAACACACAACTGAGCACAGAAAAGCCCTGCTCCTTCTGCAGTGCATCCTCGACCACCAGCCCTCCTTGGGTCCCTACAGATGCAGGACCAACTGCTGTCCTGCCTGCCCAGCCAAGTTTGCTTACACTGCTCCTGTTTAGTGAGGAAGCACAGGCTACAGCAGAGCTCTGCACCAAGCCCTCTGAACTCAGATGTTATCCTCCTCTAACAGTTTAGCAAGGTGGGAAGATCACAGCCACCCTGGTCCCCACAGAGAGGTGACAGCAAGTGATGGCTATCCAGTCACAGCTGTGAGCCCTGGAGGCCCACAGCTCACCATGGTCACCCCAAGACCACCCTCATCCTGTAACAGACCCTGTGTGTCCAGGGATGGAGCCACCACCCCTCAAAGGCAGCGGGTGGGCAGCACACACGGGCACTGGGCTCTGACTCTGCCCACCTCAACCCAGCTACAGGCACAGCCACCACCCTGTCAACATAAGAATTAGCCTTTATTCAGGTGAAAACACAGACCATTCCTATAGCAGGAATCAGACATTCCTGGAGGTGTAACTATGCACAGAACAGTATCAAGGAAATTATTCCTGGCCCATCAGCAAACTGTCTGCATTACAGCTGCCCAAAACGTGATCACTGTGGTGTAATGTAACACCCTCACACACTCTCCAGCACTAACTGCTTCACATATGGAAACCATGAGGCTACAGAAGCCAGGCCAAGAATGTTCATGGCCCTTGAGTACTCCAGTTACAAACAACAATCAGAAAAAACACTGGAGACATCCACAGCAAAGCTTTTTCAACAGCTCAGAAGCAGTCCTGCCCGCAGTGACCCCCCTACACCCCAAGCACTCGAGAAGCAGGAATCACCCAGCCCAGGGCATCTTCGTGAATAACATGAAACCATGGGACAGCCTCTGGGAACAGATGCAAATCCCCTCCCATGAAACGAACAATACCCCAGACTAAAAGAATATTTCATCTGCTTAACTGCAGGGTGCAATAACATCAATTTTCCCAAATTACACACAAGCAGAAAGGTAATTGGCACGGAGCAGGGCGTGTTGTGACTGTTCCGTCACTCTTCGAGGCCAGTTACAAAAGACTGAAATTCACTAAAGTAAACAATGGCACGAAACCAACAGCCAGCCCCTTCCCCAGAATCCCTCCCCCTGGCCTCGAGCTGCCGCAGCCAGGCAGAGACTTTTCCAAGCACAGTCTGTGCAGACCAGCCATCACCCAGCCGAGCTGGGATCTGGAGAAAAATGGAAGCTCTTGAGTTTGTACAAGCACAAGTTAATCTGCAGAAACGCTATTTTACACTTTTAATTAACCATGTCCTGGACTAAAATATAATGAAGTGGTGAACACATATCCATATAAAACAACTGAACGAAGGGAGAGTGGAGCTGGTTTTATATAATAGTGGGGGGACTGAAGGAGGAAATGCAAGGAAAAGGCATGAAGTAAGCAGCTGAGAGTATCCTCCGTGGGAATTGAATGCAAGTTCCGATTGCATTGAAGGTGGGAAGAGTCATCAGCTAACAGAATTAGCAATTATTGCAATAAGGAGTAGATGTATTAAGCTAGCCAGAAATGACCATAATACAGTTTGGTACCAACACGAAAATCCCTGGGTGTGCAATAGACAGAAGGTTGCACCGGCACATTTCCCTCTGCCACCAAGCCGCTCAGCCCTTCCCTGGGCGGCAGAGCTGCCATGTGTCACAGGGTACCAACTTTCCTTCCAAACAAGAATTAACTCGGAGCCTTGGATTCGATGCTCAGCGGTCTCAACAGACAAAACCTCTAGTTTTATTCTCTCCAACACTCAGGAACGCAGCCACTGCCGCACAGCTCCGCACCCCGCACCACTACCGGCACTTGCATAATAATGACTGCGGGCCTGGAGGCGAGGGGCCGGAGCACGAAGGCGAACTTCCTTACATAAGGACCGCAGGATGGATGCGCTCCCCGCCGGGAGGCCGCGGGCAGCGCTGCCGACCCCGCACGGCCCCGGGGCTCCCGCAGCCCCCGCTGCCGCGGGCGGCCGCTGCCCGGGTGGGCGCAGGGCGCTGTCCCGGGGGCGGCCCCGAGCCCTCTGCGCCCATCTCCGCGTCCCCGCAGGGCGATGGCAGCGGCCGGCGGGCAGGGCAGCGCTGCCGCAGCGCGGGAGGGGCGGGGGGCGGCGGCGCAGCCCCCGCGGCCGGAGCCGGCCCGTCCCCGCCCCGCCCCGCACACAAAGGCGGCCCCGCCGCGCCCGCACCGGCCCCGCTCCGCACCTTTGACCTGCGCCTCGTAGTCGGCGATGATCTCTTTGTCCTTCTTGAACTTGCCCTGCGCTGACATCGTGCGGGAGGGCGCGGGCCCCGCCGGCACCGCCGCCCGCCGCGCTCCGCCGCCGCCTCACCCGGCCGCGGCCCCGCCGCCGCCAGCGGCCGCCGTCATTGGCGGCGCCGGGGACAGCGCGGGGACAGCGCGGGGACAGCGCGGGGACAGCGCGGGGACAGCGCTCCGGAAGCCGAGCCGAGCCGAGCCGAGCGCAGCCGCTCCCGCCGCCGGCCGAGGCGGGGCCCTGGCGCCGCTCCTGCGCTCAGGTTGCGCGCGGGGCGGGCGCTCCGGGACCCGGACCCGCCCCGGAGCCCCGGAGCCGCCCCGGGCCCGCCCCGAACCCACCCCGGACCCGCCCCGGACCCGCCCTGGAGCCCCGGAGCCGCCCCGGAGCCGCAGGGCTCGGTTCGGCCGCGGCCCCGGGCCGGGCGGCCCCGCCGTGCCCCGGTACCGCCGGTACCGCCGGTACCGCCTGGTGCGGGTCGCTCCGTCTGCCGCCCGCTGCGGGATCTGCCGCTCCCCCGCCCGGAGCCGCCCCTCCGCAGCCCGCGGCTCCGGCACCACCGCCGCTGGGACAGCGCGGGTGCGCTGGACCACATTGGTCACTTCTTGTTCAAATTGAGGAAAAAAGGAGAAAGCGTTAGTTGCAGCAGAAGCAGCAGCAGCGGTCAAGGCACTTTATCAGGGGCTCTAGCTGAGCGCTTGGGACCCGGTCCGTGGGACCTCACGCACTTGCCAGCAGCGTGTGCAATGGCACATCCGAGCCCGCGGACTCAGCCTCCGCAGATCTACAATCAGCTGAGTGGGGCCTCTGTCTGGCATCACTGCCACACACAATGGGGTCTTTTATGGGTGTCTTGTGAGGATTGAATTCAGGAAGATTTGATGATTCACAGTTACTCTGCCAACTTTTAAAAATAACCCCAGCCCATTACACAAATAATTTACCTAGTGCAAGCGGGCCGCACAGAGGAGCATTCTGCATCTCAGTGGCTGTGGAAAAGGCCTGGGGAGGAGAGAGAAAAAGCGAACCCTTCCAGGGAAATGCAGCCACTGCAGAACGTGAGGCCCAGGCTCAGGGATGAGCAGTGTTACTCAACTCCAGGTGGACCAAGGGACTCAGAGTCTCAGGGAAAGCATAAACTGTGCCAGACCCCCGCTGGACACGGGGAGAGGCAGAGGACAGGAACCACAGGGAAGGCACAGTGGCTGTGGGCGTGGGGCAGTGTTTGGGGCAGGGCAGGAGCAGCTGGAGATCGTGTACCAGACCTAGGGTGAGTTGCTGCATCCCCTGCCAGGGTGTCTGGGAAGGGAATGGGCTGGGGTGCTGTGTGTGACTGCCCTAAGCTGTACTTGGATCAGGGCTGGAAAGGCAACACCAAGGAGAGTCAAGAAGTGTCAAAGAATGATCCTCCAGGAACATCAGGTCTCTGGAGAAGGTGCCACTGGGGAGTGAAAGGATTGATATACACCAATGGTGTATCATCTCCCAAAGCAAGGAAAAGCCAATTTACACAATGACCAGAAAAGTCCAAGGATAATGATGTTCTGTTCCTTCACAGCCAAGAACACTCTGGAGGGACCTTAGGTTCTGAGCTCATTCTCCACAAAGAAAAACAAACTAAACTTAGCAAGGAAAAAGAAGCACAGGCCATTTGATAAAGGATTCATCCTAGTGGCAGTCACTTCTCCTTGCAACACCCACAGGGATTCAGAGAGTAAGGACCAGCATTCCTGATAACCACCTGTGAAATTAAACAGATTCTGATTTTCTTGCCAAATTGGTTCAAGCCTGTGAGGTCACCTCTGAGGTCAAAGCCAAGTGTCTGAGGGTGTTAAGCATCTTTTCTCAGAGTGGTGAAAGAAAAATACCAGTCATTAAATGATCCAACAGCAGCAGGGAATCCTACTACTCAGATATCTTAAAGAATAAAGAAGCAGTGATGGCTGAAGAAAAATAATCCAATCATGAGTTAATGATCTTTAATAAATATCAATGTCTAAAATACTTTGTGGAATTTCTACTTGAAACAGCTTCTTAAAAGAAAGGATTACATTGTAATTCACTTTGTGACACTTTCAACTCAGAATTTTTTAATGAAGAACGGGACAGGATGGGATTTACTCATAATAAACACTTCAAGCAGCTTGAGGTATAGAGAAACCAACAGTAGCTATGGCAACGTGGTCACTCCAGTAAGGCTAATGCAGGTTATTTCCAGGGCAGTAGCCTTGTGTGTGCTCAGGAAGCAGAGGTAATGTTGGCTTAAAGCAATTCCTAAATTAAGGAAATTTTTTTAAGCAGAAGCTCTCTTGCATTCTTTATTTCCAGCTTCTCACTGTGTTTTACAATGTGCTGAACATACACACAGCAGCCCCAGCAGAGCACTGACATGCTGCTTCAAGACACACCCATGTATGTCTCCCTGAGCTGGGCAGACCCTCTGGTCAAAGATTTACAGACTGGTTTGGGTTGGATGGGACCTTGAGGCTCACCTCATTCCAACCCCCTGCCATGGGCAAGGACACCTTCCAGTAGAGCAGGTGGCTCCAAGCACTGTCCAGCCTCGCCTTGAATACTTCAGAGATGGAATATCCATCATACCCACTCTCACTCCAGTGAAGCTTTGCCAGAGAAGGCTGCAGCTGGGCCAGAGGCCACCCCAAGCCACAGATGATATGGACACCAAGCTGTTTGTTGAAACCCTTCACAACCTTATGCAAGTGCCAGAGCTGCAGCACTGCCACCAGTTACTCACCCCAGAGTAAGGCAGCTCGTGACATGACCCCAACCCTCCCTTGGTCTTTCTGCCTTCCTGAGGTCTCTGAAAGGCAGAATCCCTTGTGCTATTCCTTGGGTTGATGAAGCTGGGGAAGGGGGATGACTTTGGCTGTTGATATGTGGCTACACCCTCTGCAGCCTCTCTGGGAAGTTGCTATAAATCCCTACTTGGTGATGGAAACTATTCCAGTCCAGGCTCGAGGGTGGCCAGGACATGTGGGCTCTGTCTCAGGCTCATGAGACCTGCAGTAAACCAGCCAGACAGGGAGAGATTGCCCATGCAGGAGAGCACTCAGCTGCTGCAGGGTCAGCTGGGAAATAAAATCTCTATGAGCTGGGGCAGCAGAAGCCAGCCCTGCTGGCTGTCCCCTCTGTGGGAATGGCATGGCTCTGATGCAGCGTGCTGGACTGCTGGGAAAAGGCTTCCACACACACCTTTCCCAGTGTAGGAGTAAACTAACTGGAGACACGAAACACGGCAGCTGTTGGTGCTGCATCACACCACCTTGGTTTTTTTGAACCTTACATCTTCTTTTCTGCCAGCAAAGTGCTGTTACCTTGTCATATTAACAGAGAACTACTTCTCGCTCTGTTCCCTTTTTTATCTCTGTAGTGAAGCGCAGTTGTAGCTTGGCACTGACAGAACTGTATTGATGAGTCCTGCCCTTGCACCCAAAATAACTGCAGCCTAAGATTGTTGCATGTGGAAATGCATGTTTTCAGGTAAAGCATCCCAGAAATTTGCTTTTGATTTTTATTTCATTCAGGTCTCCAACAGCTCAGTTGTAAGTAGAAAGGTATCTTCCAAAAATACACATGTAGTATCCTCGAGGCCATGAATATTCAGAGAAGAAAAAGAGCATTCTAAAATATACACCCATCTTGATCCCAGCCTTTTCCACTGTTGCCATCTTAGGCCCTTGTGGTACCAGTAGAATTCAGCATTACATTGGTCAATAATTCAAGTCCCTGTAAGAAAGGGGAATATTTACATGTGAATAAATGCATGAAGAATTATGATAAACAACTTGGCAAGGCAACAGCAATTCTTCCCGGTAGCTCTAATTCTCCTGTAAAAGGCACTGGAGTGACAAGCTGCTCAGGACCTGCTGTGACTGTGCAAGGCTGTGGTCACACTGCACGGTGCTTATCAGTGGTGAAAAGGCTCTTGTGAGCAGTTTCCTGCTGGAGATCTGCTACCTCCGTTTCCTCAGGGAGATTGCCCAGACTCTGAGGTCAAAGCTGCACTTTCATTTCCCTGCTGCAAGCAGCAGCTTCAGCTAGTGGTTGAGCAGCCACTGCTTTTGGGAGAGGGCACTCAGCATCCATGCTCAGGCTCTTCAGGAAGGACATCCCCTGCACAGCGCTGCCATTTGTGTGTTGATATCCAAGGTGTGCATCTGAAATCCAAGCGGCTGCTGAAGCCTTGCCCAGGGCATGGGTTGGAGCCCTTTGCCCTACAGCCCCAAAGAAGTGCTCTCCAGGAAAGCAACAGGAGCTGTTTACTCTGCTGGGCTCTTTCCACAGCTTTGATCTTGTGCTAAACCCAGGATGGCCCAGACTCCTCTTGGCCCATCCCTCCTGTGCACACCGTGCTGAAGCTGAAGCTGCCAGGGCCAGATCATTAATTATGCTTCCACTGATTCAGGGGCAAGTTAAATACGTAACAATTCATGTGCAGCAGTCACATAGGTTTCTCCATATGTTATTGGTCCTCTCTGCCTCCATTTTCTTCCATTTTCCCCCATTCTCCTCCCCGCCAGGGGTGAGGATGCCGACCCTGGGCTCCTGGGAGCTGTGGCTCCACCATCCAGCATGGTGCCACCACCTTCTCTTCCACCATATGGGCACATTTATCTTCAAGGTAGGGTACAAACCTCTGCCATTTGGTGCAGCTGGATTTGCAGTTTGGTTATGACCTGACCCATGCTTTGCTCTCGTAGGATGGTGCTGCTCTCCCCTGTGCTCCCAGGAGTTCATCCCAGTGCCAGAAGCAGTCAGTTTTGTGTTATCTCAGGCTAACTCCACTGGCCTTTCTTCCCCTCATTCCCATTCCCTGCAGCGCTGAGCTCCCTTAGCCCTGTCTGGAGCAGCCCTGCTGTAGCTGGCACACCCAGGTGACAGCCCAGCACAAGGTGACACAGCCCCTGCTCCAAGGGCTGGGGGCTGTGGCTGTCCCCATGCAGGAGCTCTGGACCTCTGGAGCCAAGGGCTGAGGTTCTGAAGGGGACCTGAGGCAGGTCCTTGCCAGGCTCTGCTCCCCCGGAGCCCGGGCTCTGCACCGTGCGGCTCCTCAGGGGCTGCCCCACAGGAAACACAAGCTGTGGGGAGGGAGAACTGAAATGCAGCAGGGCTTTAAAAGCATTTTTAACATTCCCAAATCCAGATGACCCCTGTTGCAGTTACTCAGGTTTTAAATTTCTGGTCTGTGCTGCCGGCATACGTTGAACTTTGCCGAAACAGTACTTGCCAAGAAGCGTTTGTTTCTTTTTAAAGAATATCAAGGCTTTGGGGGTTTTGGTACAGAATATGATTTGTGGGTGAAAAACATGATGTTCACATGCAAAAGAAATAAAGCCAAGAAATCCAGTGTTTGTAATCACCCACTGGATTTAAATAAATTGATTTAATTAGTTTCTGAGGGGAAGGAGGAAAGAGCAACATAGGAATTCTTGTCACATGATTTCCATCTGAAATCTAACACAATTAGTGCAGCAGGATTCAGTTACCAAAGGCAAAAAAAAGAAGGGAAATCAGGAGTCAATTGAGTTGCTGCAAAATTTAATATCTTGCTGTCATCTTTGTTCTTGGTAGAGAGTTGCTGTAGCAACAGACCAAAAAAAGAACTTGCACAAGAGGAGGAGCTTGCTGCTCTTTTAACAACATCTCTTTACCCTCCCTGAATTTCTGTTTATGGCCAATCAGTGGCTTCCTGAGGTATCAATGACTATGGACACAAGGCAGAGCCCGCAGGTATTGCACCTGTCACACACACAGTGATGTTCTCAGCTCCTCTCTGCAGGTCACATGGTGGCAACTCTTTTCTGTAGAACTGAGCCCATTCTTATCACTTGCAAGATACATCTCTTCCTTGATCCATTTCCATCACTGGGAGCTCTGCACCCTGCAGATCAGCACTGCGTGGGACTGTGCAGCTATAAATAAGAGACAGCTTTCCCTACCACTGCCTTTCTGGACGATGCTGACAGCACAGTAGCTCAGGAAGGACAGGCTGTGGGGCAGCAGAAGGCAGCAGCTGCAGGGTAATGATGCCAGCAGCCTCAGGCAGAGCAGAGCCTCCAGAGCTGTGTGCAGTTGGTCGTGCTGAAGCAAAGGAAGCTCCAGGTCAGTGGTGCCTGGGCTGCCAGTGTTTTCCAGCAGTTGGGTCCCTGCTGTTTGTTGTTCCCAATTAATTTAGTCACACACTATCTCCAGTTCTCCATCTGCAGCGTGAGACCCACTAACAGCAATTTCAGGCATTTGTTCTGATGCATTGAATGCATTGAATGCATGTGAGTTCCCATGCAGAACTCCTAAATGCAGGAGCAGGCTGGAAAGCAGCTTTCCCTGTGTGCCTTGTGGAAGGGCTCCTTCACAGCCCCAGGACCAGCAAGCCTGGCCATCATGGCCCCTGAACATCCCTGCACCAAAACAGGCTCCCTGCACATCACAGCACATTTGGTGCCTGACTGGATTTCCCGTGGGACACAGAACCGAGGGGGCCGTGGCAGCAGCGAGGGGCAGCAGGGGCGGGCACGTGGCTGTGGGGCCCACCGGGACAGAAACGGGCTGGGCTGGGACACCGAGCTCTTGCCCACATCCCTATTTCCACATCTGTAAGTGGAGTTAGCATTCCTACTCCCTTCGGGGGTACTTTCATGGCTACTGATAGAAATGAACATCCCCTTCTGTGCAAACTGGATGGCCCTGCAGTCTTGTATCTGTGGAGCGGCACCACCAACCTGTTGCAGAGATTCAGCCTAGTTTGATTTTTTTTAAGCTTCACTCTGTTGCTCCTCTCTCCATCATCTCCATCTGTCTGGGTATCACCACGGGCATCACAGCTCTCTGCGCTCACCAAAGCCACCCCTGGTGCCATCTCCAGGTCTCCAGGCCCTGCCTGACCCTGGACCTGCTGCTGCAGTGGCTGGAGCCCTCCTGCCATCCTGCTGTGCATTTTTGCTCAAGTTACTCGGGTCTGTTGTGTTTGAGGAAAATGATCCAGTACCTGCAGCTGGAGCCAGGGCCAGGGGCCCACCCCACAGCCTTTGTTCAGTGGCAGCAGCCCCCGCTCGGTCCTGCAGCCGGGGGCTTCCAGCGGGCCAGGGGAGAGGAGAAAAGGAAAAGCCTGGGAAACTGAGCGTGCACTGTGTGCTCACACAAAGAGCTATTGTTTGGTGGCTCAGAGATGCAGTTTAGTAGGGCAGGCTGTCCTCCCCAGCAGCCCCGGGCAGCACACAGGCCCAAGGGAAGCTGCATGTGGGGCCTCTGTCTGAACTGACAGCGATTGATGAGGGGAAAGGGGCCAAATGGAAAACACAGCTTTGAGGGAGAATTCAGCTCTCTCATTAGAGCTGAATACAGCTGGCCAAAGGGGCCTTTTCCTGGAGAAGCCCCGGGCTCCAGCCACATTCACAACTTCATTGCAAATTCCAGCATGAAAGTGTTATTTCCTGAAAGAGTGGAAAGTTTTGGGGTGTTTTTGAGTGCCCCTTCACAGCGACACAGCAGCGGCACAGAGACCCAGTGACCTGTCCTGTGCACCCCAGCAGCACTGAGACAATGAGGTTTGATTTTATTATCTGAGGTCTCAGTCCCATGTTAGCAGCCCACCCCGAGGGGTTTTTTAGCTTTTCTCAGGAACTCGGGCTGGGAACACTGAAATGAGTTCAGTGCATTGCTCATCACTGTCCATCCCATGGATCATCTACCACTGGGCACACACAGGAAAACACCAGCACTGCCACATACAAGTTGCTTCCCAGGCTCTTGGCTTCAGTACTGATTTAACAGGCAGGGATTTTCTGATTTCCTCCACCAACTCAACTGAATGCAAAGTAGGCTGGGATAATCACAGCTACAGGAGCTGAAGGGCCAGAGGAGGGGAATGGCCTGTGTGTTCAAGGGCTCCAGGGGCTTTGCCAGGAAACTGCTCGGTCTGCCCCACTGCACCACCTCTTTCTGGAGTTCTGTTTCCACAGACATTGCCTTCTGCTAAGGCCTGAACCACAGCCAGCCTTGCTTTGCGAGGTGAAGCCAGCCCTTGGTACGAGGTGTAAATCAGCCCATGTGCTTTTGTTCTTTCACATGGCAAAATCAGGAGAAAACTGGTAATTATTATTGATATTACACAGTGAGATCACACAGTTAACCCCATTGTGATGGATTGGCTTAATAAGCATAAGAAAAGGAGGAGAGGAGAGGAGAGGGAGAGGAGAGGGAGAGGGAGAGGGAGAGGGAGAGGGAGAGGGAGAGGGAGAGGGAGAGGGAGAGGGAGAGGGAGAGGGAGAGGGAGAGGGAGAGGGAGAGGGAGAGGGAGAGGGAGAGGGAGAGGGAGGGGAGAGGGAGGGGAGAGGGAGGGGAGAGGAGAGGGAGGGGAGAGGAGAGGAGAGGAGAGGAGAGGAGAGGAGAGGAGAGGAGAGGAGAGGAGAGGAGAGGAGAGGAGAGGAGAGGAGAGGAGAGGAGAGGAGAGGAGAGGAGAGGAGAGGAGAGGAGAGGAGAGGAGAGGAGAGGAGAGGAGAGGAGAGGAGAGGAGAGGAGAGGAGAGGAGAGGAGAGGAGAGGAGAGGAGAGGAGAGGAGAGGAGAGGAGAGGAGAGGAGAGGAGAGGAGAGGAGAGGAGAGGAGAGGAGAGGAGAGGAGAGGAGAGGAGAGGAGAGGAGAGGAGAGGAGAGGAGAGGAGAGGAGAGGAGAGGAGAGGAGAGGAGAGGAGAGGAGAGGAGAGGAGAGGGCAGTTTCAGATGCATGTGGAAGAAGGTCTTTGGGACATGAACACAATCCTACAGCCCAAAAACACTGGGCCTGGCTGAGGAAAATCCAGGCTCCCTCCTAGCAGGTCCAGCTGCCTGCAGATGTGGTGTCAGGCCTGCCTGATGTCATCACACCCCCTGCATCACCAGCGCTGCTGTGGGGCTACAGCAAAGCTGCTAAACAAGCACCGGGGCCTGGGAGAGCCCAGGGTCCTTCTTGCTGCCCTAATAAAGCTGCTTTTGGGCTGGAGCAGCTAATCCTCCCTCCTCAGCAGAGTCAGGGTTAGTCTGCACAATCAGTGCCAGCTCTGGCCTATAACCTGGGTACACAGCCCTGCAGGGAGCACCTGAAGCCAGGGACATCTGCTGATGGAGATGTACCTTCCCTGGAGAAGGAAGGCTGTTTCCTGGAGCAGCATCAGTCAAACCTTCCTGGAACAGCTGAAGCAGCACAAGCACTTTGCTGACATGAGCTGTGTCAGCACGTCTGGACCTGGCCAAGCCCCTTCTGGATGTGCAGAGGCTTGGGCTGCATCGGCAGCACTGAGGTGCCCCGTGGCCAAGCCCCAGGCTGCCACCCTCTGGGAGGGTCCCCAGGCCCTGGCTCAGCCGTAGGACAGAGATGCTGCTGCAGCTCACAGGGAATCCTGACCCTTCAGAGATGCTGCTGCAGCTCACAGGAAATCCTGACCCTTCAGAGATGCTGCTGCAGCTCACAGGGAATCCCGACCCTTCAGAGATGCTGCTGCAGCTCACAGGGAATCCTGACCCTTCAGAGATGCTGCTGCAGCTCACAGGGAATCCCGACCCTTCAGAGATGCTGCTGCAGCTCACAGGGAATCCTGACCCTTCAGTCGCTGCCCTGCACGGAGGGAGCCTGGCAGCACCCCGCAATCAGCACCACGGGCACAAAAGACCTGCAGGGCAGGCAGGGAACCTGTATTGAACCACCACAGCCTGGCTGTGCCTGCAGGACACAAAGAGACTCCCAGAGTGAGGCAAGGACAGCAATCCACTTTCATGCCATGTTTTTAAAGCTGTTTTCTTCCCTCTATGACCAGCATCACTGTGCTTTGGGTTTGACAGTTTGTGTGCACAGTGAATCTAATTTGATTTTTATCCTTTTTGTCTCCCTCTATTTTGCACACTACATTAGGCTTTTGTTCCAAGGCAGTTAAAGCAGATTTGCTGTGTGCTTCGAGCTGCCTTGCAGCACTGGCAGAGCCTCAGAGCACAGATGAGTGTCACATAACAGTTATGCTATCGATAAGGGGGAGGCTCGCACAACAGGGAGGCCCAGAAAACTAGAATCCTCAACAACAGCAGGAAAACCAATTGTGTGTGAGCAGGTCCCTCCAGCTGGAGAACTGCACCCTGCAAAGACAGACTGTGGTCGCTGGAGCTGCAGCCACTGGGGGGAATTGTCAGGGAGGCTCCAGGAGCTTCAACAGAAATAGCAGCCCTGCTATTGTTCAGCTACACCCTGAGGTTTGATTTCTCCTTCCCTGCTTTCGAAGTTCATGCTGTGTTGACTGTGCTGCTCTCACAGCCCTGTGAAATGTGAAATGTGGACGTGGCAGAGCAGCAGCTGTTGGTGGCCCAGGGTCTGCAGCCCCTGAAGGCACCATGGGTGTGCCCAGCAGAGCTGTGCATCCAACCTCCACTGCTGCCAGGGGCCAGCTCCTCCTGTGATGCCACTCAATGAGCTGCATGTGGAACCTTCCCTTCAGACAGGATCAGGAATGTCCCAGCATGTTCTAAGTATAGCCACCACTGCTTTCCAGAAAAAAAAGCTGCACTAATTTGTGTTGGCACTGATTTGGCACTGGTTTCTCATGTGCCAGTCATGATACATTTTCTTTTCCTGTCCTCCCCTAATCACTGCAGTAAGAAAAATCTGGTTTACAGTGACAGTGGAATATCCATTAGCTTTTATTTAAATGTATACAGATCCATAGATGCTTAAATGTACTTAGATTCAAAAGCCTTGAGGAGGAAATGAGGACAAAAGATACTTTGTCAAGACAATAAAAAGTACATTGTATGAGACAATCCACTGGTTTAACAATACTAGAAAATATTTTAAAAATTCCTGTGGACTTTTAATACCTGTGAGTTTCAGTCTGAAGGAAAAAGCCCGCCCTCCTAACATGAGAACAGTTGCTGCTGCAAGGAGGGGAAACTCACTGAGGCAGAGCTGTGGTGATCAGCCAGCCAGGACAGGAGCAAAGCCGAGGCACGGCTTGAGCCACACCAGAGCAAAGCCTGAGCCAGTGGACAGCCACCACGGCTTCATGCTGTGCTTAGCAGCCCGTGGTGACACCGCTCCTGCGAGGTTTGTGCTGCCTCCCACCCTCCTCTCCCTCCTCTCCTTCCTGCAGCACCGTGGGCAGCACAGCAGCACTCAGCTCTCCCTGCTGCTCGGGCTGCACCTTGTAACTCGGGCAAGGTAAAGGACCTGGCAGGTACCGGGGTACTTGTGGGGTTCCTGAGGCACAGACTGATCAGGAGAACACTGCTCCAGCAGGGAAAACTCCATCTCCTGAGGAGTCTCCAAAAACACAGCAGGAACGAAGACACTGACCTGAAAACACCAAGCAAAAGCTTGAGTCAGTCATCTCCAAAGGCAGAACAGAAGCACAGTCCACATGTTTGGGGTTTCACCTTCTCAAAGAGCCAGATGGGCCTTTTTGTTCTTTTCACTGACAGAAGACGAAGCACTGACCCTGGCCCTGTGCACTGACCCTGGCTCCCTGCACTGACCCTGGCTCTGTGCACTGACCCTGGCTGTGTGCACTGACCCTGGCTCCCTGCACTGACCCTGGCTCTGTGAACTGCCCCAGGCTCTGTGCACTGACCCTAGCTCCCTGCACTGACCCTGGCTCCCTGCACTGACCCTGGCTCTGTGAACTGCCCCTGGCTCTGTGCACTGACCCTAGCTCCCTGCACTGACCCTGGCTCCCTGCACTGACCCTGGCTCTGTGAACTGACCCTGGCTCCCTGCACTGACCCTGGCTCCCTGCACTGACCCTGGCTCTGTGCACTGACCCTGGCTCCCTGCACTGACCCTGGCTCTGTGAACTGACTCTGGCTCTGTGCACTGACCCTGGCTCTGTGCACTGACCCTGGCTCTGTGAACTGACCCTGGCTCTGTGAACTGACCCTGGCTCTGTGCACTGACCCTGGCTCTGTGCACTGACCCTGGCTCTGTGCACTGACCCTGGCTCTGTGAACTGACCCTGGCTCTGTGCACTGACCCTGGCTCTGTGCACTGACCCTGGCTCTGTGAACTGACCCTGGTTCTGTGCACTGACCCTGGCTCCCTGCACTGACCCTGGCTCTGTGCACTGACCCTGGCTCCCTGCACTGACCCTGGCTCTGTGAACTGACCCTGGCTCTGTGAACTGACCCTGGCTCCCTGCACTGCCCCTGGCTCTGTGAACTGACCCCAGCTCTGTGCACTGACCCTGGCTCTCTGCACTGACCCTGGCTCTGTGAACTGACCCTGGCTCCCTGCACTGACCCTGGCTCCCTGCACTGACCCTGGCTCTGTGAACTGACCCTGGCTCCCTGCACTGACCCTGGCTCTGTGCACTGACCCTGGCTCTGTGAACTGACCCTGGCTCTGTGAACTGACCCTGGCTCTGTGAACTGACCCTGGCTCCCTGCACTGCCCCTGGCTCTGTGAACTGACCCCAGCTCTGTGCACTGACCCTGGCTCTCTGCACTGACCCTGGCTCTGTGAACTGACCCTGGCTCCCTGCACTGACCCTGGCTCCCTGCACTGACCCTGGCTCTGTGAACTGACCCTGGCTCCCTGCACTGACCCTGGCTCTGTGCACTGACCCTGGCTCTGTGAACTGACCCTGGCTCTGTGAACTGACCCTGGCTCCCTGCACTGACCCTGGCTCCCTGCACTGACCCTGGCTCTGTGAACTGACCCTGGCTCCCTGCACTGACCCTGGCTCTGTGCACTGACCCTGGCTCCCTGCACTGACCCTGGCTCTGTGAACTGACCCTGGCTCCCTGCACTGACCCTGGCCCTGTGCACTGACCCTGGCTCTGTGCACTGCCCCTGGCTCTGTGCACTGACCCTGGCTCTGTGCACTGACCCTGGCTCTGTGAACTGACCCTGGCTCTGTGCACTGACCCTGGCTCTGTGAACTGACCCTGGCTCTGTGCACTGACCCTGGCTCCCTGCACTGACCCTGGCTCTGTGAACTGACCCTGGCTCCCTGCACTGACCCTGGCTCTGTGCACTGACCCTGGCTCCCTGCACTGACCCTGGCTCTGTGAACTGACCCTGGCTCCCTGCACTGACCCTGGCTCCCTGCACTGACCCTGGCTCCCTGCACTGACCCTGGCCCTGTGAACTGACCCTGGCTCTGTGCACTGCCCCTGGCTCCCTGCACTGCCCCTGGCTCTGTGCACTGACCCTGGCTCTGTGCACTGACCCTGGCTCCCTGCACTGACCCTGGCTCCCTGCACTGCCCCTGGCTCCCTGCACTGCCCCTGGCTCTGTGAACTGACCCTGGCTCTGTGAACTGACCCTGGCTCCCTGCACTGACCCTGGCTCCCTGCACTGACCCTGGCTCTGTGCACTGACCCTGGCTCTGTGCACTGACCCTGGCTCCCTGCACCGACCCTGGCTCTGTGCACTGACCCTGGATCTGTGAACTGACCCTGGCCCTGTGCACTGACCCTGGCTCTGTGAACTGACCCTGGCTCTGTGCACTGACCCTGGCTCCCTGCACTGACCCTGGCTCTGTGCACTGACCCTGGCTCTGTGCACTGACCCTGGCTCCCTGCACTGCCCCTGGCTCTGTGAACTGACCCTGGCTCTGTGCACTGACCCTGGCTCTGTGCACTGACCCTGGCTCCCTGCACTGACCCTGGCTCCCTGCACTGACCCTGGCTCTGTGAACTGACCCTGGCTCTGTGCACTGACCCTGGCTCTGTGCACTGACCCTGGCTCTGTGCACTGACCCTGGCTCCCTGCACTGCCCCTGGCTCTGCAGCAGGACTCCATAGGCTCGGTGCTCTGTGGCACAGGGTGTGCAGCTCTGCAGAAGTGTGATTCTTGTCCCAGCTTCTCTCCAGTGAGGACATGACCCTGCCTTATGGTGTTCCTGCTCCAAAGCACTGGCATTGCAGGGATGCAGCTGGATCCTGCAGCTCCCAGATCTGAGGAGCAGAGCAAAACACATGTGTAAAACAGGAGCAGAGCTGAACAGTGCCAGCTGTCCGTGTGCCCAGAACTGGTGCAAAACACTGTCAGCTCTAACTGGCAACCTCAGCTGTAATGCAAACAGCACAGCCTGCTTGCTCCCAGGGACTCACAGCCACTACTTGTATGAGAGGCAACATGTTGTGGGGGATTTTAATTTGAAATAAAGGCTGGAGTGACCTTTCATTTCAGGTTTTAATTAAGCTCCCCTGCCTCAAAGCTGCAGAGAAAAATCCTGAAAAATATAATCCAAGAGCATGGTAAAGTCTCAAATGTCAAAGGCAAGCAAAATCCTGAGCTGCTGTTGTTTTAATTGTTAAGTTGGTTAGTCCAAAGGACACAGCTTCCCCAATGCTCACAGTCTGACTTTCTGTAGGACACATCAAATGCCAGACAAATCATAGATAAAGGCTTGCATTTCAGCTGATCACAAGATGCTGATTTACCTGCATTCAGGATATTGCTTTGCTATCCTTTCACTCCCTCAACTCAAAAGAGCTACTTGAAGAGCTCTTGTCAGTCTCTGGCTGAAGGTCTAGATCCCCATTTTTACAAACTAGTCCCAAACTTGTTATTCCCAGGCAGCATGACCTGGGCTCCACAGGATCTCCCTGCAGGCTCATCTCAGGTTTGTTCACCTCCTCTTTCTGTCTGGGGTTTGGCTAGTTCTTCCCCAGGCAGATGTGCAGATAGCCCAAAAGTATTTTCAGGAAAAGGCTAACAGTGGTGTCCAGCACTTAGAGCTCCTTCCTTTCTGCTGGACTGAGGGAAGCAGCACTGGAGGCTGCAGTCCTGCCCAAGCACCATCCGGACAGTTACTGCCTCCTGTTTCTGTAGCCTTGGCATCCCTCCTGTGTCCTCTTGTACTCCTGCTCTAGGTTCTTCCAAGAGTTGTTTCATTGCTAATGTTTGAGATCTAGGCCTTGGCTTGCTGTTAAGAGGAGAAAATTGAGCTGACACCAGCACCAGAACCTGCTGCAGCCTCACGGGGAAGCTGCTGCATTCCCAGCACAAGGAACTGGGCCAGAGCAGGGGGAGCCCCATTTCCTGAGCAAACCACCCACAAGGTCACTGTTTCATAATCAGCTTGAGCAAGACTATGGGGGAGCAGCATGAAACACTCCTGAAAACGCTTCAAAACTCCAACAAAAACTCAGCACCAACACTGCAAGATCTTTGCTCTGATGTATTTCACACTAAAGTGAATCCCATTAATGCACAAATGAGTTGCTGAGTGTGGTTCAGGTTGGTACAGGGTTGTTGCTCCCTCTTCTACTACCACTTCTCATCCGAAACAGCTCCAGTTCACAGCACATCCAGGTGAAAAAGAACCAGGTCAGCAGAGACAATGACTGACACCTCCTCACTCTCCTATGACACAGATCGCTGGGAAATCACTGGGTAAGGAAAACCAAGAATTTGGGACAACTGGCACCTCCCTAACGCTCACTTCTACCTACCAAAAGGTAAATTTAGTGGTTTACCCCACAAAATAAGGCACAGTGATTGAAGGGATTGAATACTGTCATCTCCCTGCAGGAGCCCACGCTGCTGGTCCCTGGAGGCTGTGGATCACAGCCCTTACACAAAACACAGCACAAGCAGCGCTGCCTGCCAGGGCCCAGCACAGGAGCAATGAGATAATGGGTTCAGCGCTGTGCAGGGAGTCCCACACCCTCCAACCCAAAATCTTACAGGTAGGAATTTGGGTGAGTGACCCATATCAGTGCTTAAGTTGGATTCATTCTAACAAAGGGTTATTTTCTCCTCCTTTGAAATGAGTTTGAAGGTCATCACGTTTCAGAATTCCAAAATTACGAGCCTTGATTTTCTGATTTCACTGTTTTGCAGCTCAGTCAAATCCTAGTCCCTGCTGAAGCAATTCCCTCCAGCCCAGGGTGAGGCACACTGGAGGGGCAGCTCTAGAGAGCAGGACAAGCTAGCCAGAGGATTGGCACCCACAGCCCAGGAGACTGACAATCCTCAAATTATTGCCATGGCTGTAAGTACTTCATATGAGCCACATTTGATGATAATGTCTGCAGCCATGTAGTCATGGATATAGAACAAACAACCACTAAATTGCCGAAAAACAGTGAGAAAATTGAAACCTGGAGTTTGTTCTTGACTCGGCTCTCTGCAGAGTTGCACAACATCCCCAGTTTCACTTTAAAACATCTCTGTGATTTAATGCCAAAGAGCTGGGTTTCAAGTCAAGCCTGGATTCCCCATGGCTGACTTCACAGATTGAGTTCAACTGCCTAACTTGGAAGGCATCTCCGCTCAGCCTCTGAAAAACCCAGTGCTGCAGAATCTGTTAAAGAATCAGGCAGATATCTGCTCAGACAGAACATTCATAACAGCATAGGTAATACCCAGAAATTCACATGTGAACCAGAACATGCAGGGGGTTGTCTCTGGACCAGAAGAGCATGAAACTGCATGAAGAATTAATACAGATCAGTGGTGCTTCACAAGACCCTACTGGGGACTGTGGGTTTGGAATGAAAACCTAATTATCAAATCTGAGTTTTCATCTTACTGACATCATCCTTTTAAAATTATTTAGGATGAAGGTGTAGCAGTAAGCAGACGTGTTGTCCAGGATTGCCCCTTTTCCTAGCAGAGGAGGGGCTGTGCACACACTGTGCCCCCGCAGCAGTATGGAACATACATCACTCCCTGGGAGTCCCGGTGTGAGCTGTGCCAGCCCTGAGGCCAGAAGGAGATGCTGGGTTTGGCAGGACAGGTAGCAGGAAATGCAGTGTTTGCACACTGTTGCTTCTCACCTTGCTCCCTTCACAGCACTTCTGGGGAAGGACCTGCAGCAGGCACAGAGGGATGTGGACAGATCTTGCACTGCACATGCTGGAGCTACTTTGTGTGTTTGTGTGTGTATACAAAGGCTCACAGAAGATACCTGAGATTCAGTCCCAGCATTTAGGGAAAGCCCCTTGCAGAGTGACTCCCATGGGGATGGTTTCCTGTCCACACACTCCTCCACTCCCTCACAGAAGCTCGGAGCAGCTCTCCCACTTTGAAATCCCAAGCACAGGAATAGGTTTGTGCAGAATGGGCTCTAAGGAGGCAATCAAACTGTTCGTTTCACATGGTAAAAGACAGTGCAGACTTCCCACTCAAAAGCATGTTTAAAACAGAAATAAACTTTTACTAGTAGATGAGACTCTTTAAAATAAAACCCAAACCCTCAGGCTCCCCAAAAATGTCTTTTTAAGTGTGTATGTGTGTGCCAGTCTTCTTTCAAATATTCCCAACACAAGGATTTCCATTCAGTACCACAATTTAAATCTTCTCTGCAGGACACATTTGAAGAAATTAGCTGACAGTTCAGCTGAGCTGTGCGCCGCAATATCCAGCTGCAATGCCCATACAGGTTACTTGCAGGCTAAGAAAATTCCCAAGAGTCATTGGCACAAAGGTCACTCCAATTTCTGCCACACTTGTGCTGTTTAAGGAGTTGGGATTTCCCAGGAAATCCAGCAGAGCTCCCTGCAGGGTCCAAGCTGCTGTGTGCAGGACTCGGGGATGTTTGTGCCCAGACACACAGCACATCACAAGTCACTGTGGGCTATTAAGCACTACAACCATTCTGCTTTTCCTCCCACAGCAATGACTTAGGATTAGCTGGAAATAACTGACTAGCCAGGAACAAAGGTCTGAACAGCAGCTCTTGTGTACGGGCAATCTCACTCACAGGTGCTGGTTACCATGACTCAGAAGGAAAGAGGTTACAGCATTTGTGTGCCACTGCTTGGAATGCACAACCCTGCTTCTAGGGACAAGAGCCTGAAACCGACTTCTTATCAGCTCAAAATATCAGCAATAGCAGGAGTGTTGAGCGGTTAATGCATCCTCTGAATGTGTGGTTTAACACGACAGATGTTGAGCCAACAAGGAGAAGAGTGACAGATCCTCAAGTCCCCAGAGCAGGGTCACACAGAGGTTAACAGAGGTAAATTAACTGAACCCTTTTGATATTGCAATACACTGTGCATCTTGTACATTCCATCCTAGAGAATAATTAAATTGACTTTATAAGAGGGGCAGTTTTTTGGGTGTGGAGGAGAGACTTTATAATTCCATTAGCCTCGGTTCTGGCCCCAAAGTGATACTTGGCAAGTCTGTTAATATGCAAAAGCCTCAATTTGCTCACTAATAAATTAGCTGTTAGGAAAACAAAGCTTCAGATCAAAGGCATTAGTAAAACACAGCTGCAGACTCTGAAGATGCTCAGCAGTGCCCATGGTAACTTCCCAAGGCTGTATATTCTTAGCATCAGAGGCATTTTGGACTCGGGTAGGAGCTAATCAGGTGTAACAGGAAAATACAACAATGCACACTGAAGGGCCACAATGAGATTATATAGTCCTGAATTGTGTTTCCAGATCTGTTAAAAATGACTGTAGGGTTTATTCGTTTTCCATTCTTTAAAGCTCATGCTAGCTCCATCAGCACTGCGAGCAATCCCAGTCTCCTGGCTGCCAAAGCAGACTCAGGACCATAAAGTTGTACCCTTGGCTGGAAGAGGAAGAAATCCCGAACTGTGCAACCTCTTCCCTTCCCCACGCAGATCCACTGAGGCAGCACAGGGAACTGGACCCCATTAGCCCTGTCTGACTGATCTGCAGTTCACACCACAGGCTGTCTACCCACACTTCATTCAGACCTTGCCAGCACCAGTTGAGGTTAAAATCCCATGAAAAATTCTGAATTGTAAACTACTTAATTGTTGCCTCCTTTTTTGTTTAATTATGTATGTAGGACTCTTTTCTTTACTAAGTTGTCTCAAAGTAAGCCAGAAGCAGATGTCAGGTCAGAAGCAGATGTTCTAGGTTAAAAGGTGACCTGAACAAATCCCCATGCTAACCCTTGTTCCTGCAGTAAATCTTGGGCAACCTTCTGAGCAGCAGTGAGGTACGGCACAAGAGGGAGTACCTCCAGCACCAAAGGGCACGCAGCTGGAGGACCACTGAGGAGGAAGTGGCATAGCCTTGCCACAGTGCCCTGAATGCAGAACCTTCCTCAAGAGGTCACAGGAGGGACGAGCCTGGCACCCTCAAATGCATCTTTCTCTGGAAAGCTTTCTTTACTGCTCACTGCATTTTTACTTTGGAAGGGGGAATTTTTGATTTCACTTCTCTGTGCACATATTGCAATACAAAACCACATTTTTAAAAGCAACATTTGGATCCAGGAAGCAGCCTGAAGACCCGTAGCCCTTGCAAACTCAAGTGCTGGATGGAATTTATACAACACATGCCTTTCACTGCATTACAACCCAGATCAGGTCACACCAAATTCATTCTGCAGCTCTGAAATGAACTCAAACCAAGCAGTTTTGCCAGGCAAGGGCCAGCTCGGGAGCTCAGCACCAGGACCCGAGGGGCTGCGGGGACACCCACACCCCCGGAATGCTGGGTTCGGAAGCGGGCAGTGACCCGCGGGCCCTCCAGCGCTCCTAGAGGGAAATGAATGACCCTGTCCCATGGTGGGAACACGGACAGACCGCGAGCCGAGCCCGGCCGAGGGTCCGACACCCGGTCCCTGCAGGGACCGACACCCGGTCCCGGCACCGACCGACACCCGATCTCCGCACGGACCGACACCTGGTCCCGGCACCGACCGACACCCGGTGTCCACACGGACCGACACCCGGTCCCCGCTCGGACCGACACCCGATCCCTGCAGGGACCGACACCCGGTCCCGGCACCGACCGACACCCGGTCCCCGCGGGGACCGACACCCGGTCCCGGCACGGACCGACACCCGGTCCCCGCGGGGACCGACACCCGGTGCCCGTACAGACCGACACCCGGTCCCCGCACGGACCGACACCCGGTCCCAGCACGGACCGACACCCGGTGTCCGCACGGACCGACACCCGGTCCCCGCACGGACCGACACCCGGTCCCGGTACGGACCGACACCCGATCCCAGCACGGACCGACACCCCATCCCCGCACGGACCGACACTCGGTCCCGGCACGGACCGACACTCGATCCCCGCACGGACCGACACTCGGTCCCGGCACGGACCGACACTCGGTCCCGGCACGGACCGACACTCGATCCCCGCACCGACCGACACCCGATACCCTCATGGACCGACACCCGATCCCAGCACGGACCGACACCCGGTCCCCGCACGGACCAACACCGGATCCCAGCACGGACCGACACTCGATCCCCGCACCGACCGACACCCGGTGTCCACACGGACCGACACCCGATACCCTCATGGACCGACACCCGGTCCCAGCACGGACCGACACCCGATCCCCGCACGGACCGACACCCGGTGTCCACACGGACGGACACCCGGTCCCGGCACGGACCGACACCCGATCCCCGCACCGACCGACACCCGGTCCCCGCGGCGCCGCCTCCTGCCCGCGGCCAGCGGCGAACCGGGAGCAGCGGGGCGGTGCCGCGCGGCTCGGAAGCGGAAAGGGCGGGCGGTGGCGGTGCCCGGGGCGGTGTGCCCGCGGCCCGTGGGTGCTCTGCTGGCCGTGGGTGCTCTGCTGGCCGTGGGTGCTCCGGTGCCCGGCAGGCCGGTGCGGGTGGGTGCAGCCCGGCATGGCGGAGGCGGCCGGTGACGCGGGGCTGGCTCCGGCCGCAGCCCAGGAGGGCGCGGAGCTCGCGGCCGTGATCGGCGCCACCGTGCCCACGGGCTTCGAGCAGACGGCGGCCGAGGAGGTGCAGGAGAAGCTGGGCTCGGCCTCCAGGATCAGCAAGGATCGGGGCAAGATCTACTTCGAGGTCCCGGCCCGGAGCCTGCCTCAGGTCCGTGCGGGCTCCCCGCCCCGCTCCGCCCGCCGCTGTTCCCCCTGTGGCCGGTTCGGTTCGGTTCGGTGCGGTGCGGTTTGGTTCGGTTCGGTTCGGTTCGGTGCGGTGCGGTGCGGTTCGGTGCGGTTCGGTTCGGTGCGGTTCGCTGCGGTGCGGTTCGGTTCGGTGGGTCCCAGCCCCTCCGGCCGGCCTGGCTGCAGCTGCTGTATCCGCCCTTGCCGGCGTTTCAGGGGAACATGAAATGATTGATGGGGATCTTAAATCAGTGCAGAGATGTAAACTGATAACTCCCGTGTGGCTAAAGGTGGCAAACCGTAGTCTCTGAAACCTCGACGTAACATGGCAAAATTCTAAGGACAGTAAACACCCTTTGTAATGTCTCACCTTTTCATCTTGACTAGGTCCATCGTCTGAGGTCAGTGGATAATTTATTTGTTGTTGTCCAGGAGTTCAGAGACTATCAATTCAAAGAAAATAAGGTGAGTCTGGGGTTTGGAGTGTTGTTTGGGTTTTTAATTTAAGAGAAGCATCAAAGTATTCTGTTTAACAAGTTTTTCATTTGTGATATTATTCCAGTTCCCTTCTTTGGGCTTGTAAATGGAAGTGAGGACATGTTGTCTAGCATAATTTCTGCAGTTAAATACTTTACACTGGCAAAATCTGGGATATGAGCTGATGCTATGTTTGTAGGTCACAGGCATAGGACAGTGAAGTGTCACTTTGGTCACTTAATACAGTGTTGTCTGTTTTACAAGATAAATCATGGAATCCTGTGAGTCTTGTGATTTTCCGTGTAATTCTGTTTAGTTAGGGCAAAATCCAGACAAAAAAACTGTAAGCTTTGCTTAAACATGTAGTGGATTAATGTTTAATAAACTCCTTTGAGAGTCAAAATAAAGGATAACTTTTTAGAGGATGGAATAACTTCAAAGCACAACTTTTTCTGTCTTTTCAAGGAAGATGCTCTAAAGGATTTGGAAGATTTGGTTAAAAAGCTGCCCTGGACTGATCCATTGAAAGTTTGGGAGTTGAACAACAGCCTGAAAAAGAAAAAGACAAAACGCAAAAAACACGGTCTGCAGAGTCCTGCAAGCAGAGAGAAGCTGAGTGATGGTGGAGAAGAGAGAGGAGCAGACCAAAGTAACAGTAATGACCAGGAGGACTGTGCCCAAAACCCTGTGGAACCTGCTGATGGCCAGGATACAGAGAATCCCCAAGCAGTGACATCCAGAAATGGGGTGGAGGAGGAGGAAGATAATGAGCAATCGGATGTGAAAGTTGAAGTGCAGGCGAGTTCTGAGAGTGGGAGCAAGGCTGGTGACGGTCAGACAGGTGAAGGAGAGGCAAAGGTGCTGAAGTTCCGAGTGACGTGCAACAGAGCTGGAGACAAACACAGCTTCACGTCAAATGAGGCTGCAAGAGACTTCGGTGGAGCTGTGCAAGAGCACTTCCAGTGGAAAGCTGACATGACCAATTTTGATGTGGAGGTATGGTGGCATGCCTTGGAAATACCAATGTTTCTGCAGTACAAATTTTTAGTTCTTGTTTCTGATGCTTAGAGATCCCCAAACTGCCTTCTGGAACTGAAAACTGATAGTGCTGAAATCAGCCTCCTCTGAAGTGTTCATTTCCCTGGCAACATTATGTGTGTCCTCTGATGCAAGCACTTTCCTTGCTGTCACCTTCAGTAAATCTTTCCTCCAATGCATTGTTTAATAGCAGTCTAAGTTACCAGGAAATGCTCCAAATGGAAGCTGGTTTTGAGGTGAAGGGGCCAGAAGGAGTTAACAATAATGTCAGGTGTTTATCTTCTGTCAGGAGAGAGCAGAGGCTGGAAGAATAAAACCAGCACCACATGCCTGTCGGTGATGAGGAACCACTGTTCTTGAGGGGCAGAAAGATCTACATTTTTCTTGCAGGTTTACTAAGGGCTGACCACTGCCCTGGAGTGAGATTTCATCTTTCTAGCTCATGTAGTCCCCACCACAAATATGACTTTTATTGCTGCTTTTGCAAATGGTTTACTGTGTCATGCAGGACTTACAAACCAAATCTTTTTAGAAGTATTTACTAGGCATTCTGTGGAAAGCTTCTGTTACTCCTGAAATTCACTTAAAGTTTTTTCTTTAGGTTCTTCTGAATATTCACAACAATGAAGTCGTGGTGGGAATTGCATTAACTGAAGAGAGTCTCCACAGAAGGAATATCACACACTTTGGACCCACAACGCTGCGTTCTACTCTGGCTTACGGCATGCTCAGGTCAGGGCAGTTACGTTGTATTATGCTCATTTAACAAGTCGTTTTGTTTCAGAAATTAAACCTTTTCTCTCCCTCACTGCTTCTTCAGAAGCCATTTTTGTTAATTCTGAAAGAAAAATAAATGTAAAACCCCTGGAGTTGCTGACATCATGTGCCTTGTAACAACAGTGGGTGTTTCCCAGCCAAGGAAAGTAAACAGTTGCTGTATTAGCCAAGTTTCAAAATAGTGAATGCATGAAATTCACAAAACATGTGAATGTGCTTTCACAGAATGTTTTCACATTCTTGAAAGAATTTCATTGCATTGCTGGTTATAAAATAGTAATTAACTGGTGGAAAAAATAATCACATAAAGTTTTTTGTTAGAAGGGTAGAATCAGAGTGATTAAAATAGTTCACTTTCCCTTATTTACAGAAATTTAGGTTTTTAAGACATTTCTCACAATATCTTTTCTTCTGTTCCTCAGACTCTGTGATCCCCAGCCCACAGATATCATAGTTGATCCCATGTGTGGTACAGGTGCCATTCCAATAGAGGTAATTCTTTCTTGAGTTTTTAAAACTTAATTAAACTTGTCTGTATCTGCAACTCAGTAATATGTGTAAGTCTTCTTGGTAGTGACTGAATAGTAAGCTCCAATCTCACCAATTTTTGAACAGATGCAAATACACTTTTTGTAAATGACCTCATGTTCCTTCCATAGGACATAGCAGGAAGAGACTAAATCCAAAAGTATTTTGAGCTTTAAAGGTGCAACATATAGCTGTTACAGAATTCTAAATTACCTGCCATCCACTTGCAGTCGCTTTGTTGTATTCTGCCACATTTGAGAAATTATTCTGGGTTTTTTTTCATTCAAGCAATGTTGATGCTAATGTTATTTATTATCATTTCCCCCAGGGAGCTGCAGAATGGCCCTACTGCTACCACATTGCAGGGGATAACAGCCCTCAGGCAGTGAAGAGAGCAGCAAACAACATCTGCTCCTTACTGAGGAAAAACGAGAGTAAGGACAGGTGAGAGGAGCCTGAGGGATTTACCTTTCCTGCAGTGTTGTATGCACAGAAATCCACTTTGCATTGATGCATTTGAGTGTCTGGTTCATATTTTCTTGTTTATTTTATTGCCAACATTCTAGACCTCCCCAGTGTAAAAACCTTCTGAGTGCTCTTGTCTGAGGGAACTGCCTTTGCTCTTGCAGCAGCAATGCCCTGGGCGTTCCCTTGGACATCATCCAGTGGGACATCTGCAACCTGCCGCTGCGCACGGGCTCTGTGGACATCGTGGTGACAGACATGCCCTTTGGGAAGAGGTGAGACGAGCTGGGAAGGTGCTGCACCTCGCTGCCGTGCGCTCCCCTGCGCCAGGGCTGCTTCTCCCCAGCTGGGTGCTGAGCTGGGCCTGCTGGGGATGGAGTCATCAACCCTGTGTTAAAAATGAGCTTGAGTAACTGTGGTTCCAAATGAGCAGGTCGATGTCTGAGACACCACCAACACAGAACTGGTGCCAGTGATCACAACAGGGATCTGAATTTATCTTGCAGGATAGGGTCGAAGAAGAAGAACTGGGATCTCTACCCAGCCTGCCTGATGGAGATGGGCCGGATCTGCACCCCAGGGACAGGCAGGGCTGTGCTGCTTACCCAGGACAAGAAATGCTTTGCCAAGGTTTGTTCTGTGAGAGAAAATCAAACCTATTTACACTTGAAAATACATGGAGGGAAAAATTGTAAGCTGTCATCATCACAAAAGATACTCCATGTACCAAGCAATAATTAGTAATCTTAAATTCAGTTTTGGACCTGAAAAGTCCTTTGATGTTGCTATCAGATGTGATACAGAATAATAAAAAATGAAGTTACTGTCTTAATGGCACTCTTTGTCTGTTTTTGGCTTGCAGGCCTTGTCCCGCGTGGGACACATCTGGCGCAGAGCTCAGACGGTGTGGGTGAACGTGGGGGGACTCCACGCTGCAGTGTACCTGCTGAGGCGCACCTGGGAGAGAGCAGAGGAGAGAAGGCCCTTCTGGTGAACTGTGTGGGAGAAGACAAGGGACGCCTGCAGACTGTTGAATAGCCAGCTGCTAAAGCAGATACCCAGGAGCATAGGTCTGCCAGTTTCAAAACCAACCAACCTGTGGAGACATTGGCACACAAATATTAAACCAGGGATCAACTTCAGAACTTGGGCATCAACTTTCCTTGGCTTGAATCTTCTCTTTCATTTTTCAGTTAAACATTTATTTCTTCTCCTTACAGTAGAAAACATGTTGAGGCAGCTCTGGGGGTGACAATTTATTTACCAAGGTGTGTCTTCAAATGCCTATCAGTACTACTAAGAGAGTCAGCTTAAAGGGTTCAGGGGTAGGATCTCTAATGTAGTTTTCTAATTTATACCATTGCTCAAATGTAAACTAATAATAAACCAGTATCTGGATTTTGTGGTCTGATAAGCAAATTCCAGTTGGCAAACAGTATGCTGTGCTACTGCTTCTCTTGCCTGTTACCTCACCTTAGGGCCAATTACCAGTAAATGTCTGATCCATATTTTAGTGTTCCATTACCATGGGTGAGGGGGTTACACACAGCCTTAGAAAACAGTCTGTAGTTACTATTTGAGGACAGAGATTCTTTTAGCAGTTATATTAAAAAGTTGAGGGTTTCAGTGTCTACCATGGATGCATCAACATGGCAATTTGAATTTCTTAGGTAATTTAACTACCACAGCTACACTGCCTCAGTATTCACAAAAATATTGTTGCAAATATTTTTTTCTTCTGTGACCATACTATGATTTCTCAGGCCTCTTACTCTGTTCATCAGGGGCTGAAAACACATTGCTGGTTTGCCCTTTCCATTACAGTGTGTTCATTCTAAGTATGTGTCATTGTTCAGAGGTGAATTAACAAGTATTAAAGTTTTAGAAGATTTGCATAAAGAGTTGAGTCTTAATTGTGTTCTTTTTCTGGTTCATGTCCAGATTCTCTAATATCTACTTAGTTTTTCTCAAATGTTACTGTTTTCATACGTGTGTGATAAAGATCACAGTGTTTGTATGTTTGTATTGTATTATTGCCTGTATACAGGGAACCTACAGCTGAAGGATAAAATGTTTTGGTACCCAGAGATCAGGAGAGGAAGGAACTGGCAGCTTAACTGTTACTGGCTGAGGAAGAATTGGTTTGTGGTGAGCCCAGTGCCTTAGTCACAAGAGCTGTTAAATGAGGCTACTGGGCCATAAGACGTGACAAAGAGCTGACAGTTCTAAGTGACAACTCGCGTGCCAAACGCCTGTTGCTTGCTGTTTTCCTCTGCTTGCTAGAACCTTGTTAAAGCTCCCTCACGGCGCTCTCCGCCCCTCACGGCTCGCTCCGCCCCTCACGGCGCGCTCCGCCCCTCAGGCGGGCCCCGCCCCTCAGCGCGCTCCGCCCCTCACAGCGCGCTCCGCCCCTCACGGCGGGCCCCGCTCCTCAGCGCGCTCCGCCCCTCAGGCGGGCCCCGCCCCTCAGCGCGCTGACGCCGGGGGCGGGGCCCAGCAGGGGCGGGGCCGGCTCAGGCCTGCCCTGGCGCCTGCGCGCGGCGGGGCCGGGGCGGACGCGGGGCCGCGATGGCGCCGCCGGGCCCGGCGCGTCCGGGGGAGGCTGGAGCTGTCCTGCGCTCCGTCAACACGCGGGAGCTCTCCGAGGTCGTCTTCAACAACCACAGTCCCCGCTACGTGCTGCCCGTCTGGCTGGACTTCGAGGGCCGGCCGCGCTGCTACCCGGTCCTGCAGCCGCGCAGCGGGCGCGTCATGCGCAGCTACCGGGGTGGGTGCGGCGGGACCGGACGGGACGGGACGGGACGGGACGGGACGGGACGGGACGGGACGGGACGGGACGGGACGGGCTGCGCTGCACTGCGGCGTCGCGGGGCCTGGGCGGCCGAGCTGGTGGCGGTGAAATTTACCCTTTTGCCTTCCCCCTCACCCCTTTTTCGTTTCTCTCTCCTTTTTCCCTTCTTCCACTTTTACCTTTCTCTTGCTTTTCCCTTTCCCTCTCCATTTCCTTTGCTTTTCCTCTTTCTTTTCCTTTTCCACTCTGCTTTCCCCATTTCCTTTTGCCCTTTTCTTTTTCCTTTTCCTCTTTCTTTTTTCCTCTCCTTTTCTCCTCCTTCCTTTCTCCTCCCCATTCACACCAGTGACTGGGGCCATGGTAGTGGCCTGTGCACATTGAGCTGAGCTGGAGAGCTTGGTCCCTTGTGAGCAGATGCCCTTCAGAGCCACTCATTAAAAAGTTCTATAATTGGCGCATTCCCCCCTTGTTCCGTGCCAGGGCACCTCTGGCTGTTCCGGGATGCAGGGACCAATGACGGGCTGCTCGTCAACCAGCAGGAGCTGTTTGTGGCGGCCCCCAATGTGACCAAAGCTGACATCACACTGCCAGGTAAGGGACAGGACCATGTGTGTCCTAGGGAATTCTGAACTTGGTCTCTTTGGACCTGTTAGGATTAGTGAGAAATGAGATCCTCATGCAATTAAACCTGCTCAGACACTGGAAGAGATGGTGAGGGGTTCTAGGCAGAGCTGTTGTATTGGATGGAACTAGTGGCAGACCTCGCCTTTGAAGGGGTCTCTGAGGGGTTTTCATGGGTGCCTGATGGCAGGAACCACATCTGTCTCCTGTCTGGAGAGCCCAGCCTGTCGTGGGTCACTGCTGCGGGTTGTGCTCTGTGCTCCCTTGCTCAGAGCAGCATCATCGGCACTGGAGCAGCAGCTGAGAGCCCTCATGACAAGGTTGTGTTGTGTTTGTGTTTAACTGCAGTGTTCACCCTGAAGGAGAGATGTCTGCAGGTTGTGCGCAGTCTGGTCAGCCCAATGAACTACAGGAAACTGGACATTGTTCAGTCATTATATGAAGAGCTGGAGGATCATCCTGATATTTGGAAGGATCTTCAGCGGCTTTCTCTGCAGAGGAATGAAGAATTGAGGAGCAAAATTGTGGAACAACACAATTGAGAGTTACTCACTTCATACTCCTCAGTAGCAAACCACTGAGTCTGAGCTGCGAGAGTCGCCAGGAGACTGATGCCTTCGTTTAAAGTTTCGAAACATAAACTCAGTAACTTTGGTGATAGTCAAATCCCAAACACTGAACAGCAGCTGGAGGCATGCCAGTTCTGATGGGTCAGTTAATTTCAGTATTGCAAACTGTAGGGTAACATCAGGGCAGCTAAATGGAAAATATTCATACAAAGTAACTTTCATTGTATTAGAAAGCAAATTACACCAAGGATTAATTTAGCCCAGACTAATGGTTTGAAGTGTCATCGGTTTTGTTTGAGTAATTTGTTTTGATGGAATTTCCCTTTCACATGTGGGCCACAGAGCATGGGGGGTTTGTACGTGAGGGTTTGCAGCAGTGCCTGAGGGTCTGACAAACACGACACCAGTGGAAGGATGATGTGTGACTGCTTGGAGGTTATTCTGCCTCCTGCCTTCCCACGTACAAAGCCATGTCCTATCCGCTCTAGGTCTGACATGTTTGTACTGTCATCATACCTCGAATGCCTTATTTGCCTTTGTCATAGGATTCTTGCCTGGCAGATCTCAGCCACACAGACCAGATCCTAGTTTTGGGACACCCTTGTCCGCTACAGCCGCTTCCCCAGCAGCCTGTACAGGGTTCATAGGAGGTAGATGCTTTAAGTTCTGTCTTTTCCCCTCGCAGTGCTGTAGTCCAGGTCATAGTAGGAGGCCTTTTCAGGGAGCAGGCAGCGCTTGAGCTGCCTGTGTCTTCTCAGGACCAATGGGAGCTGTACTGGCTCACACAGCCAGTTCACAAACAGGGCCATACTAGTGGCAGGCTAGAGAGATAATATTTCTTTGCCTGTATTCTGTTCCCACATCTCAGTGGAATGCGTGAATGCACACAGAGAGTTCAGAGAGTGCTACATGAATTGTCCATTGAGCAAGATGTGGTGCAGCTCAGGTTAGAAACAGATTGGCTGGAGATTGATTACAGCAAGTTATTTCTGTGAATATGTTTCCCTCCAGTTGTATATTTTGAGAGTAGCTGTGAAACCGAGAATCTCAATGTATTTTATAAGTATGGAATGTCTCCCTATTTGTAAACTTGTTTTTCTTACATGTTTGAAGAAATTGATCTTTGACATAAAATGGAAATGCATGCTAGCTTTCTGACTGTAATTCTGTCAGGTAACTCCCCAGTGCCTCTCTGTGTTCCTGTGATACTCTGACAGTTGTGGTTGATCAGTAAACAGACACTTCAGCCTGTTGCTGCAGGGCTGTGTTGTGGCTCTTGTGAGCTGTCAGCACAGCTTCAGGCAGTGTCTGGGCAGGAACGGGGCTAGTCAAGTTCTGTTCTTACCACCTCTCACACATCTCTGAGGGGAAAGTGAGCCCATGGAGGCCTCTGGAGCAGGCATGGGTCAGTGCCCTAGGGAGCCTGAGGGTCAGAGAGTGCTGTACTCTGCTCCTGACCATGCCTGAGAGCAGGTTCCCTCCTGCTGCAACGAGGCTGTGCACTGCAGTCAGCATTGCAGCAATGACAGACCCTGGCAGGATGCTGGCCTGCTCGGCAACTTTTCCTGTAACCTAACTGGTATTAGGTGTTGGGTTTAACAGTCTGTACGTGGCACACTCGTCCTGGGTATTTCTGAGTTGAGTGGGGTCTGTGATTCCTTGTGTTTCTTATTAGACTGTATTCTTCTGTTCTGGAGTGTTCCTTTGGATCAGAATAAAAGATTGGAGAAACCGCAGCTGGCTTTAACATGTGAACATTGGGAAATGCAGTCTCCTAGTAGTTACTCAGATGGGTTAGTAATGAGTAAAAGTTGTAATTTACTTGTGGCAGCTGCGTTAGCCCTGGTTTCAGTCAGCCAGCACGGCCTCGCTGCCGCCCTGGGAGCAGTGGTGAGAGCCAGCCCGGGGAGCGCGGTGTGCCAGGACCTTCTGTGCCAGAGGCAGCGGTGCTCGGCTGAGAAACCCCGGGGAAATAAATGCTGCTGACACGGGGCAGCATCCAGAGGCTCGGGGAGAACACACAGCACTGCCCAGTCCTGCCCACACCACGCTGGAAAAGAAAGGCCTGACAGCAGGAATATACAGGATTGTTCTGGACTCTGTTCGATTTCAGTTCCCCAGTAAAACCCTGCATCACCTGTAGCATTCAGAACAGAACTGAAACCAAACACAGTCGGATGTGTTGTTTCCCCTTGTTCCATGCCGAGGCAAATAGTTCAAATGGTTTCAAAAGTTTTTCCAGTACTCAAGGGAAAGAAGTCTTTTCCTCTTACTTTTATGTAGTTCTTTGTAACACAATTTCAGTCCCATCTTACATCACTTTCAGAAATGTTCCCATCATGAAGGCATTTAGGTGTGTGTCAGAGGGACAGTAAGCAGGGAAAAGGGAGGGGAAAACCCCATAAATGCAACTATTATTGTTGAACTGGTACTACTGATAAAACAGCTCATCCCAAGGCAGTCTTTGAGTTGTCATCTTTTAAATACACTTTAGGTAGTTTTGGTTATATTTTCCCATTCCTTGATCTTACAGCTACAACAATATTGCATTTTTCAGTTTTTCTTTGCCACAGCGGAGCTAAGAAGTTCCTGATTTCTGACACCAGGAGCATAGAAACTGCAAAAGTTTGAAATTTTTATACTGAAAACAAGAGTTAGCTGTACTGTAATATATATGCAAAGTACAAAGAAACAGTGAATTAAAAGCTGTCAAAACTTAAAGCACTTTCTGCAATTCATACAAATTTAGACCTAGGGCTAAATATGAACAACAAGAGCAGAAGGATAGAAGGTTACACTTACGTATCTGCTGGCAGTCTCTAGCAGAAGTATAGCAGGAAAACACTCCTTTTTGCCAGAAGTATTAGTAATATTTACACTGGCAAATTAATTAATTATACATTTTTATCAAAATCACGTTAAATAAATTTAAAAAAAAGACCCAGAAATAATTGTTGACTTTAAGAACATGTTTTAAACCTAATCCTTGACAAGCAAGATCTGTCCCTGTGAGCGCTTCTGAAGTTGCCCCTTCCTGCATACCCTACCGTAGCGCGTTTTCTCGGGCGAGCGCCGGTGTGCTCCGTGCCAGCGAGCCCCGGCCGGAGGAGCCGTGCAAGGAGCACCCTCCGGCTTTTCAGCGCGTTCTGTGCCGGTGCCGTTCCTTCCTCCAGCGCTGTGAGCTCTCGCTGCCCAGCGCTCCGGCCCCAGCCCGCTGCGGAGCGCGGCGCTGGAGCTGTTGGGGGTCCCAGCCCCGCTCGGGGCAATAAACACGGGCGGAGGAGCGGCCAGCGGAGTGTCCGGGGCCGTGGCTCTGCCGGGCTCCGCTGCCGGTGCACCCGCAGCCCGCTCGGCCTGCCGGCTGTGCGCAGCTCCCGGGAAAGCATCCCTGGCTTCCGGCACGTGGAACGCGTGATTTGGCGAGCGGGCTGGGGCACAGAGCAGTCACGGAAAGGAAAATGTGATTCGCAGCCGGGGCCTGACGTCGGGCGGAGCAGGAAGCGGCGCTCGGAGCCCGCCGGGGATCGCCGGCAGCGTCGCGGGCTCGTTCCCCGGCGGCGGCGGCTGCCGGGCTGGGACGGGCTGTGAGGGCAGCCCCGCGGACAAGAGGGAGCTCTGGGGGAAGAGAGGAGGGGCCGGTGAGCGTGAGTGCCCCTGGCCGCGGTCCCTGCGCTGCCGGTGGCGCTGGGGACAAAGGTCCGTCCGCAGAGGGACCGCGGAGCCATGGCCCTGCAGCAGCCGCCCCTCGCCCTCAGAGCGGGCTCGGCCCCGGCGCTGTACATCCACAGCATGCCCGCCTGGGTGCTGGAGGACTTCTGCCAGAAGATGGACTGCTTGAGCGACTACGACTGGATGCGATTCGGTGAGGGGCCGTGGGGCCGGCGCCGGCCGAGCCGCGGCGGGGCCGCGTTGGGAAGGACGCGAGGTTCGGGGGGCTTGGCGCTGTCCCCCGCGCTTCCCAGCGCTCGGCACAGCACGTCCTGTCAACAGGGAATTCCCGGGCACCGCTCTGGTCTTGCTTTTCAAACACAGGTGGAATGCCAGACTTCTGTGGTCCCTTGGCTTTTCCCGGGCAGCCGGGCTCCTTCCCCTCACTCTCCGCAGTCTTTCCCACTTCCCTCTCCACTCACACTATCCCTGGCCACTTCTCACTGCCTGTTTTCACAACGTCTCTCACATCTGCTCAGATGTTCTACTTTTTTTCTTTCCTCCTTCTCTTCATGTATATTTCCTCATACTTTCTGCCCCTGTTTTTCTCCGTCCTGGCTGTGTACAGTCAGTAAGTACAGAAAATATAGTCCCGAGTTATTTAATCTCTTTTCTGTACCCCAGTGCAAGCAATTGTAAATTGAATGTTTTCTTAGTGCCTGCCTTTCTTGGTGCCGTTCCTGCCATTTGACATGACTTCCCTAACTGTGCTGAATAAGCTCTTACCCCAGACGAACTTTCTGATGTAGTGTGGGATTCATCTCCCCTACCTTCAGATGCATAAAGCTGTATTTCTGGTGTCCTTCCAAAGCCAGCCGTGGTGAGAATTCGGGGATCTTTGTCCCCACACGAAGAGCAGAGCCCCGTGCCCGTTTCCTTCAGGCACAGCCCCTCGGGGACTGCAGCTCTGTGGCTGTGTCTGGGTGTGTGTGCAGCTGGGTTTTGGGTGGGTGGGTGAGCTGCGAACACAGCGGGGTGACGGGCACATTGTGTAGGGCCAGCTTGGGCACAGGATCCAAAAACAGCTGCATTTCCCTGACAGCTTTATCTGAGTGTAACACCCGGGTGATTCAGTCACTGTTCGGCTCACCACAGCACAGGGATTTAGGAATGAAGGTGGGAGCGCAGCCACTCCACTGACTGCTGTCACCTGTTCTGGGAGAATCACCTCAGGAATTTAGTCTAACCTTACTTTGGTACAAAGTATTAAGGAGAAAGATTACAGGGAAAATATGCTGAAAAGTGTCTCTGATAGAACAAAATTTTTTTCCAGAATAGTTGAAGGAAGAAAAGGAATAACTTACTTTAGGAACAGAAATTTCTTCATGTCCACATAGGTAATTTATTGTGATCCTTCCTTTTAAAGATATGCAAATGCAAAAGCAAACTGTGTCTCACACCTTAGCCTGCCCTGCTTGCCCTTCCTTGTTTTTTCTAGTATTTAAACAGAAATATCCATTCTCTCCCACCAGCCTCCTATGTGATCACTGATCAAACAGAGCTACGGAAAATCAAGTGCATGGAGAAGACCGGGATCAGCATCACAAGGGAGCTCATGTGGTGGTGGGGAGTGAGGCTGGCAACAGTGCAGCAGCTCCTGGACCTGCTGCAAGGGCTGCAGCTTTACCGAGCGGCTCAGGTCATCCTGGACTGTGAGTAGCTGCCCCTTCCTCCCGTGGCTCTGTGCTGCTCCTCACAGCACCCAGGCCCCTCCTAGGACATCTCCCTTGCTAGCTGAAGAGGCTTTTTGTTAGAAGTCACATCCCATGTCAAATTGTAAAATGTCTCCACTGATCGTGATTGTCTGCTCACTCAAGTGCAATTGGTGGTGCGAGGGAAGAGGTGACACAGGTGGACGGATGGAGAGATGGCATATTGCAGCCCCTGCCAGGATTGTGTCCAACCCAAGAGCAGGTTCCAGCAGCTAGCCCTGAACACAGACACAAGAGAGACAAACCCAAGCACCTTCCCTGCAGGAAAACACTCGCCATCCCTCTGTGGGTCTGGTTTGCTGCCTGTGGTGTGTCAGTATGGCACTGCTTGCACAATTTGCACCCGGTGTAGGTACAATGGGGCAGTATCTGCTTTCCCTTATGCTGCTGTCAGTTACCTTTATTTCTTTTAGCTTATCTCTGTATCTGAATATGCTTACTCAGGTGATCTCTCTTGAGCAGATACAGAGGATATGTTGCTTGTTCTGTTGGGCACTTCAGAAAACTAAGTGGTCCTTACATCACCATAATTTAATTCATTCTTATTTAAAGGAATCAGACGCAGCACAAAAGGAGATCTTTTGCTGGCAGATTACTTCCCAAAGAGTTCTACTTCCCTTCAGGAATTTCTTGCACTCACTAGTCCCACTTCTGAATGTCCATAATGATATTTTCTGTGTTAGTTCTTTAGCTGCAGTGCTGCCCTGACATGCAGGAAGTTGCAAAAGTCATGAAAAACCCTGAAAAGTAGGTTGAATAAGGGAAGTGATGCTAAGTTCTGAGACTTCTGCGTTAGACCATGTGAGGAAAAAAACAGAATACAGGGATTTACCTGCAGAATGCAGCGACTGTCAGTTTTGACTGTAAAATTCGGGATTTCATAGCATTCTAACAAAGGAACAAAAATACCTGAGTGTTCTGAGTTTTAATTTTCAGACCTGGTTTCATTCAGACCTGAATTCATAGGTGGCATTGAAGAAAACAGATAGAAACCTTAAACAGAACATGCCAGTATTGCTCTTCATGTACTGCTGTTGTTCAGCCTCAGTGCCTGAACGTGCCATGGCTTGGATTCTCTCCCACAGTTCAGAACCATGAGTTCAGTGGCTCATGGTTCATACAAGTGGCCCAGATTACAAACACTGGGCTTCCTCCTTATTCCAGGTACTGCCTGGCCTTTGTTTGTACAAGTAAAAGAACACAAAGCTGTTGTCTGATTTCAGATGCAAACAGAGGCCTGGCACATTTGATTCTGAATCAGCAGATAAGATACAAAGCTGTTAGAAAAGCAGGATAAGAACCACCATATAATAATATTTGGGCTTCTGTTTTTTCTGTATAAAAATAAAATATTAATTTGGATTCGTAAGAAAATGTTAAATGTATTGCTGATAAAAGGTGCCAGATAGAAGTTTAGAACTACAACCAGGAAAATGTTACCAGGGAGTAGAAAGCCCTTATATCACCCCTAGTGCACACTGTGCATTTCCAGGCTCCTTTTCAACCTCAGTTTTAAGAGCATTTTAAGAGATAAGAATTCACCTGCTTTGGAGATTTTGACAAACAGCATCTTGAACTTTTGTACTTTATTTCTTCCCATCCTAACTGTAGCCTAATCTCCTCTGAATAATTCCCTCTCAGCTGTACATAGTTTTAAGTTCCTGTACACTGTATCTTTGTACTTCTTTTAATCAGACCTCAAGTTGCTTTTTCAGGACTGACTCTGAGGTTTTGCTGTGTACAGTACAGGATCTGTTAGGGCTGCAATGAATCAATAATTCATCCTTAAAACATTCCTTATATATCAATAAGTTTGGAGCTTTGACCATTGTTTTGTTTTCCCTAGATTGTCTTTGGTTTGTTTCTTCCTGTTGCTAAGTGAAAGTATGACTCTTTCTTACAATACTCCTGTGTATGAAAGTTTTTCCTAGGAATGAACCTAGTCATGCCACTAAAATCCCACAATTGAAAATAGTCCTAAAATGTTTAACTGACTAAACCAAACACAATTCTGTCCATCTTCTTCTCAGTCTCATGACAGCTGACAAAGAACTCAGTGCCTTCCTTAAGTTGGGAGGTATTTGTGATTTGAGATCATTACCTAAAGGATGCTATATAGAAGATGATAAATATATTATTTTTGCTAATTTCTTCTTGTAAGAGACTCTGCATCTGTTGAATAGTTGTTGCTGGTATTTGTTTGAAGCTGTTCCTGTTAATTTTCAGTAGAAGTTAATGTCATGGGTATAGTCTCAATTTAAATACCGTCTAAATTGCTTGAATGTTCATTTTAATGTTGCTCTTAGTTTGAAGTCGGATGTCCTGACTAGGACACTCATTATAGTCAGACCCTATTTTCCCTGGTTATCCTTATCTTCCCTTTGCTCTGTTTTGAAGGGACATCGGCCTCTAACCTCACCAGCTCTGAGAAAGAGCCAGAGCCACCCAAACAGATCATATCTGTACCTCCCACAGAAGGCAAAAGGAGAGAGAAAGAAAATGCCATGAGTTTGTTGCCATCCCCAGACTCCTCCCAGCTGGGAGCAGTCCCAGCAGGCAGTAAGTACAGTACTGGATTCCAAATGTGCTCTGACATGAAATGACTGCATAGCCAAGGCTGCTGTGTGTTTGTGGTCAGGATAGTACAGTGAAGACACTGATCTCCCAGAGGGGCACAGCTGAGTGTTTGCTCTTTTCCTAGCACTGCTGTCTCCTGTTTATTCCTGGCTTTAGCACACAACCTCCTGGTTGTCCTTCCTTTAGCCCCCTTGGCCTTGAGAGATGCTGGCTGTATCTATTCTCTGGGGTCTCAGGATGATTCTGAGGTCTCTGAATGTCCTGCCCCATGTCCCTCTCTTCATTCACAGTAAATCTAGGCCAGCAGAGAGCTGGGCATGGTCAGCAGCCCCTCTGCTGGGAGAGCAAGGGAGAGAACCCCAGCACATGCTGGGGAGAGCATCTGCAACAGCACAGCTTTGTGTCCCCAGCCAGGGCAGTCATCCTGCAAACAAGAACCAGGAAGAGAGCTCCTTGTCTTCACACAGAATTTCACAGTTTGACAGATTGTCAAACTGATTGTCACAGATTATCCTTACTCAGAAAATTAAGAAAAGACTACCCCAGATCTTCATAATTCCTATAATAATAATAGTTAGTTAGTCACAGGTGGTGGTATTACAGAAATAAGGTGTGTTTTCAATGCTGTTATCTCAGTTTCAGGTGCTGTTTCTGAAGGAATCCTGTATTCCCTCCCTGCTCCACCACCTCCCCCAAGAGACCTTTTGAATTCCCTACAGTCCAATCCTCCTGTTTTATCGAGTGTGAAGGTAAATCCCCTTAGTGCTCACTGAGTATAACAAGGAAAATTGCCTTGATGACATTCTGTCTTTTTCCAGTTAAAGTTCATCCCTCTACTTGTACAAAAAATTGATGTAGTGAAAACGTTGAGCTTGATTACAAAGGGTTTGGACTGAATACAGTGCTAATGCTTCAGTTAGATTGCTTGTGGTTTACATCACTTTTTTTGCCAGTGAAGGACCAGTGAGGGAAAAATTTACAGAATTGCTTCCTGCATAGCTCAGAAGGGATAGCATACCCACAAATAGCAATTGAGTTTGGAGGACTCTCACATGTAGATATTACAGAGGACTTACGTTTCTGGTGCGATCACAGGACAGGACAGCATATATACCACTGATTAGTCAGAGCCACATACCTCTTTAATTTCATTGTATGCTTAAAATGTGGTTTCTGCTCAAAACTGGGCTAGTATTGAATTTAAGTCATGTTGTCCAAAGCCTTGTGTAGCTGACAACTGAAAATCTCCCAAGATAAAGGTTCCATCACTTCTCTGAGCCCCTGTTCCAGTGCTTAACCATTACAGTGGGAAAAATTCTCCCCATGCTTCTAATGATTTCAGCATGAAGTATCCTGTTCCTTCCTCCCTACAGTTCTCTCATCTCTCATCTACAGCCTAAGTAGATCTGTCCTGTCCCCAAAGTGTTTCCCAGATCTGTGGGCACACCTTAGTCCCATCATGGTTGTTCTTGGCCTGTTTTCTTTCGTTTATTTTGTCGGACGCTTTAAACCCCTCCACAATAACATGGTCCAGGAGTACCAGCCAGGAGAGAAGACTGACTCAGAGTGCAGTAGTTTCAGAGTTTCTAGAGAAGTTAGTGCTTTGTTTCCCTAAGTTGGGTGCATATTAAGGTTGTGAAAGCTGCATGATTAGGTTGCAGTGGTACTGTAATTATAGTTGGTGTTAGGACTTACCACACTGGAAGCAACAAATTATTGTGCAACTGGTGCTAGATGCTTCAAAAATAGATAGGAAGTTTCAGCCAGAGCATAATTACATTATGAGGGACCCAACTTTCTCATCCAACTGTTTCTTAATATATAACCCAACTATAAAGATTAATATCTTTCGTAAATCAGACTAACCACATAAATACATGGACTTTTAAACAAAACTGTTTCCTGGGAAGGGTGGAAATGCAGATCGTTAACTGATTTCAAGTCACTTCTACTATGCAAAAGTTTTACATCATCCCAACACATCAGTACAGGAATTACCCACACCCTGAGGAGTGATTGCATAGTACTTTCCATAGTTTCATTCAGCAATCACAGTGATTGCTTAAAACATGGGAAGGAAAAAGCATATGAATTATCATGAGATAAACTTATTTCTTCTACAAATGTGTAGCCTTGCAGCTCTTGTACTCCTCAGCAGGAGACGATGGCTGATCTCCCTAGCGGGAGTCTCCTGTGGACCCAGAGGGAAATTGCAAATGCCACAAACAGTTTCAGTGACAAGAACAGAATCTGTGAAGGTACTTTTGCAGATGTCTACAAAGGTCAGAGGAACAACGTGGTGTTTGTCATCAAAAGACTCAAAGAGGTAAGTACAGCATCTTTTTCTAGAAGAGGGTGTGTTATTGGCACGACTTGCCCAATAGCAGTTGTTTAATATTGTGTGGGGAAGGAACCAGAATAGCTACACAAGAGGAGAGGTAAAAAAGAAATTATGTAAATAATTAAACCTAAATTCAGAAAACACACATGATGGATACTTTACTCAAGTGAGTAGTTCCATTAACTGTATACATAGGAGTAGCCTGCAGTATATCTGCCTGCATTGATGATTGGATCGGGGGTGTCTTTATGGCAATTGTTCTAATTGCCAATTAATTGTTGCCTTTTATTAATGTTGCCATCAGTGGTAGTTGCCTGTTTCCTGCACTATCTTGTCATCTAAAGGCTACCAGATCTGTATAAATGCAAAGTCCTAGTAATTACTAATAACATTCTCTTGAATGTTTTCATTTTTCAGCTGGAATGCACAAGCCCAAATTCCACCCAGAGGTTCTTTCATACAGAAGTGCAGATTTGCTTTCGGTGAGTAGTTGGCTTTCAGAGGCAGTGATGCATATCCTGCTCATGGTCTGTGCTGGCTGTTCCATCAGCACTGGGGCATCAGGCACTGTTCTGGGCTGGGGACAAGCGGTCGTGTGCTGCCTGTGCAGGAGCCCTGGGCAAGCAGCACAGTGCCCGGGGCTGCTGCTGGTCCTGGCTGAGCTCTGCTGCCTTGGGATGGGGAGGACACAGTGCCCACCTTGTACCCCTGCTGCAATGTGATGGGCTCTTGCTCAGTCAGCCTCCTGCCATCTCTGCCCAGGACTGTGCTGTGCCTCCAGCTGTGCTTCCAGCTGCAGCACACCATTCCACTTGCCTTGAATTTAGGAACTTATTCCAGCTCAGGAATGTATTTTTCTGCATTGTTCTTACATCATTTGCAAATCAGTGCTGATCTGTGCCTGCAGGTGTTGTCACATAAACATTCTGCAGCTGCTGGGGTTCTCGGTGGAAACTGGATTGCACTGTCTGATATATCCGTACTTGCCCAATGGCTCCCTGCAAAACAAGCTTCAGTTACACGTAAGCAATAGCCTGGGTCTGCCACCTACTTGTGATTGCAAGTCCTCTCCTGGAATTCCAGGAAAAACAATTGCATCTCTTTGATTTCTGAGAAACAGCCAGAAAAAAAAGGTGCCCAAGTGCCTTGGCTGCAAGCACCAGAAAGGCAGCAGGTCTTCTCCTGGAGGTTGACTGGGACTCAGCTAAGCCTTTGCTTTTCTAAACTACCAGTGTCTTATTCCATTAATTTTCAACTTTTTCCTCCTTTCCTTGCAGGAAGATTCTTCTCCACTGACCTGGGAGATGCGAATTAGCATTTCTATAGGAGTTGTCAGAGCAGTGGAGTATTTGCATAATTTTGGAATTCTTCATGGGAATATCAAGAGGTGAGGACTTTGGCATATCAGCACTTCCTTGGTTACCTGGTAATTCAAAGATTTCTTTACCAATCATGGCTAAAGTTTATATAATTTGGAAATGCATTTGCAGTATTTTCTGCTGTGCCTTGTTCTGTAGGGCCTTTACCCTCTTTTGTTTGACCAGCGTCTTTCCTAAATGATGGAAGTAAATTATTTTGAAGTAATTTTTGGGTGCTTGTTTTTCCCCTTCTTGCTTTATAATATTCTTAATCCTTTCAGTCCTATGCAGGAGGCCAAATGTTGGACACTTTCAGTGCTTAGGTTTGAAAGTATAAAACTTAATCTTTGCCTCAAGATAAAGTAATGATTTGACCAATATTTTTATTTGTCTGTCATTATCGCAGCTCAAATGTCTTGTTGGATGAAAATTTTACACCAAAGCTTGGGCATTCTGGCCTGCGACTGCATTCTTCTGATAAAAAATCAGAATATGCCACGATGAAAACCAAAGTCCTACAAGCTTCTCTTACTTACCTGCCAGAAGATTTTGTCAGACATGGGCAGTTAACAGAAAAAGTGGATATATTCAGCTGTGGTGTGGTATGTTTCCTTTTTTACATGCTCTGTTTCCTTTTTTGATGCTTCTAGACAAGAAATTGAATGTAAGAGCAAGTACCTATATGGTTGTTTTGCTGGAAATTTCATATTATAGTTGCTGGCTCTATAGTGTGCTGAAATCCTGATTTTATTTGCTCACACTCCAAATATATCTCAGTTTGTGGCAAAATGAGGTGAATCTTTTGAACAAGAGAAACAAAAATGTTTCTTATTGTAAATAAAATATTACTGCTGATGGCTTAAAACAAATTAGATGCTCAAAATTCTTGCACACTCACCACATGAACTGCTACAAACATTGCTGTTTGTTTCAACTGTTTTCAACAACAAACCGTTCATTTGTAATTTCAGCTAAAATAATTGATAGTCTGTGATGTCACACATCTCCAGGTGTTTCCATTTAAGTAGGAAGTTACTCTGTTCTGTGTGATTTCTTATCTGCATTTAACTTTACTTTCTTCTTAATCTTTTTCTTATTCTTTCAGCATTATGTATTGTACTATAAAATCTGGGCTTGGCTCTGGAGGTTGATTTAAAGTCTCATAAATGCCCTGAGCTGGCATTGTTAAGTCATCTGAAGGAAAAATACAATATCAGAATGCATTGAAAGTTCAATATTTCTTTAGTTAGAAACTTACTTTTAAAAATTATAGTTAATTCTGAACAAATCATTTTATCTTTCAAATGCACTTTCTAGGTCTTAGCAGAGATACTGACCGGGATTAAGGCACTGGATGAAGACAGACACCCGATGTACCTGGTAAGAAAAAGCAGCAGTAATGAACAACAAGACAAATGAATGGGGTTGCTGTCATAAAAAAAAAATTAAATTTTATTTAAATACAATTTGATATTTGTCTGTTGTACATGTCCTGCAGAAGGGAGGTTTAGGAGCACATCCTGTTTCCATTAACATCAGTAGCCTGCCTGCCATTAGAGCAGAAGCACAACAGATATTCCCATTTCACATACCCATTCATGAGTGCTGGTCTGAATTGCATTAGGAGAGACTCCAAAATAAATAAATAAGAGACAGGGCTTTGTGCTGAAATGCTGCTGCATATTCTCTGTCTGCCAGGAGGAGGTGGTACAAGCCACAGTGAGTGGGGAAACCTGGGTAGGCAGGAGCTGCAGAAGCTCATCATCATGTTTATCAGGTGTTTGTCTTGTGCTCATGCCTGGAACTGATATCCTCACCAGTTTCCCAAGCTGAGGTTAGAGCAACATGAACCACTTGCACAAGCAGTCAGAACAGCCAAACTCACTGAATGCATTAAAACCATCTGTAAAGAAAGCAGCCTCCACCTGCATTCCTTCTAGGGGATGTGCTCATGATTTCTTGTCTGGCTGAAGCCTTGAAGGGGAGAGCAACAGTACTCCCACTATTTGCAGGCAATTCAGAGAGGTTCAGAAAATCAAGGATCCTGTGTTCCTGATTTCTTTAACATGTGTTATAAAGGCCTGTGTAAGAATGCTGCTCTTCACAGTGTTGGCTCTTTTTTTATTCCTATATAAATGAGCACAAGTGAAGAAGAGCTGGCCCTGCTTTAGGGAATTTGACATTGGACACATGCAGAGAAAGTCACTGGCCTTTTTCTCTCCTGTGAGAACAAACATTTCAGTCAGTTGCATGAACAGAGATTATTAAAGCTTTTCAGTCTGTGAACCAAGCATTGAGTAGCACTAATGACAAATACAGAGAGATTCTTAGAGATTCAGACAAAAGTAAATGCTTGTGTTCATTTTGCCTTCACTAATGCATCTCCTTCTTTTGAGCAGAAAGATATGATTGCTGACGAAATTCAAACAGCAAAAGAAAGCTCACACTCCAAAGTAAAAACTTTTGAAAAACTGGCTGCCAAGGAAATCTGCTGCAAATACCTAGACAGAAAAGCAGGGTACTTGCTGGAAGAGGTGGCTGTTGATTTTGCATCAGCCATCTGCCTTTGCCTGAGAAAGAAGAATTCAAACATAGCAGAGGTAATATTTTAACTACATGGCCAAGATTTAAGTCTCTTTTTCATCAGGGTATAAACCTACAACATTCATGTCTTGCTTATTTTTTTAAGTGTTGACATAGGGGAATATGTCTAAGCAGGAGTACAGGAATTATTATGCACTCACAGATTTGGTTGTTAAAAACAGGTACTTGAAATTATGGAAATGGCAGAAAACAAATTAAAAGAGCATTACATCTGTGGAAGCAGCACTTCTGGATTCTCCATGAACACTCCAGAAGAAACTGATGATGAGACAGCCAGTCTGAGCATGGATGTGCCTTCTGCAGCGGGAAATAAAGAGGAGAGCACCCAGGCAGCAATTCTGACCAGTGGCAGCCCCTGCACACCATTCATGGGAGCTGTGGCACCTGACACATGTGGCATCTACGTGTCACGGGTCCCTTGTGAATCAGATGAGTCCAGTAGCTTCATATGGAATCCTCCAGAAAAATCCACAGAGGAGTTACCTAGCCACAGCTGTACCAATTCAGAAAACAGGGCAGCCTGTGGTGACAGGATCATACAGGGAAAGCCTGCCCATGGACTGCAGGAGAGAAGCGTGGCGTGTGCCAGAGGTGATGGCATCCTGGAGACAGCAGCTGCTGCACAGGGCACCTGTCCACAGGGAAACACAGACCTGGATGTGTCACCTTCGTGTGCTCCACAAGGTAAAACTTACCATACTAGGCACAAATTACTCTCTTCTCCAGAACTGGTTAGGTTCCTCTTCCTCCTTTTAAACACAAATCAGTAAATCTTTTCTCCTTGGTTATGAATTTACTAATAAATCTAAAAAACATTTAGCGGTTTTCTATCAGATTTTTTTCCCAAGCCAGTTTTGTTGGCTGGTTGTTTTTTCTTAAATTTAAAATTATCATCTATTCCTTAGACAATAGATGCATTTTTTCCCTCAGTATTTGGTTTTGTTTTTGTTTTTCAGCCTTAGCCAGAGAGACATCTTGGAAAATACAGATAAATGATCAAAAAAAGAAGCTCATGGAAAATATTTTGCTGTATGAAGAAGACAAGTTAAACAGTTCCGAACTTTTTGAATCATAAATTGGATGGATTTTTAGCAGTGGCCAGCTCAGAAGAAGAAGTAAGGACTGTCTCCTTGTTAGAAAGATAGTAAAAGTGTACCTTTCACATAAGATTAGGTAGCAGATTTGGATGAGGAACATTAGCCCTGACTGAAGGAAACAAGAAGTACCACATGGAGAAGCACCAGGAAATACCTGTTCTATAGCAGATTAAAACACAGTCTCACTCTGTCCACAGAAATGCCTTCTGCCTTTTCATCTGCAATGGAAAAAGGAATGGCAAACACAAGTGCCAAAATAATTTGTGATTAATTTTTAGTGTGTTTCAGGAAGCATCTGTTGGTCTCACTAAACCACAGTCCCAGGAGTTACAGACCAAAGACTGCCCAGTGGCCAGGCAGCAATACCCTGTGTTGTTTTCCCACTGCATACAGCACTCAGGAGAGCCCAGAGTCACTGGGGCCGTCTTCCAGTGACTCTCTCCTGTTCCATATAATCCTAGTGCACATACTCAAAACCACTGCATTACCAGAGAGGGAGATTTTTATGCAGTGTTTAATTTCTCAGAATGCTGTACATGGCTTCATCTCGGTTTGAACTGGACTGGCCACAGGTGTAAGAAAATAACTTCAGCCACTTTCCTCTACTCTCTGAGCTTCTCTCCCACATACACATGTGACACCACTCAAGTCCATCCTTTCAGTTCACTCTTGGGAGCTCTAACACCACGTTTAATACTTCATCAGAGTATTTCTGGGAATTATTTTTTTCTAAGTGTCCTTTACATGGTAATGTTTCTCATTGTGTTTCACGTGGTAACTGTTGTATATTTTGGATTAATGAAAAGATTTTAATTTAAAAGAGCTTTTTTTTTTTTTTTTAATAGGACATTTGAAACATAAATTGTTGTATTTATTTTGGCAATGGGTCAAATATAAGCTAATAAGGGCACTTGTTGGTGGTTCCACACTCACCTGGCATTCTCAAAGGAATCCTTGTGGGTGTCCCTTGGTTCACCCAGCAGGAGGAGCCTTGGTCTCAGGCCCAGGGATCATATACAAAATAAAAATAGAAACTTGTACACTGGTGTATTTATGATTAAGTGAAAGCCCCCTTAAGAAAGTATCACATTTGTTTTTATGATATTTTTTATTTGTACTATTGCTAGCATATTCCACTTGTGTGCAGTCTAGAAATAAACAGGATTATTATGAACCAAAAGAATTATCAGAGTATGTAGCTCAGCTTACAGACAGGTGATCTGCCTTCTGAGCACAGGGAACAGGGCCTGATGTGCAAAAATAGCTGCAATTCACAGTGCAGTTCAGGAAACAAAAATAAATTAATTATAAGTAATTATTTTCAGTGGAATTGTGTACTAGTATATATTCCTAGCTTTACACAAAGGCCTCATAACTTCTATTTTTGTACAGTACCTAGTTCATTGTATGTATTATTACGAGCAAGTAAAAATATTTTAACTAAAGACCTGAGTACTGGAATTACCTACACATTTCTCAAGTTATTTTCTACACTAAAAACTGGTAACATTCCTTAATTATAAGTGCCTTGGATACTGTCTTTGTATTTACCAGTGTTTGGTTTTTTTTTATTTTACCAGAATCAAAGCAAGATTAGTACTGACATATGAAACATTGTATACTCAGATTTGCCAATAACTGCTTAATTCTACAGGAGATTTAATTGAGATACTTTATGGCGCTGAAAATGTAATATTGTTTTTCACGGGTATATTCTGGGAGACCCATGGTAAAATCCTCATGTCTTCTCCAGAAAGGAATGCACATGGATAGACTGCAGAGCTGAGTGGGGAAATCCAAGAGTTTTAAATTGAGAAATGTAGTTTGTGCACAGTTCTTTTTCACTAAAGTGCTTTAGAGGTTTTGTTCTCCTGTAGTCACCAAATGGAATTGTTATTCTTTGTCTTGTACCCTGATAGTTTTAAAATATTCTGAGGTGATTTAGGTAGTCTTACAGAGTTACCTAAATATTTACCATAACATACATAAGACACTGTGTGGTCTTACATTAGCACTGTTATGTAACTTTTCAGAAAACTTTTTTAAAAAATGCCAGTTTATGCATTACCATTTACTAATAGCTTTGTGAATAAAAAAACCTGGAAAATTCCCTTCTTTCTAGCCTGCTTTTTCGTGATTTATGGCACATAAAATGCATTTCATTCCACCTTATTTGGGCAAAAGCAGCTCAAAGTCACTTTGCTCTCAGTATTTATTAGTACAAACATGTTTATCCAGTCTTCGTTCACTGTCAGAGATCTGATTTTTTCCCTTTCTGATGGCTCTAGAGAAAAATTTCACATAAAATTAATTACAAAGACTCGGGGGATACAGGCGGGCCGGGGCTGAGGGGAGCGGGCCGGGGCTGAGGGGAGCGGGCGGGGCCCTTCCCGCCCTTTCCTCCCTTCCCGCCGCACCCAATCGCCGCCGCTGCCGCCGCCGCCGCCGCCCAATCAGCGCCCAGGGGCGGGGCTGCGCCCTGAGGGGCGGCGGGGGCTGCGCCCTGAGGGGCGGCCGCAACTGCAATAAACGTGCGGCTCTCGCTTTTCCGGCGCTTCTCATAAAACAGCGGCTAACGTTAGCTTAAAAATAACTTCAAAAGTGTGCATCCTTCTTTCTTCCCTTACGACAAATAACGGTGTAAGAACAGAAAAGGGAAGCTGGCACTGCTTACGTTCTCCCTGGCAATTGCCAAGACCAAAGGAAGAGCAACGGCTTTGTAAAGCCTTGTATTTTTGTAAAGCCTTTATTTCCCTGTGATGTACCATCACAGGGAAATAAAAAAAATCCACCAAAAAAAACAAGCTCTTGCAAAGCTAATAACATGGATGGGAAGATGTGACTGTGGCTTGGCTGAAGATAGACTTAAAACTGCCTTGAAAGGGCAGTCCTGTGAAAAGATCATTTAACACAGCACACCAGGTTTTAACCAATAGGATTTTATTCTGTCGGTATCTCAACAAAAAAAAAATCCAAACAACTGAGGTACAGTACAGAATTGTGACTAAAAAAAATAAATCTTCAAACCATGGTTTGATTTATTGATGTTGGTTAAATAACACAGTTTGAGATTATTGTAAAGCAGAAGACATGCATTCCACTACTCCTTTTCATCTTCAAGAAAGCAAAGAGACTTTCACCTGGCCAAGCATGTTATTTTCAGAAAGACACAAGTACAATGTCACTGTTACCAGCAGGGCTGGCTAGCACACTACCAGCTACCCTGAGAACTCCACCAGCCCTTTCCCCGTTTGAAACGAAGTTCTGGTCTTTGAGGGCACGGACTCTTTGTTCCCTTGCATAAAGGAGTTCACACCTCATTGTTTTGACAGCTTGCCCCTGTTCTGTTCAAGTGCCTGAACTCTGACCACAGCACATCCAATCAGATTTGACCCCTAAACCAGAAAAGCAGGAAATAATGCCTACAGTATCAAGGAGTAGTATCTGGCACAGTACTTGGCTATACTGTTTACCTTAAATTTCAGGGAATGTCAATTAAGGCTGATTATCAACATATTGTAGCCTCCCAGTAATAGAGTGCTCATAAAATTGGGTAATTGTTTCCCATGTTCATGTCCAGTTTAGATAAAATCAGTTCTCATCCAGCTAAAGACACACTGCAAATCAGGGACAATGATCACTTGTTGCAGCTGGAGTATTCCATTGTGCATCACTGCTCATTCTGCTGCCCTTCTGTCACAGCAGACACCCCACCTTGGCCCTTGTTCACGTCGCTGATACACGCCCACAGTCCGTCCACCGACTCCTTCCACAGCGTCACCTCAAAAACAGAGCAGGAACAGCTTTCAGCTTTAAACACATCCTGTTTCCCCTTTTCTTGTAGCTACCACAGCATGGATTTGCCTGTAGTCAGATGAGGAGAGTATGAATTGTCATACCCCACAAAATCAAGTTCAGCCTGCATTTCTGCCCTCCAGTAAGGACTCAGAATGCAGTGCTAATTTCCCAAAGGTTAGGGTCTTCCTGCCCTCTTGATTAACCAGAAGAAAAAATGTCCCCATTGCAGCAAAGGAGACTGTACAACAGCCTTGTGTTAAACATGTGAAAGCAGTCTCATCTCCTCTGGAAACAGGCTGCACAGGGGTAAAAGCCAAGGCAGCAGTACTCACTTTGTTGTCTCCTCCAGACACTGCAAGGATATTGGCAGTGATGGACCAGCTCACGTGCCAGACAACATCATTGAACTTGTGCAGTAGCTTTGGTGACCAGGAGTTTCCAGAAGCATCATCACACGTCCAGATAAACACTCGGCCATCCTGCAAAAGCACAGAGACCAAGTTGGCCGGGAACAAGAAACAACCCTGATTTGCCCTTGGAGCTACACTTCCAAATCACAGCTCAGACACCACGCCTTGATGTGTCTGCATGGTTTTGTGCTCAGCACAGCAAGGGGGCTGTCTCCTTGCTAGGTATAAAGGCAAGGCAGGAGTATAGCTCTGATGAGAAAAACTACCAACAATGACTTGCAAATACCAGAGAAGAGCCCCCAAAATACATATGTATCAGCTTAAATACTTCTCCAGAATGTGATTTTATTTTCCAGTCACATGGCAGGAGCTCACTAAGTAGTCTTCTTGTTATAAAAAAAAAAAAAAGATAGCATTTACAGATTAGCAGCAAGAACACAACAGTCAATATGAAGACTGAGGACATCAGAGCTGATTAAGAATGCCAGTTATTAGAAAACAATATTTTTAGAAGGAAGTTCAGTAAATTTGATCCCAGAACACTAAATTACAACATTAGTTGGAAGGTTTTCCTCCTAGTGAGACCATCCTGCTCATGATTTTCAAAACAGAAGCCAGTCTTTCCTATAGAGGCACACTCACACATAAACCTTTGTCCAGAAATGCTTCTATTTGGCTTCTGAGCCTGGAAGGACCAGGAATCAAAGGCTCTTATGCAGAGACCCAGATATAGCAAAGGATTGCCAAGAGGACATGTTACAGCAGCTCTACCCCTAAAATTCCTTTACTAGAGAAACAGGGAAGGAAGCAGATGGAAGTGAGCACAAGTGCCTGCCTCTGTCACTCCAAGGAAACCTCACCTGTGAGCAGCTAGCAATGGTGCTGGTTGGCAAACCTATGGATGGAGCCCAGGCCACATCTCGTACCCAGTCGCTGTGAGCCTCTAGCTTCTGCTCTTCTTTCCACTGACCCTCTTCTTCCCTAAAAACACAACTATATAGTCAGAAGGGTAGCAGCATGAGATCCTTCATCATCTCATGCCCTGCTCAGGAAGGCTTTGGATTGTAGCATTCAGTCCTTGCTCATCAGTACAATACAAAGCACAAGTGTTCCCCACTTCTCCAAAAATCCCTACAGCTTGAACTGACCTCCCCCCTTCCAGGGGACAGAAAGCAGCACAGGCAAAGAGGTTCTGACCTTCAGTTACTGTCAGATATCTGCTATGACCAAAGTGGTAACCAAAGACCATTAGAAAGCCACTAAACATCACAAACATCACTAAGTTTCCGTTTTTAAAACATGTCTCTAAAACAGTAATTCGAAGATGATACAATAGGGATGCTGAAAATATTACTTGAGATTCTAACAGGGACACTCAAAGCCTGAAGTGTCAGGTTTTATCTGGCCACATGGCACTTACTTCCAGATCTTGACCAGGTTGTCACAGCCACCAGATGCAAATCTTTTGATGTAGTTCGGCTTTTGACTGGAGGGTTGTTCTATAAGGCTCCCCGGTACAACAGCAGGAGCCCAGCTAACTGCATTACATCCAATCTACTTAATGAAAAACATCAATGTTAAGAGTTGCCTACTTTAATTAACTAAGATAGATAGATAGATAGACAGACAGACATATAGACAGATGGATGCTCCTGAGGGGGCGAAGAACACATAGCATACTCTCTATTGAGAGTGGGGAATAAGCCCATCTCAGAAAAACTGAAGTCTTGCACAATGCTGGATGAATATCGGATGAATAAGAAATCCAGATACAGCCTAGCCTCACTAAGGCACTTACTCAGAAAGCCTGAGGTAGCTAAGGGTACCTGCACACAAAATAGTCCATTAGATTAGAGATTATGATGTGTAAATAGGGGAGACAGAGACAGAAACTGCAAGGACAAAAGGCACACACAGCTGCTAAGATTTAGGAATACAGGAGTAGAAGGAACTTTTGGTCCTAAGCCGAATTTCTTTCTACTGGGGGCCACTGCCATTAGCTTATTATGTTCTGCTTAACAAAAATCTCCACAATCTGGGGAAAAACAGGAGTCCCACAGTTTTTCCAGCTGGTGCAGGTTATTCTTAGGATCAAGGCTATTTCTTACCAGGTAACTTTCAGCACTGTGTTTAACAATAATGACCAATAAATAGGCATTGCCAGTGGTGTTTAGTGAGCTTCATATATATATATACCTTCATCATATCTCCATTTTAGTGACTAAGAAGTACACCTGCCTACTCTGGATGAACTTAAACTATTCTTGGTTCTGGATGTTTCACATAATTTCACTGCATTTCAGTATTTATCTAGCCAAGCCTCTGAGGCATCACCTTGGTGTTATCTGTAGCACTGGCAACTCTGGGCTGCTCCAAAGGACCAGACTCACCGTGTGTGCATTGCTGATCTTTTTGACTTCCCACTGCCCATCACCCGTGTAGCTCAACAAGGAAATGGCCCCATCAGAGCTCCCACAGGCCAGAATCAGTCCATAGTCGTGTGGTGCCCAGCAGACAGAATTCACTGGGAAGGGCGAGACAGACCAGATTACAGCACCTACCTAAAACTGACTGACCAATTCACTGACTGGTACCAGTGGCACAGTCTCCAAAAGCAAGTGGCTTTGAAAGCTGAGAATAAGTCAAATTTCAGCAAAAGCCAGCCAATTAGCACTGTTCACTTAGTAACAGATCTGCATTGGGAGGGTAAATCATCTGAACAAAACAGTTTCCTTTTTAAAACAAAATACAGCATGATACATGTATTTTTTCTTACTGGAAACAGTATTTTCAAGAATTCAGTTCCCTGCCATCTTTATTTGAAAGCTGACTTATCTGTATAACAACACCTATGGACACATGGTATAAATCAGTAGTGGGTTATCCAGCAGTGTGACCTTAGGAAAATGTCCTGTTAGCGCTGAACAGATTTACTCTCTTTGGTTTTTATCCTTTTTGACAGAACCTCTCTTCCTTAACCCTAACAGATTTACTTCAGTCTTACCCAAATCCCCTCATCTCCCCAGTCTCCCTTCCCAGCTCCACTCTAACTCTCCATACCTGAAGAATCATGTCCTGTGTACTCGTAGGTCTTCTCCCAAGTGCCATTTTCTTCCTTCCAGATAATAACCTTCCTGTCATAGGAACAGGAAGCCAAGATATTCCCATACATAGGATGAGCCCAGGCAACCTGCCACACAGGACCTTCATGCCTGCAAGAAACAACATCCTTTGGACAAGCTGAGAGAAACCCCTTCCAGCTGCAGCTGCCTCACGGATCACTGCTGTGAATGGCTGTTCTGGGAGGGATTAGAGCTCTGACATGAGGAATGGGTAATGCCAGGATGGCAATGTTAGCACCCTGACACAGGGCTCTCACTGTCGCAGAAAACAATTCCAACTTGTATTAGTACATTTTACTTCTTGAAAATCACAGGTGCAGAGTACTAAATGAATGACCAAGCCCCATTGTGTTTCCCACTGGGGCTCTGTCCCCGCCCCAGCTCTGAGAAGTTGTTCAGCACAGTCTTGGAGGAATTCACCCTGGAATTCGACCTGCACTTTGTGCTGCCCAAGAGCAAAAGGACAAAGCATCAAGATTTTGCCCTGATTAACCTCTCCTGTCGTGACAGCTCACCCCCTCAGGTCTGCAATGAGGATCTGCCCCCCATTGCGGACATCGAAGATCTTCACGGATCGGTCTGAGGAGCAGGTCGCCAGGCGTGTGCCATAGTAATCCATCTGTGCATCGTGCTGCAAGAGAGCAGGGAGAGCTGTGCTCAGCACAGCCCGCTGACTGACCCCACTGCAGCACAGCCACCCCACACCCTACACCATGGGGTCCCAACAGTGCTTTAAACAATCCAGACATGCCACAGAAACAACTTCTTTCCCCAGCTGCTTCTTCAATCACTATACAAACGTTACACAGAAGGAATCCAGGGAATTATGAGCAGCAATCCACAGCATTTTCATGACAGGGAATTAGGCTGCTGACTAGTTATGTCAGTAAGCAGTGACCAGTTATGCATTTCTGTTTCTTAAAATGTAAAGTGGATGTAAAAACACTGCTCTTAATTCTATTTGCAACTTCATTATCACTGAACCACAGAATCTTTAAGGCTGGAAAGGACCTCCAAGGTCACTGACTACAGCCTTTGACCTTTATTTTACTACAGCCTTTGATTAGAACTTGTCACTAGACCAGAGCACTGGCTATCACATCCAGTCATTTCCTCCTGAACACCTTCAGGGATGGTGACTACACCACCTCCCTGGGCAGCCCTTTCCAATGCTTGAGAGCCTTTTCCATAAAGAAATTCTTCCTGAAGAACTAGGCTCACCTAACTGGGCTCCTTCCTACAGCAAATTACTCCCAGAAACATCCACGTAAAGGAAAACCATTTTTATCAGCTGAAGTTCTGTACCAGCAAATATACACATATCTCTAGTATTTCACAGAAAGGGGCAGAAACAAGCCCACGCATGAAAATTAAGATTTTAAATAATTTCTCTCTTTCCTCCGAGCCAAGTTTTCCTCTCCACACAGTATAAAATGGCAAGATCAGGATTTCAGACAGCATTCTGCATCCACCACCCCACGCATGTGCTCGGGCACATCTCCGCTCACGGAGAGCCCCCGAGCCGCCGTCAGAGCAGCCGCGGAACCGGGCGGAGCAGCTCCCCGCCACACTTACGATCATGTCCTCGTGGGACGTGTCCACGGTGTTAATGACCGACACCTGCGGGGAGAAGGAACAGAACGAGCTCATCGCACCAACAGGCGGCCCGCGGTCCCGGGAGCCCCAGTCCATCCCCGGCCGCCCAGCCGAGCCCGGTGCCCCGTATGCCGTGCCCGCTGTACCCCGTGCCCCGGACTGCCCGCGCCGCGGTGGGAGGCCGCACCCGGCTGCGCTCAGGCCCCGCACCGGGACGCCGCCGGCTCCCCCCGGCCCCCCGGTCCCGTCCCCGCTCGCCCCCGCCTCACCATGGCGATGGCGGCGGCCCCGCGCTGCTCCCGGCCCGGCCTCTGCCCGCGCGCTCAGACGTGGCACGCCGGTCCGCGCACAACCGGCCCCGCCGCGCCCCGCCCGCCTGCGACGGCGTTCCGCTCGTGCCGGGTTCCGGGGCGGCCGCTGCCTTCGCTGGGCAGGGAGAGGGGCGGGAGCGGGGACTGACCTGGCCTGCCCCGGGCACCCCGAGCCGAGCCCGCCGGGCAGCCAGAGGCACCGCCCGGGCCCGGACAGAACCCTTTATCGGCAGGGGCCGCCGCCCCGGCCCCAAAGCCGTCTGGCCCGGCTCCTCCCGCCGCCTTGGGGCCGCCCGGCACGGCACGGAGCGGGCGGTGACCCCGCGCCCCGCAGAGCCCTCCGCCATGGCCAACGTCTCCTACCACATCTCCAGCCTGCTGGAGAAGATGACCTCCACCGACAAGGACTTCAGGTGTGGCGGCGCGGCACGGCACGGGCCCTGCGGGCGGCAGCCGCCCGCGTCGGGGCCTGGGAGGAGGGAGGGGGCTGCCCAGACACGGGTCCTTCCAGGCCAGGAGCGGCTGTGCAGGGGACCTGAGATTTACATCAGTTTCAGTTATGTCACTTACAAGGTTTCAAGCTGACCGTGTCGTCGCTGAGGGGGGAAGGTAGAAAAGCCAACGGTGCTACCCTCCCTTGCCTAGATTGGTGCTTGATGAAAGTGGAAGGGGGAATAAATCTGGGCAGCTGGAATTCAAGTTGTTATTTGTTTTGTGAATAAAGAACATCGTAGCAGAAATGCTTCTAATTTGTTTTGATAATTTGTGAAATAGTCAGTGCATTAAAAAGGTTGAGTAGACCCCCGTGTCCCTAGGTGACGGATGCTGCACATACTGGCTCTGCTCAGGCTGCTTGGAGAGCTTTTTCTGTGTGATGGGAGGATGTGCCTCCCTAACAGGACTGAGGAGCTTTTATTTCTTTATGTCAGCAGAAAAGTTGACATCGTTTTTAGGGTTAGGCAGATGGCTCGATGTGTAAGGCACTCTATAAAAAGTAATTAAAACTGGCATGTATGAAAGATTTCAGTCCTGAGCATATTGTTTTCTCAGTACCAACCTGGAAGGTGATGTTTGCGCCACACTTGGTATTTTGAAATGTAAGAGAGGGGTTAGTAATAGCCTAAAAGGAGGTTGGATTTTGTAGAAGCTGCTGATGTTATCAGATGTTAAAACAGGTACTTTATAAAGAAGTTTGGGATGGAGCAGTTGTACAAACAGTTTGTTTAAAGAATTTGCAGTTAAACACTCCAAAGGAGATGTGCCCAACGCCTGGCACATGTCATGTGGTAGAGGTATTGCAGGGCCACTTTCCCCCCAGCACATGGCCAAACATGATCTGTCATAGGACCAAGTTTCTCTTGTTCCCCTCTCACAGATGGATCCGTGTGTGAGATCCCAAGGTCCTGGGGCAGGATGGCAGCAGGCAGCGAGTCCAAAGCTGGGTGTGTTGCCGCAGAAGGCTCTGTTCAGTCTGTGGCCATAATTGGTCATGCTGGTTTGACACAGCTGCAGAATGCAGCTGAAGAGCTCTTGCGGAATCAGAAAGAGATTGCACATTAACATCTTAGGGCACATCACTACCGTTTTCTCACTCTGGATTTCAGGCTGGCTATGGAACACCACAGCAGTCCCTCGTTCCAGATGGACCTCGTTGCTGCTCAGGAATGGGCTTGCAGATTGAAGCCTCAAACCATGAGGTGTACATGAGAGCTCCTATGTGCTGAATGAGTGACATCAGAGACTAATTTAAATAGGAGCTGTCATTTTGTAACAAGAGAGAAGGACTTTGTGGTTCCTGTTAGACATCCATTCTGTGTAGGGCTAACATTGGAAAGCAGCTAACACATGATAGCCACACTAAGATTTCTTAGAACCTCAGACTCCTCTACCAGCACCTTTTGTACTTTCTGTTCCTGGGAAAATAGATATTTTCCAGAATTTTTCAATATCCATTTTGTCCCTGTTAGAAAACTGTCAGTTTGGTCTTTGTTTTTCTTTCTAATCTGCAGTGATAAATACTCGATTGGTTTTGCTCACTGCAATCTAAATATAGCATAGTGCACTTCTGAGGTGTAGTTTGCATGGAGTCATGACTTTCTTTTTCATTTTTGAAAGTGATAGGGTTTGTCTATGTTTGGGGTCATACTCTCAGTGGTAAGTTAGCCAGAAAGAACAGAGCTAGGTGCATTCTTAGACCCCAGACTGCTTTTCCTAGGCCAGGTGAAAAATTGGTGAAAAAACCTATCGTGATTTTTATCTGGCATAGTTAACCATCTTCATTTAGTCACTGAGAAAAAATACACATGCTGAGTGCCACTTTTAGAGTTTTTGTTTACCTGACCCCAGTTAAGTAGTTATCTACTTGTAAGATAGTAATTTTCCTTTTTTCTTAGGACAGTGTTGTAAGTTACTCTTTGTTTTCATACAAGCACCTGTTGCCAAGTGATGCAAAGGTGATGCATTTGTGTCTGCACTTCAGCCAATCCACTTTTTCCCTGTGTCCTTTCAGGTTCATGGCCACCAATGACCTGATGATGGAACTGCAGAAAGATTCAATAAAACTAGATGAAGACAGTGAGAAAAAAGTTGTGAAAATGCTTTTGAAATTGCTGGAGGATAAAAATGGGGAAGTACAGAACCTTGCTGTCAAGTGGTAAGAGCCTAGGCAGTAATAACCATGTTCCCTGGCACTAATAAAGCCATCACAGATGGCAGAGAGTGTGTGAGAGCAGAACCTGGCCCTTGACATCTCCCTCAAAGCTCCTTTGGAAGGGACTCTGCCCTCTCTTGCAGGCGCTGCACTTTCTCTCTCTGCAGATACAAGGAGTGAGCACACAGATACCTCTCCAGCAGCAAGGGATGATTTTGGAAGTGCTTCAGTGTTCCTGTTATAAAACTTACCACACAGAAGGCAAATCCCTAAGATTTTATTTCTTCAGAGAGAAGCACAGTTTAAAACTTTGGTCATCAAGCTCTTGACCTCTCTCAGGCTTTGAAATCCAGTGCTGAATTTCTCCATTGTTCTTTGATAGCAATGGTACTAAACATGTGCAGCTCTTTTGGGCTTTAATTTCAGGTTTAATTTTTAATTTCAGATCCAAATCCTTCTCTTCAAGGGAGTTTTCATTAAACTTTATAATACACTTGGATTTTTCCCTGCCTTGACTTTGAGTGGAGCCTGTGCTGTTACTTTGCCTGTGACCATGCCCATATTTCTTTATCCAAATGAACAAAAGCAGTAGGTTCCTCTATTAGTGAATTCTCTGATAAAGGGATCCTGCTGCTGACATGTTCTTTCCCGTCTCTTTCCCCAGCATGGCTAAGTGGGCGTGTTCAGTCTAAAATGCCATTGAATGGCTCAGTTCACCCCAGGGCTCCAGAAAGGTGGGCCATTTAAAGACAGCTTTGGGTTCCTCTCTTTTTTCCTGCTGTGGATCCTCTTCATATTCCCTTCTTTTCAACCACATGCTGCTTCTGTCCCTGTTCCCTATTATCTTTGGCCCTTTCTTTTTGATTCCCACTGTCCTGACTTTTTTTGGCCCTGCTCCTGTCTCTGCCTGCTTTGGGTTGGTTTATTCTGGGCTTTAAAGCAAAACAGTTGGGCACTGAGCAGAGGACCAACTTCTCAACTTCTTTGCCTGTTTATCTCTGGTTGTATCTGCAGTACATACTCTGCAATCTTTCATCTATCCAGAGTGTGATAAAGAGGAGGCCTCAGTGTGGAACTGGGAATATTTCCTTTCTGTGCCTAAGGAGGTGCTTAGAGTGGAATGTCAGTCATTCCCAGATAGGTGGCCAGGATCCTTAAGGAGCAGTGTGACAGTCTGGAGGACATGGACAGTTGGATTAGGCCTTCATCCTGACTGGCTTCTCCTCCTGCAGCCTGGGCCCACTGGTTGGCAAAGTGAAGGAGTACCAGGTGGAGACCATCGTGGACACGCTCTGTGTGAACATGCTGTCAGACAAGGAGCAGCTGCGGGATATCTCCAGCATTGGCCTCAAAACAGTTATTTCTGAGCTGCCACCAGCTGCCACAGGTACACTGACTGTCCCCATTTGTCACTGAGGAACAGAGTCCCAGCCTTTGGCAAATGGGGGGAAAGGTAGAGTCCAGAGCCTAAAAGTTACTGATTCTTTACTCACTTGCCAGAGGACAACCTGTGAAATCAGGAGGAGGAACAGTAAAGCTGAGGTACCAATGGGATGAAAGATGGAATGAAATGAAAACTTGAGCTGTATTTGGAGCTATGCATCAGCTTTTCAGGGGATACCTGAGGCTCCCAGTGATAGGATTGTCCTCTGCAGCCATCTCATTATTTTGTCCTGATTAGATCTCCTAGTGGTGATTTCTTTTTTCAGTGTGCAAGGGAGTGAATAGTTCCTAGCAGCAAAAAGACTCCTTGTTAACTGACAGCAGGAAAAAATATCTCTCTCTCGCAGGTTCCACCATGACAGCAAATGTGTGCAAAAAGATCACAGCCCAGCTGACAGGAGCCATTGGCAAGCAGGAGGATGTGTCTGTGCAGTTGGAAGCTCTTGACATCCTGTCAGATATGCTGAGCAGGTACGAGAGGATTTCCTTCTGGCAGCTGTGCATAGAAGGGGACTGCAGGGATGTGTCCGCTTTTGATTTCTTTATTTCCCTAATCCTATTTCTGGGACTTAAAAACACAGGATTTGGTTGGCTGCTCCTAGGGAATATCTGGGTAGAGCAGGTCCCCAGCAGGGATGAGAGATAACACGCCGAGCCTTTCTGTGCTTGGGAATGGCAGTGCCTCTGGTGATGGATCCCACAGAAGCTTAGCTCACACAAACATGGAAGGGTGAGGGCAAAGCAGGGAGGCTTATTTTAGCCCTATGAGCCCATCATACATGCTTTTTTTTTTTCCTGGCTGCCTCTTTCTCTTGTTGCATAAGTCAGAGTGACAGTGTCGTATGTCATCTGCATGCAGAAATTATTAGCACACCCTTGAGTCATCCAGAAGGACACAGTCAAAAACTCCTCCATGATGGAGACAAATAAGCTCTCCCTGTGTTTACAGACCAAGTCAGTGTTCAGACCCAAATGACAAACCCAGCCTTGTCTGGCACAGCTGGGTCGATGGGGGGTGCCGCGACCTCCCGCACGTCAGCAGCTGCGTGTGTGATTCCTGCTCCTAGCCCTTAGAAAGGCTTTCGAGTGAAAACTCCAGCTCTCCGAGGTGACACCGAAGAAAGAGACAAAGCTTGTAATAGATCTCTCAGGAGGGTTTAATCATCAAGAAATTCCATAATGAATAGCTGGGGATACAGAGAAAACAGAGGGTTTTATCCCTGGGGGCTGGGGACAAGGCAAAAGGGGATAACCAGTGAGAAACAACTAACAGCTAAACAACTAATAGCTTACAACTGTGAGAGCTATTAACCAGGGCTTCTGCCCCACTGTGGCAAGCTGTATCTTAAGGGCTCTCTTCTTTCCAAGGGAGAACAGCCACATCGCTGCCAGATCCCTGGCCACTACACTTCTCCTCCCCCTTCCCACAACTTGCATGAAGTCTCCATAGCTGAAGGATTTTTAGATTTGTACTGCCAGGAGGGCTTTTTTCTGAGCCTTTGACTTTCACCTTGTGCCTTGTTCTGTTCACTGCAGGTTGGGGGGAACACTCTACTCATTCCATTCCTCCATCCTGACCTGCCTGCTGCCCCAGCTGACAAGCCCCAGGCTGGCAGTGCGTAAAAGAGCCATCATTGCCTTGGGGCACCTGGTCTTGACCTGCAGCGGAAACATCTTCTCAGAGCTTACAGAGCATCTGCTGGCAGAGCTGAAGAGGAATGAGTCTACATCTACCACCAGGACGTACATTCAGTGTGTGGCTGGCATCAGCAGGCAGGCTGGGCACCGCATAGGTAGGATGAGCAGCTTGAAATGGTGCTGGGAAATGTACATGCATTTTAGAGCAGTTCCTCTTAGTGGTAAAAGAAAAGTACTCATTGTTCTTAATGTATTAGTGGCTTGTGATCCCCTCTGTGGTTCTGGTCTGGTTCTCTGATCTCCACTGGGAAAGGAGACACCAGAGTATCGCTTTGACTTTGCTTTGCTAGTGACTAAGATCTTCCCCTCAAGATCTTGCAGCACTTCCCTGGTTTGAATTAACACCTCTGTGAACTAAGTCAGTGGATTCACCCCCTTTTAAATGACAGAGGGGATGGCCACATATTGCATTACTTGTCTGAAAGACCTGCCAGAGTTGAGATTGGTCCTAAGAGATCTCTAATCATAGCTCTTACTGTGACTGAAGTGCCAACAAGGTGCTGCAGTCAGGGAGCAGGTTTTACTGGGCTGCTGGCTCCTTGCCCATGAGGTCTGGGGCAGGAATGGTCTGCCTGGCACAGGAAAGAAGTGGCAGGTGGCTGAGCTGTCAGCTGCCCAGATGACTCAAGGCTAGAATGGCTTTTCATTGCTGCTTGCTTTGTTTTTCCCAGGAGAACACCTGGAGAAGATAATTCCTCTGATTGTTCAGTACTGTAACGTGGATGACGACGAGCTTCGAGAGTATTGTTTCCAGGCCTTTGAGTCCTTTGTGAGAAGGTGTGTGCCCTTGGGGATTGCCTCTGCACCATCCAGTGCATCTGTGTCCTCCTGCTGTAAATATCCATATGTTCAGCATCCTCAAGGAGAGCCTTCCTGCAAGTATTCCTGTTGGGAAGCCAGTTGACATATGAAATCTCATCTGCACATGCAGAGTTGGACAGGAATCGTGAGCTGCTTTACATCAGCATGCGAGGCTGTCCTTCTGTATTGGTTTTGCAGGAGTGGGAGTTTTCCCAGTCCTTGGAGTGTTCCTTAGCCAGAGGGAACCGCCTCACTCCTGGTTCATGAAGGGAGCTGAAGGCAGGTGAAGGGGTTGGGCAGAAGAGATGCTGAGCTGCAGCTCTCCTGTCGTTTGGTCAAACATTTACTGCTTGGAAAAGGAGCCCTGCAGAGCTGGTGAGGTGTTCTCCCAGGAAGGGAGGATTCAGCCAGGGTGTGCATGTGTGAATTGACACATACGGGTAACCAAGGCCCACCATCAAACCACAGCTGAAATGCCAACAGTAGATTTATTTCATTACCTTGCTAATAACGCTGGGTGACAGACACATGGGGACACAGGCTCTCTTAGGCTAAGTTATCCCAGCTGAGAGAAGGGCAAGGGGGCTCACTGCCTGCCTCACTCTAACAAAAGGCTTCCTGCATGTCTGTGAGAAGAATGTATTACTCTCCACAGGAATTGTACTCCTGAAAACATGCAGAGGATGAACAACATTAGGTATAATAAATGGAGTTGTCCCACACTGACATCTTTAGCATTCCCAGCTGCAAGGTTACTTTGAACAAAACTATTTCCTCCTCTTCTCCAAATCTTCTGCTTTTAACTCAGTCCTCCAAACATGGCGAAGGCAATTGATTTATTTATTTGTCCTAAGAAAAATTATTGCATCCTCCCCATAGGGGAATGTGGCCTTGCTTCATGCACAGCAGGAAGGAGCATCTTTTGTTTAACTCATGTTATCAAAATGTTCTCATGGTCTGTGAAGCACTTTGTGATCCTTTTGAGAGTAATAGTATTATTTGGATATTATTTGGATATTTAAAGCTTAGTCTCTGATTAACTCTTAAAATTTTCATTTGTGATAGGTGCCCAAAGGAAATGGACCCTCACATCTCGAGTGTGATGGGACTGTGTTTGAAGTACATTACCTTTGACCCAAACTACAATTATGATAATGAGGAGGAAGAGGAAGAGATGATGGAAACTGAAAATGGGGAGGATGAAGAGCAAGGTGCCTGCTTGTGAGGATGGCTGTGCTCAGCAGAACACGGGGTTAACATTTTTCCCGTTCCTGCTTTCTCCTCCTGGAGAGGGCAGCTCTGAGGATCAAGTGATCCTTTAGGTCCAGTTTTCTCATAATGCTGCACCTTGTTTCCCCTTGTGTTGTTTCTAGAAAGCGACGATGAGTACAGTGACGATGACGACATCAGCTGGAAGGTCCGCAGGGCTGCGGCCAAGTGCCTGGAGGCCATTGTCAGCAGCAGGCACGATCTCCTGCAGGACTTCTACAGAACTCTCTCCCCAGCCTTGATAAGCAGGTTCAAAGAGAGGGAGGAGAATGTCAAAGCTGACATCTTCAATGCGTACATCTCCTTGCTGAAGCAAACACTGCCTACCCAGAGCTGGCTGCACTCTTCCGATGCCTCTGGCAAGGATGACGTTCCCCTGACAATGCTTCAGAACCAGGTGTGTGAGCAGGGGGCAGCTGGGTTAAATTGCAAAGCAATGAGAAGTAGGTACCTTGAGAATGTGGCTGGCTGAAGGAGCCCTGGGGCAGGCATCTAGAGGGCCCCAGATCCACAGGGTTGGCTGTTTACTGGCCCAGGGCAAGAGTGCTGGCACAGGAGCGTGGGGGTACAGCCAGCACTGCCCCTCCACCAGCCCTGGCATGTGTGCAAGCTGAGGCAGGGTGGCTTCTGGGTGAAGTGTCTGGCTGGTGCCTTACTGCAGCTGTTGCTCAGGAAACTCATTGAATAAACTGTGGTAGAAATGTACCAGAGTGAGCCTCTGAGAGCAGCTGGGATGGCTGAGGCATCCCCTTCTCATTTGCTTGTGCAAACTGCAGGTTCCCAACATCATCAAGGCCTTGCATAAGCAGCTCAAAGAAAAGAGCATCAAATCAAGACAGGGTTGTTTCAGCCTTCTGACAGAATTGGCCAGTGTTCTTCCTGGCTGCCTGGCAGATCACATACCTGCACTTATCCCTGGTAAGCTTATCTGTGGTCTGGGGTGAAGCAGCAGGGTGGCAAAAATCTATTCTGAACATGTGCTTCTTGCCTGTGTGTTCCAGTTTTATTCCTGTGAGTTATTGTGCTCAGCATTAGGACAAACACATGATGTTCTGCTCTGTGCTGATGTGCTGAACAGCTCCCAGATGAATTCTGGCTTCTGCACTGAAAGCCGGGATAAAAACGTCAAATTCATTTCCTCAGTCCCCTGACAAGATGCTATTGGGAGGGCCTATTCCAGCCTCCTCTGAAAGCAGCTGGAATTGTGCTGTTACCACACTGAGATCAAAAATACAAATGACATTTCTTTTTGCAAGATGCAGGGGCATTTAAAAAAATTCTTTATATTGACTGATTCTTTAATCTGCACCACCACATTTTTCTCTAAGCTCTTTGGCCTGTGGGTTTATGAAGCATCCCACCGTTGGAAGGCTCAGGCCCTGCATTTGCTTTTGGTGTGATTGTATAGTGAATATGAGAAAAGTGTCCTGTGATTGTCCCTGGCTGGATCCATGAACCTCCTTCTTTGGGAAAAATATGACATAGTCTATTTTCTTCTGCACAGGTATTGTTTTCTCCTTGGCGGATAAATCCAGCTCCTCCAATATGCGAATTGACACGCTGTCCTTCCTCCACGTCCTTCTCTGCAACCACCAGCCAGAGGTATTTCACCCTCATGTCAAAGCCCTGCTGCCTTCTGTTGTGACCTGTATTGGAGACCCCTTTTATAAGATCACATCAGAAGCTCTGCTGGTCACTCAGCAGCTTGTGAAAGTTATTAGGCCTTTGGACAAGCCTTGCACCTTTGATGCCAAGCCCTATGTGAAGGATCTTTTCCCTGGTACTCTGAAGCGGCTGAAGGCAGCTGACATCGACCAGGAGGTGAAGGAACGTGCCATCTCCTGCATGGGACAAATCATTTACAACTTGGGAGACCATTTAAGCACTGACCTCCAGCCAACCTTAAAGATATTTCTGGAGAGGCTCAAAAATGAAATCACCAGACTGACAACAGTCAAAGCATTAACCTTAATTGCTAGTTCTCCACTTAAAATAGATTTGAGACCCATCCTAGGGGAAGGTCTCCCCATTCTAGCTTCCTTCTTGAGAAAGAATCAACGTGCCTTGAAACTGAGCACTCTGAATGCTCTGGACATCCTGGTGAAGAACTACAGCGACAGCCTCAAGCCTGCCATGATTGAGGCTGTGCTAACAGAGCTCCCTGTCTTAATTACAGAGAATGACATGCACGTGTCCCAGGTGACCATCATGTTCCTCACGACTTTGGCCAAGGTCTATCCATCCTGTATCTCCAAGATCAGCAGCTCTGTCCTTGCTGAAATCTTTCAGCTTGTCCACTCACCTTTGCTTCAAGGAGGGGCCCTGAATGCCATCATCGACTTCTTCCAGGCACTGGTACTGACAAAGACGGCTACCGTGGGTTACCCGGAGCTGATGAAGCAGCTGACAGCGCCCATTTACTCCTCGGCTTCGGCCGGGGCGTCGCTGCCGCTGCACAAGCAGGCGTATCACTCCGTCGCAAAGTGTGTGGCAGCCCTGTCCTCGGCCTGCCCGAAGGAAGCCCCTGCGACGGTGAACCAGTTTGTCCAGGATGTGAAAAGTCCCAAATCCAGCCCTGCTGTTCAAGTGCTGGCTTTCCTCTTCCTGGCAGAGGTGGGCCGCAGCACGAACCTCAGTGCCCAGAGGGAGCTCAGAACCGTCATCCTGGACGCGTTCGCTTCCCCCAGCGAGGAGGTGAAATCCGCCGCCTCCTACGCGCTGGGGAACGTCAGCGCTGGCAATCTGAAGGAGTACCTGCCCTTCATGCTGAAGGAGATCGGAAGCCAGCCCAAGCGACAGTACCTGCTGCTGCACTCCCTGAAGGAAGTCATCAGCTCCTCCCCAGCTGACAGCCTCACACCTTACGTGGAGGATATCTGGGCTCTGCTCTTCAAGCACTGTGAGTGCACAGAGGAAGGGACACGCAACGTGGTGGCAGAATGCCTGGGGAAGCTGACTTTGGTGAACCCTGCTGAGCTGCTGCCCCGGCTGAGGAAACAGCTGTCAGCAGGTAACGGGTAGGGCAATGGCCAGAGCGGGGAGATGCTGTCTTTTGATGGAAATTCGTTTTGTAAACTGCTTGTGGGTACAACAGGGAGCAAAGCCAGTTGAGAGGAGAGCAGGTAACAAGATGGATCTCTCTGCAAGGGGGATCAGAGGAGCACTGGTCCCCACAAGAGCAGGAGGGTGCTGGGAACTGGGACTACACAAGGAGATGGTGCAGGAGCAGATTCAAACACAGAGTTGATAAGAAGAATCCTCTACTCCCTTATCTCTGTAACACGTGTAACAGGACCAAGGGCAGAATATGTACTGGAGAGTTACAGCAGTGATTTTCTTTCTTGATTTTTCACTGTTTTTCTTCCCTTCTTCATTGCAGGCTCCCCACATGCCCGGAGCACTGTGGTCACTGCCATCAAATTCACGATTACAGACCATCCTCAGCCCATTGATGCTCTCCTGAAAGGCTGCATAGGTAGGCTGGTTTGGACAGGGGTGTGAGCTGGGGACATGAGAGGTTGGGTGTTGTTAGAAGCTCAGGGATTTTCCACTTCTGTATGAACCTCATCTAGTCCAGTTAGTTTTTATCAGTGTTTCTCAGCTTTTGGGATTAAACAGAAACACTGTACTGTGAGTCCTTGCTAAATGCATTGATGCCTCACTCTTGGCCATGTTCCATTGTTTTTAAGTTCTTCCTGCATTTAAACTCAGAATTCCCCACAAAAAGGATCTTCAAAAGTATAGCCTACATGAGTGTTTGATGTCCAGGGAGCCCACACATGAGCTGCTGTATAAAACTGGCCCTTCTGTGTCAGAGAACTTTGATCAGATGGGACTTAAGCAAGAAAAATCTCCCACAACTTTCTTGAATAACAAAGCTTCTGATTTGACTTTAGGGTGAGGTGGCTAGAGTCACACTGTTTTTATGCCCAAATGCAGGATAGTCATGTTTCTTTACTATATCCCAAATGGCGGGAGAGAAAGCATCTTAAATGGTTCTGACAGACTGTGCCACTACTTATTTTGCCATAAATGCTCTCATAACCAGCCTCCTTGAAATACACCCCAATATACTTTTTAAAATACTGCAAAAACGTTGCAGCCTATTGGCTGCAGGATTGACTGATGTGTTCTTATTTTACAGGTGACTTCTTAAAAACTCTGCAAGATCCAGACCTGAACGTTCGCCGTGTGGCTTTAGCCCTGTTTAATTCTGCTGCTCACAACAAGCCTTCTTTGATCCGGGATTTACTGAACACAGTCCTACCCAGCCTGTACAACGAAACCAAAGTGCGAAGGGAGCTCATCCGGGAGGTAACTGGGCTCAGCTGGGTGCCACACGGTGACTCACAGCAGCCTGTCAAGCCCAGATGGAGCTGTTGCTCTGCTCTTTGGTGACACTTGTACTGTTTGTCGTGGTTCAGGTAGAGATGGGGCCATTCAAGCACACAGTGGACGACGGCCTTGATGTGAGGAAAGCTGCTTTCGAGTGCATGTACACCCTGCTGGAAAGCTGCCTGGACCGGCTGGACATCTATGACTACCTGAACCACGTGGAGGATGGGCTGAAAGATCACTATGACATTCGGGTAGGTGCTGTGCCCTGACTGATGTCATTTTCTCTGTGGGGCCTGGGCTGCCATCAGGTTGTGTATGCCCACAGCCCCAGGCTGCTGCAGAGTCCCCAGGGCTGTTGGACCTTTGCAGACAGTTGCAGCACTGCACACACCTGGGCCAGCTGCAGCTCCAGCCCCCTGGCTCCCAGGGGTGCGTTTCCAGCTCTTAGCAGAGCCCCATGCACAAATGCAGAGGAACTCACGGCACAGCCAGGCCTGTCAGCAGTTGGGTACCACAGAGAGCCAACAGCAGTGTATCTCCCCTCCTGGCAGATGCTGACGTTCATCATGCTGGCACGGCTCTCGGTGCTCTGTCCCAGCGCTGTGCTGCAGCGGCTCGAGCGGCTGATCGAGCCCCTCCGGGCAACCTGCTCCACCAAGGTAAGAGCAGGACCATGCAAGGGCCCGGGCTGGGGCTCTGCTCCTGGCCTTCTCCCTCGGTGCTGCTGAGCCACCTACTTCCCTCACTTCCCCAGCTGGAAAATACTCTGCTGGTCTTTGTTACTGTGTTGGTTCTGTGCCTGTACTGGGCTTTTCTAAATGCCAACTGGAAACGGGGTTTTGGATTTGCAGGTGAAAGCTGGTTCGGTGAAGCAGGAGTTTGAGAAGCAGGATGAGCTGAAGCGCTCAGCCATGCGGGCAGTGGCTGCTCTCCTGACCATCCCTGAGGTGGAGAAAAGCCCAGCAATGGCTGAGTTTTCATCCCAGATCAGATCCAGTCCTGAAATGGCATCACTTTTTGAGAGCATTCAGAAAGATTCTGCTTCCCTCCCCACCTCAGAGTCAATGGATGTGAGCTAAGATGTTTTTCCCCACTACCCTCCTGCCCCTGGGATGCCCCAGCCAGACACCAGCTGGGTGGGGAGGAACAAATGCCTTTGAGCTGCTCCCCTGCCACAGCCAAGTCCAAGTCCCTGGGCAGCCACAGGAGAAACTGGGGATGGTGTGATATGTGACAGCTGGACATGACTGGCCTGATCCAGCAGCACTCCTATCAGACACCTCAGAATTGGAATGAGACCTGAGGTCAGGAATACAGCCTCATGTAGGGGAGGGGCTGGAAGAGGATTATTACATTTTTTTAGTCAGTCAGTTTTAAGGAGTGCACAAAACTGCAGTTGTGGTCACATGAACAATGGAAATTACTTCCTCAAATTCTCCTTACCACAGTACAAAGGCTTTTTAATCACTGCACATGCACTTTCTACCTTAAACTGCCCAAGAATGTATTTAGTGTTTAACTAAAAAACATGGCTAAAAACTGGAAGCCATGTCTTTATTAATGGGTTCATCCCACAGGCCTTTTGGGGAAAACTTGCACGTGCCAAGCTGCAGAGGCTGCACAGGGCAGCGGGGTTACCTGACACCCCCAGCCTCCTCCTGGGGCTTCAGTTTGGCATTTGGGCAATATGAAGCTTTGTTGCTTGGCTTTCCTATTTATAGTTTTGACTGCAAAATACCTCAACTGTCTTCCCCAAGGGATGATTAGTGACTGTTTCAGTGACAAATCCTGCTTAAAGCTTTGCTTTGCACTAACACTGGCTTCTCCCTCCCCCTGGAGCACCTTGGTGTTGGTGTCACCAGCCACAAGGGTCTACTGGTCCTGGTCACACACCAGCAGCAGCGCCAGTGGTCAGTGTCAGGAGCCAGGGGTGCAAGCACACAGCCCAGAGTGGCTGCTGTGCTCAAATTCTGCTGCGTGCAAGAGAAAATGCCTTAAGAGACAAAGGTTCTGACAGCTAACTGGAGGATGAGGCCATCATGACACACTGCCCTAGCCATGAACTGCTCTGTGCTTTCTTTTCTCTTTTGACAGAGTGGTTGATGTGAATAGTATTTATAGTGCTGTGTGAAAGGATATCTGTTGTCTGGGTGGTATAGAAAATAAAATACACTTGTGAAGCTGTGTTCCCAGAGTTCACTGACCATCACCATGACACTGCTCCTTGAGTGTCCCTGACAGCAGAGCCCTGGAGCCAGGCACAGGCTGCTGCCCCTCCTCTGCCCATGCAAAACAGCACCCGAGTTGGACTGACACTTTATTAAATACACCTGTGCTGCAGAGGCTGCTACTCGTTCTCCTCGCTGCGCAGTCTGGCGTTGGGGTTGGTGATCTTGATGGCGAGCTGTGCGGCTCTCTCCACAATCACCTTCCTGTTCTTCGAGGACACGTTGTGGGCAATCTCTGCACAGTACGACCTGTTGGGGACAGACAGCGCTGGGCTTGGCTCTGGCAGCACCCAGAGCCAAGGCAAAGCCCTCTGGAGCCATCCCACCATGGGAAAGTGTTGGAGCTGTCCTGCCAGCAGTACTTGGACACAGCTGAGAATGGGGGCACCACTGCATGGGCACTGAACCAGGACTGCCACCCCTCACCAAGCCTGACTCGCCTGGCCTGAAGCAGGAGCTCCCCTCCAGAACAGCTCAGCCTTTCTTGTGAAAGACTCAGTCAAAGGTAGAGGTTAATTTTTGCACTTACTACTTTATACTGAAAACAAGCACTGGGGCAGACCTGTACCCAGGGCAGACTTGTACCCAGGTCTGACCCAGAGCCCCAGTTCTGACCCTGGTTACCAGCCTGGCACAGCCTCGCTCACCACTGTCTTTGTGTATCTTTGCCACGGGGCTGAGACTGCCAGCCCCAAGGCCTCTCTGTGCCCCCACCCTCCAGTGGCATTGATGGAATCATGATGGCATCTGTGCTCTCAAAGGCAGTCACTTCCCTCATTTGACCCTGACCATGCCACCTCTCCCACGTGGGAGTACAGTCCCCATACACTCACTTGTTGCTCATCATCAGCACTTCCAGCTCTTTCACATTGTGGACCAGGAACTTTCTGAAGCCTGTGGGCAGCATGTGTTTTGTCTTCTTATTGCTGCCATAGCCAATGTTGGGCATCAGGATCTGCCCCTTGAAGCGCCGGCGCACTCTGTTGTCGATGCCTCTGGGTTTGCGCCAGTTGCGCTGCACAAATGCAGAGAACAGTTACAAAACGAGACCCCCCTGCACACAGCTGGCCTGAAGGCTGCACACGCTGGCCTCCACACTCTCCCTGCCCTGCTGGGCTTTCCTTCACCACCTACACCAAAGGCACCCCGAAAGTTCTTGTCCTTGGGAGCCTGCAGCAACTCCTCACCTTGATCTTGACATAGCGGTCGGATTGGTGCCGGATGAACTTCTTGGTTCTCTTCTTGACGATCTTGGGCTTCACGAGAGGCCTGAGGGCAGGCATGGTGGCTGCGGGACAGAGTGGGGTGAGCGAGGGGCATGGCCAAGGCGCGGTGCAGCTACCCGGGCCATGCGTGTCGCAGACTGCCTTCCCCCGCGGGCCACAGCAGGCCGGTGAGGGAATGGGTCTTCATCTGCTGAGGCTCTGCCTCCCGCCTCCGAAGCTGGCAGAGCACTGGGAGCTCTCCAGATGCGGTCCTGGGAGGTGGTGTGGTGTCATCCCCGCGGCCCTGCGATGCTCCTGCCCGGAGCCCGGCGCACCGGACAGCGACCGAGACCCTCCGGCTCCGCCCGCCCACGCTTCAGAGGCCCCGGCCCGGCTCATGACCGAGCGCTGCCCCGGGAGCGCGACCGAGGCGGCCCCGCCGCCCGGGCAGGGGCACGGCTGAGGCCCCAGCCCCGCCCGTCCGGGGTCGCCCCGGCAGGCAGAGGACCGGCCCCGGCCCGCGGGGGCCGCTTTCCGCGCCCCGGGGAAAAGATGCAGCGGAGGAAAAGAGAAAGGGAAGGAACGGGTCCATGCCAGAAGCGCCGGGGGCCGGATGGCCCCGATGGCCGCGGATGGCGCGGCCGGGACTCACCGGTGCCGATGGCGCGTCCACCGCGGGCCCGGCCGAAAGAGGGAGGCGCCCCCCGCGCAAGCGCTTATGGGACACGCGGGCGGTCCTGGCAGGGGCGAGTGGCGCCGCGGCCGCGCACACACGGCACCAGGCGCCGGCGAGGCGGCGCCGAGGTCAGGCCGCTGCCGCAGCGAGGTGGCACCGGGCAGGGAGGTTCAGTCCTGCGGGAGCGCCCAGATCGGTGCTTCCCGCCCAGTGCCACGAACAGCGTGCTTGCTATGAGGCTGGCAGGACCTGGTGGCGTCACAGCGCCGGCTGTGCCCGCCGGCCACTTCCGCCAGTACGAGCGGGCGGGCAGGCGCCGCCTGGCGGCGTGGCGGAGCCGATTGCGGCGGGTCCTGGCCCGTCACCGCCCCCGGGTCCCTTCACCGCCCCGGGTCCCTTCACCGCCCCCGGGCTCCGTCACCGCCCCCGGGTCCCTTCACCGCCCCGGGTCCCTTCACCGCCCCGGGTCCCTTCACCGCCCCCGGGCCCCGTCACCGCCCCGGGTCCCGTCACCGCCCCCGGGTCCCTTCACCGCCCCGGGTCCCTTCACCGCCCCCGGGTCCCTTCACCGCCCCCGGGCCCCGTCACCGCCCCGGGTCCCGTCACCGCCCCCGGGTCCCTTCACCGCCCCGGGTCCCTTCACCGCCCCCGGGCCCCGTCACCGCCCCGGGTCCCGTCACCGCCCCCGGGCCCCGTCACCGGGCTCCACAGGCCCCCTTCACCGCCCCCGGGCCCCATCACCGCCCCGGGTCCCTTCACCGCCCCCGGGTCCCTTCACCGCCCCGGGTCCCTTCACCGCCCCCGGGTCCCTTCACCGGGCTCCACAGGCCCCCGGCACCCCCCGGCCCCGGGAACAGCGCGGCGCTGCCCGAGGGTCCCGAGAGCGGCCCCAGCTCCCCGGAGCCAGAACCTGCCGGAGCGACTCGGGGCCCGGCCCTGGATGAGACTGGGAAGGCAGCAGTAGGTGGTACTGGTGGGTACTGGGGAAGCGCCAGGCCCGGGCAGGGGATCTGCTCCCCGCACAGGCGCTCCCCCTCAGCCCGTGTCCAGCAGCTCCGAGATCAGAGCCCGACTGCTCCGGACCTGCGGGCGGTAATGGGGGACACTGGATGGCCGTGCCCAGCGAGCCCCCAGTCCGGGGAGGCAGCTGCGGGCACAGAACTGCACTGCAAGAAGACACAGGCGCTACAAAACACGGACACGTTTATTAAAAATAAAGCAATGACTCCAGCCATGACATCATACAAATATTTACACCCAGAACTGTGAGGGCACCCGAGGGGAGGTGGTGGGGCCAGGTCACACCCAGCTCAGCTCAGTCGATGCTCAGACTCTCCCGGTTCTCCCACAGCCACCTGTGGTACACATTCAACTTGTGGTCCTGTGGCTGCACCTGAGACACAGGGAAAACATCGAGTATTTACTAAAACACCTTAAAATATCTCATGGCTCCAACACTCTGTTGGTTTTCCAGTGCCAGGGGTTCAGTGGGCACAGGTGAGATGCTGAAGGACCCAAAGAGCACCACCCACCTCCTTCCATTCGTTGACACAGAAGATTCTGTAGGAGTCATTGCCGTACTTGCCAATGCCGTGCAGCTCGATGGGATACCGCCACGCCTTGCTCAGGTACTCACCTGTGGGGCAGGGCACAGCACTCAGCACCTGCCCACACAGACCCTGCCCTCACTGCCAGGACACAAGGAGCAACCAGGAAGGACCCTGTGCCACTGTCACATGTCTTCACTTTGGCACATTTCAAATGAAAACCACAAGTTTTAGGTGTTTCCTGGTGAATGCAGGCCAGGAATCCCCACAGGATAATCTTAAAAACCTCTTCAACAAACCACCATAGGAGTTTTAATCATAATCTCTCTCACCATAAAAAAAATTCTCCTCTGCAGGTTCTGACTATAGAAAATAGCAAAATCAGAAAAATCCCAGCTGGAAGGGCGGTCTGGTCTGCAGGTCACCAGAGCAACCCTGAGCACACCACCCTACAACAGTGCTGCAAGAAGGGCTTGGAGCTCTTCAAGTTTCTGGTCTCCTGCAGAACACACCATGGCTGGCATTTCCTTCCCAGCTCAGACTGGGATCAGCAGCTTTGCTTATGTGACACCACTGGATCCCAGATGCTGCACAGAATAACTCACCAACCCACCCAACAGAGAACACACAGAGCAGCATTTGGATCAAAGCTGTTTGTCTTTTGCCAACATAACCAAGATTGTTCCAGATGTCAGGAAAACCCACCTGAGAACCTGATGATGGTTTTGGCTCTGAGTTCATAGAGACCAAGAGGTTTGAGCAGCTCTGACATCTCTTTCCAGTCTGCAGCCCTGGCTACCTCAGGAGAAGGATACTTCTTCAGGAACTCCCAGAGCACTGGAATGGCCATTTTCCCTGGTGAAAGAATCTTGTGAGCAGGAGGCTGGGATGGAGTTCTCCTTCTGCACTATCCATACACTTTCTCAAGTGAGCTTTTCCAAGGCAAGGTACTAACTACGGATTATTATTTCACAGTGACACAAGTTAAAATAAATTGATTCTTTCATTAATGCCATTAAAACTGGCAGCTGTTTCAGCCCTGTAACACCTCCCACCATTCACACACCTACTCCTGCTACTCTACTTACCTGAGGTTTTGTTGAGAAATATGGTGGCAATGAGAAGCTTCCATGGATCATGGAAGAGTGTTTCCTGGATAAGATTGAAAGGAGAACGTGGAGGAGTCCATTTTCTGAGGGCCTTCCTTCTGGGTGCGCTGGGGCCTGTACAGGGGCAACACAGGAATATTTATTAGAAAGGAAAAGACAGCTTTACCTATTTAATGAAAAAAAAAAATTAAAATGAAGATGTCTGAAGCATTTTTGAGAAGGCACTGTGCAGATGGAGCCATGGCAGTTCCCACACAGCCTTTGCAGGGCTGCAGGGGACTGTGTCCCACTTGGCACAGCTGCAGCCAGTGTCAAACTGCAAGGAATTTTCCACATCATCACTTGATCCTCAGCCATCCTATCCCTTCCCAATAAAAAAATGTATTTCCCTAAATACAATACCTTCTTTGCTGTATTTACTGGAAAAATATGGACTTGTTTTCCTTCTTTCCACTTGTGTTCGCGGGACAGACTCTTCTGTAAAGAAATAAAACTTCAGTGTTAGGCAAAAAGACCAGGTATTTTGCTGTCATGTTTCACACACCATTTCCACTCTATGCCATGATGGACACAGAAGGAATTCTTCTCATGTACAGAACACAGATATACCTTAAATCTCCTCCAGATTATTTTCTGACACTGTACAGCTTAAGAGCTTGGCACAGTAAGTTTCAGTTTTGAGTAAATCTGTATTAATTTAAATGCTGTTGGATATAAAGGAGATTTGGATGTCAGAGCAGCTTGACCTGAAGCAGAACATGTGGCCTCAACAGTCAGGAGAGGCCAGGGCACAAGGTGAGGACTGGGATCCCATTCTGCTCTCGCACACACGCACCTGGTGACATTCTGACTGCTGTGAAGCTTGTCCTGTCCCACGGCTCAGCATCCACCTCAGTGTCACATTTAACATCCTGCTCAGCCACATCCCCCGGATCTGGCACTTTCCCTGTCTCCAGTCCATAGGATTTCTCCTCAGAGCTGGCAGCAGGTGTATCACTGGAGCAGGGCCCCTCCTTTGGCAGGTGACCCAGCTCCCTCTGTGAGCCAGCCACTGACCTCAGCCGTGCCCTGGACACTCCTGACAGAGTTTTCCCTCTATCCACAGGGTCAGCACCCACACCCTGGCTGTCAGCTCCACATGTGTCTGCCTGTCTACGGCCCCTCTTCTTCTGAACACATTCTGTCTCCCATGTGTTAGAGATTCTTCTCTGCCTCTTGCTCTTGGCGTCCCCTTGGTTCCTCCTTTCTGAGCCCTTGCCACGTTTCCTAGCTTGGACACTTTTCCTGTCTTCTGTCCCCTTTCTTCTGGTTTTCAAACTCTCTGAGTTTGTGCCTTCCATTACTAAGTCTGTGTTTTCCACAGTAGATGCAGCATCTTCCAGGTGTCCATTCCCAGCCTGGATGTTCTGAATTCCAATCTCAGCACCACTCTGTGCCTGGAGCTCCTGCACTTTGCTCTGACAATCCTCCAGGTCAGTCCTCTCATCTCCTGTGCCATATCCCCTCAACCCTGAGCATGTGCTCCCTTGAGGAGCTGTGAAATCAAAATCTGCTGCTTGCAGTGTTGTCTCCCCAGTTTTCTGTAAATACTCCACAAGTGCTCGTTTTGACCTCAGCTTCTTCCCTTCAGGGCTGTGGTAGGAAAGGAAAGTAAATTAGCAATTACTTTCTCATTCTGCTGCTCTTTGCTTAAAAACAACCCCAAAACAAAGGATAAAACCAGTTTTGGGGGCGATGTCTGAGCACATTTATGTGGTCCTGCCAAGAAAGGCCGCACAGAGCTCAGTGACAGCCCCAGCCTCACCTTACGAAGTACACGTCGATCCTCCCGGCCGTCCTGCCCGCCCGCCTGCGGCTGCTCACCCGCTGCCACCCGCGCGGGACGGCGCTGGGCGCCGCCGGGCCGCGGTCCCCGGGGCTGGGTCCGGGGCTGGGGCCGGGGCTGGGGCCGGGCCGTTCCGCCGCCGCCGCGCCTCGACCGCCGGCCCCGGGGCTGCAGGGGAAGAAGAGCCCGGGTAAGGTCCAGCTGCTGGGGAAGCTCCGGGGACGGCAGGGCGGGCCTGGCCACGGACGCTCACACGAGCCCGGGGCCAGACCGACGCCGTTCTTGCCGCGCTGACCGGGTCCGAACCCGGCCCCGCTCCGCCCTCACCCGCCCGCCGCTCCCGGCGCCGCCATCTCCCGCGCGCCGCTCCCGTGACGTCACGGCACCGCCTCCGCGCCCCGCCCCGCGCGAGCGCGCCCTGCGGGACTGACAGCGCCCCCTGGCGGGTGGCGGACCCGCGGGGCTCGGGCGCAGGCGCGTTGCCCGTGGCAGCGGCGGGGCGGGAGAAGCGGCGGGGAGCGGAGCGGGCCCGGCCGTGAGGGGCGGTTCCGGACGGTGCCGGACGGTGCCGTGCCGAGCGGTTCCGAGCCGTGCCGAGCGGTGCCGAGCGGTTCTGAGCGGTGCTGCGCGGTTCCGAGCGGTTCCGAGCGGTTCTGAGCGGTGCCGAGCGGTGCCGAGCGGTGCTGAGCGGTTCCGAGCGGTTCCGAGCGGTGCTGAGCGGTGCCGAGCGGTGCTGAGCGGTTCCGAGCGGTGCCGAGCGGTTCCGAGCCGTGCCGAGCGGTGCCGAGCCGTGCCGAGCGGTTCCGAGCGGTGCCGAGCTGTGCCGAGCGGTTCCGAGCCGTGCCGAGCGGTTCCGAGCGGTGCCGAGCCGTACCGAGCGGTTCCGAGCCGTGCCGAGCGGTTCCGAGCCGTGCCGAGCCGTACGGAGCGGTTCCGAGCCGGGCCGTGCTGAGGGATGCGGGCCGCGCTCACCTGGCGGGACCGGGCGGAGCAGTGGTGAGCAGCCCCGGGCCCGGCCGTGAGGGGCGGTTCCGGACGGTGCCGTGCCGAGCCGTGCCGAGCGGTTCCGAGCCGTACGGAGCGGTTCCGAGCCGGGCCGTGCCGAGGGATGCGGGCCGCGCTCACCTGGCGGGACCGGGCGGAGCAGTGGTGAGCAGCCCCAGAGGGACCCGGCCGCTGCCGCCCCGCTCCGCTCCGCTCCCTGCGGCCGCTCGGGGCTGCGGGGAGCTCCCAGCGCGGGGCCGGGCCCGGTTCCTCTGCTCGGGAATGTGTGGGCAGTCACAGCCGCGCTCACTGTGCCGCTACCAGAGCCGGCCGTGTGGCACATCTGACGGGCAGGGGATCTGTTTCTATCTCCTGACACGCTCTTCTTGCTTTGTTTGTTTCCCTCAGTATTTACGACCTCGCGTTCAAGCCGGACGGGACCCAGCTGATAATTGCTGCTGGAAACAGGCTGCTGGTAGGGAAACCTTCCTGTCTTCTCTCCCTTACAGCTGTAGGAGCGTGATTTCTTCTGCATTAACTTATGAATATAACATATCTGAAATCCCCTTATCTCTGTCAGCGCAGCCTCACAGCAACATGCATATTAATGCAGGCCAATTCTAAACTGTTCTGAAGCTTTTAAATATTTCTTACCAAGTTTTAAGCTCTATTTCCAAAAGTAATGCGATTTAAGTTTATTTGTGTCATCTCGTCCTCCTGTGCCGTGCCCGGGGTTTGATGAACCTGGCCCGAGTCCTGGCACATAGAGCAGGGGCTGTGCAGATTACAATCTCTGTGACTCAAACCCAAAGCCGTGGTTTTGCATTGTGCTGATAGGAAAGATGTGGGAACATCCATCTCAAGCTGTCGGTGGCTCCTTGGGGCTGCTGCAAGAGCAGCTCAGGATCAGCTGTGCACAGATCCTGCAAAGTTTTCAGATGGGGCAGATGTAGGATCTGCAGGAAGGGGTGGATGGGGTGGAGGGATGATGGATGGATTGTAGAGGTGGAATTCATCACTGCAGGACAGCAAGTGTTATTTTCAGGGCTAACAGAATCACGTATTTGGTGATGCTCCTTGGCAGTAATTCATTGTGCTTAAACATCAAATGTGTAGAAAGATGTTTTAACAGCAAGATATAAAATATAAAAATAAAAGATAAAAAGCCAATAAGATGTAAAACTTAAGTAAAGCTGCCAAACGACCTGTTGAAAAATGTCCTTTGTGCATGTTATTTTCTAGTACTGACTTCTTTTTTTCTAAGTAAGTGTGACGTTACAGAAAGCTGTTTCTGTGCTAGAAAGTGTTTTGTCTTGTATGAACTGTATGAAATCCAAAAAGCAGACACAAAAGAAAGTGCATTATCTGTTGGCCTTCAGTAATTTTGTATCCCAGTCCTCACTCTGGAGGTGTTTTAGGCCAGGTTGGATGGGGCTTGGAGCAAGCTGGTCCAGTGGAAGGTCTCACTGCCCCATGGCAAGGGCATGAACTGAGTGAGCTTTCAAGTCCCTTCCCATCCAAATGTAGTTCTGTGATTCACTGAAGGTTTTTCTTGTGTAAGTTCTTTTGTTTGTATATTTGCATTGTTTTTTTTTTCTCCCCATCTGAACAGGTGTATGATACTTCTGATGGAACCCTAATTCAGCCTTTGAAAGGACATAAAGACACTGTGTACTGCGTGGCTTATGCCAAAGATGGTAAATAGCACCTTGGGGCACAGTTAGCCTGGTTTGTGAAGTGCATCTCTCCCTTTTGTGATTGCCCACTGAAGATGGAGAAATGGGGGTTGTTCCAGTCACAGCGTGTGAGTGCTGGGGGTTTGTTCTTTAGCAGGTGCTGGGGTTTATTGTCCAGTGGAGGGTGTGATCTGCTGTGCAGGTGCCACCTGCACAAGTACCTGTAAGGTCACCTGTCAACCTAAGAGCTGTGCTCCCACTGCTTTGGCTTTAGTGTTAGGTTTAGTTGGTGAAGTGTATATTCATGGGTAGCATGAGGAGAAGGCTCACCTCAGAGATTCTACTACTCATCTGCCTCTGAGTTTTATTCCTGTAATTCCTCTATCCCAGAACTTCCTGATCTCCTGATCCTTCATTTGTGAAGGACCTTCTCACTGCACTCTGCTTCCAGTTCTCTCGTGGTCTACGACTCTTGTTCAGTGGAACTCATTCTGTGGGCTTGGGAGCCTTCCTGCAGCTGCTGCTGTTTGGGTCATGGCAGTTCCTGTGACAGTACCAGTTTAACTTGTCACTGTTCCCATCAATCTCCAGCCCGGGGCTGGACCACACTGGAAGGACTGGTTACTGGCAAGGCCATGGAAGGGTGCAGTGCAGCCATTGGAGCTCCACGTGGCTAAGGAAGCACATCCAGGCACTCAGTGTCAGCCCTTTATTACTTGAGCCTTGTCGAGTTCAAGAACTTCTTGCTCTCTCTTTGATTGAGTATTTGGAGTGAAAGTAATTCTTGTATCTGTGGGATTTAAATTATCTCTAATTCCTAGGAAAGCGTTTTGCATCTGGCTCTGCTGATAAAAGTGTGATAATTTGGACTTCAAAGTTAGAAGGAATTCTGAAATACACGTAAGTGATGCTGTTCAGTTCTGTGCTTCAAAAGCCAATTTGATTATGCACTGCTGCAATTAAAGAGCACAAGCTGTTAGATTTGGGAGAAGGTTCACTAAGGTCAGAGAAAATGGGTGATAGGGGAGGGAGGAGGAAAAGAACAGCTGAAGTATCTGAATGAGGCAGGAAAGCAATTAAAGACATAAAAGGAAGTGGGGAACTCAGAAAAATCTGTGAATTTAGAGGGCTGACAGAGAATTAGGGAAACTCAGAATAGGTCAGAATAAAATGAAGCATAGTATGACCAGTCCTCTGTAATAAACCATAATTCTGGTTCAAAGATCAAATTAAAGATGGGCTTGGCACTTTTGGTATATTTCAGTCATCTGGCTCTGTTTTCAGTCAGCCCTCTGAAGCAACAACTTCATGGTCTGTTTCCTGACTGCACATGTATCAGGAGTTTCTGTTAGCTGGTCACTGCACAGAGCCTGCACAAGCACACTTGGTTTAGGATTTGGATATAACCTTCAGTCTTATTTCACAAACCACAGTTGCTGTAATCCTGATGAAATACAGTGAATTGTGCTACATGGAGACAGTTTTTACAAGGTTTAATACTGATTTACTTTACAGTAATAGCAGATTTACTTGATGTACTATAAACCAGTCCAATTATTTTGACATTTTCAGCTCACTTGCTGAAAGTCAGAAAAGGGACATTTAAGAATGATTTATTAAAATCTGATTGTAACTTCATTCCAGGCATAATGACTCTATCCAGTGTGTTTCATACAATCCTCTCACTCATCAGTTGGCATCCTGCTCATCTGGGGATTTTGGTATGTCTTCTCCCTTGAACTTTTCCATTGAGACAGTGAATTCCATTACAGCTGGATAGCTAAGCTAACCACAGATAGGTACAGCTCTGTAACTCCAGAAGACATGTTCATAAAGCTACCTGACATTTAGTGACACTGGATACTGATTTAAATCACTTAAACTCAGTGGGAAGGGACAGTGTAGCAAGGGGTCACAGGATCAAGTGTGCTGCTGTGTCATTGGATTTTTTTGCAGAGGCCACCTCTGTTAGTTAGATGGATTTTTCCCATTTTATAATAAATAATATGTATTTAAACATCGTTCTAGCAACTTTGATTGAAAAGACTTTGATGCCTCTAAAATCCCAACTGAGTCCCCTGACAGTACTAGTACTAGTTTCCAGTCTGAACACTGGTACATACTTACTTGTCATTGGCTTTTTGTTTTCTTTTGTCAAGGCTTGTGGTCTCCTGAACAGAAGTCAGTCTCTAAACATAAAACAAGCTCCAAGATTACTTGCTGTAGGTAAGTTTTAAGGGCTACCTGTGTAATTTAAGTTAGTTTCAATACAAACCATTTCAAGTAAGATGGAAGCTTTAAAGAAAAGCATATTTCCCTCCTTTTTCAGTAGCAAAGTCTTGGGTTATGCTTGTTCCTATTTATAACCAAATCCTTCTGAAGGTGTCAGAGACATATTCTGGTCTTGAGCAGGTGTCTTAGGTTATCTGTCCGTTGTTGTCTGTTCATCTGTCTTGTGCAACAACAATAAAATTAAGTTAGGGGAAAAATAATTGCAATTTTTGTTTGTAGTTCATTCCCTGTACTGTTGGTGTTTCCACCAGCTGAAGAAGGTATTACCTTTGTGGGGAACCTGAAGCAAGGGTTCAGGTTCTGTATAACTGAAGGCATTCATCTGACTGAAGAAGGGACCAGAATACACCCTAAGCCCCCCTCTGTCCTACACCAGACAGTTCTGTCCAATCATATTCTAAATGTGGCTTTTAAAGCATTTTGGTCTACTCCCAGACTGCCATCCCCAAAATGTATCTGACTTAGCACATGCTACAGATATTGCAGGCTTTAATTTATTATTTTACTTCTGTGTATTAGATAAAATGTTCTCTATGTAGAGCATGCTGTTGCTATAAATGTGGATTTAGATGCATAAACAAACCACAGGGTTACTAGCCACCTCCCAGAACTCCCTCTTAGAAATATGCTTTAATCTACCATTCCTGTGAGTGTGCTGTATGCCATCCTGCCTTCCTGCTGCTTGTTTGTAGTAGTTTACTCTTCAGTATGTATGTGTTTTCTCAGCTGGACAAATGATGGCCAGTACCTTGCTTTGGGGATGTTCAATGGCGTTGTCAGCATAAGGAACAAAAATGGTGATGAGAAAGTGAAAATAGAGAGGCCAGGGGGCTCTTCCTCTCCAATATGGTCAATTTGTTGGAATCCTTCCAGGTAAATAATTGCATCCTTCCTTTATTTCATGCTGAATAGATAATTCTTGGCTCATTGATTGTTCATTTTATCCCTGCTGGAACAGATTAATGCCATGTGTGTTACCTTCTTTAAGTGATTATGGTTTTGGCTTTGCTGCCAGTCTTCAACTGAATGGAGAACCTGGGAACAAGTTACCTTTAGATTGGCAAAGCCCTTTGAGACATCAAGTCCAACCATTCCCATAGCTCTGCCAAGGCCACCACTAACACCTGTCCCCAAGTGCCACATCCACAGGGCTTTAAATCCCTGCAGGAACTGGGATTTGACCACCTCCCTGGGCAGCTGTGCCAGGGCTAGACAACCCTTTCAGGGAAGAAATGTTCCCAGAATCCAACCTAACCCTTCCCTGGCACAGCTTGAGACCATTTCCTCTTGTTGTGCTCATGTTCCCTGGGAGCAGAGCCTGACCCCCCACCTCGAGCTTTGGGTTATTCCAGTAGGGGACTCTGGTGTTGATTTTGTGTCCCCAAGTTGTTTTCCACAGGTTTAAATGACAAACTGCCGTCCTTCCAGTTTGTGACTTTTAAAGAATAACATGAAGTGAATTCTGCTATTCTGCTTGGTTCTGTTGCTCTAAGAAATTTGTTAATAAATTGCTGTAGAATTACTTTTATTTTTTTTTTTTTTTTCAGAGATGAACGCAATGACATTTTAGCTGTGGCAGACTGGGGTCAGAAGCTTTCCTTTTACCACCTGAGTGGCAAGCAGGTATGTCTTGGAGAGTTTATTCAAGAGTCACAGGGTATTTTTGGTTCTATTTCATGTCCCACAGTCAAAATGTTTATATGCTGTTGCTTTATTCGTTACATTAAAGGTCTTCTGTTTTCCCAGCCTTTTAACCATTACTCCTTCAGCTGTTGTTTCTCACATATCAGCTCATCTGCTGTCTTGCAGTTCTTCCATTAAAGCCCTTACAGCCCTGCTGACTCCTGTGACATTGTTCACTGGTTTGTAGAGAATATCTCTGTAGGTTTTTTCAGCTGGTTAGAGGGGTTTTGTGAGCTGTTGAATTCTGAGCAGAATGGTTTGGGACTGGAGGGATTCTTGGATGTATTTTAGAACTGCCTTTGGGAATCTTAACATAGCCAGTGGTTCTGGGTATTGAGAAGCCATGCATGGAGGAGATTAATGGTATCAGTGATAGCACTTGTTGCCTTCAGGAAAGATGAAATTATCCTTTTGTTAATGTTTTTGATTGACTTTTTTTTGTTTTATTTTCCCTTGTAGATTGGGAAGGACAGAGTACTCAATTTTGACCCATGCTGCATCAGCTACTTTACTAAAGGAGAGTACCTCTTGCTGGGAGGTTCAGATAGACAGGTTTCTCTCTTCACAAGGGATGGAGTACGCCTGGGCACTGTGGGAGAGCAGAGCAGCTGGGTGTGGACCTGCAAAGTTAAACCAGACTCCAACTATGTGGTGAGTAGGGACATTTTTCTAACATTTTCACAGGGAATTTGTTACTTAAAGTAAGATCATACATTTTCAGCTGAGTTGCTTGGACATTCCTGCCAAGGCAGTAGAACCTCAGCAGTGTCTCAGGAGGTCCTAGAACTGCCACTGGAATTACAAATATCCCACAAAAGTAAAACCTGAGCTGTAAGAGATGTAAGGAGCATAACACCTGCTCTGAAGTGGTAAGGCGTTTGCTGCATTTTGATTGAAAAAGAAGAGGGAAAAATAATTTAAAATATCAGCTAATAACTAATGGAATTGACCTAATTAATTTCATGATGGGAAGAAAATGCCTACAGGGCAACTGTCAGCCCAGAATGCTCCACTCTTGAGTCCTGTACAAGCGGGAAGAGAATTAAAGCAAACTTAAAAATAAACAAACACACCTCCTCCGCAAAAAATCTAACCCAAAACCCAACCAAACAAAGCCAAGGCCCCCACCCAGGATGGTGGTCTCCATGGTCTGTGGGGAGGTCAGTCCTCATTCTGCATTGCACTTGTACCATGGTTAAATCTGAGTCAGCTGTAACTGGTGTCTGTCTGTTCACTGTGCAGCAAAAGGGACATGGTGTTCATATAAACACCACACACTCTGCCAGCTCTCACCTGTATGTGCCAATTAACTAAAATCATTCCCTTCTTGTGTTCAGGCAGTAGGGTGTCAGGATGGAACAATCTCCTTCTACCAGCTGATTTTCAGCACTGTCCATGGCCTCTATAAAGATCGCTACGCCTACAGGGACAACATGACCGATGTTATTGTCCAGCACCTCATCACGGAACAAAAAGGTAATTCCACACTTGCAGGTAGGCCAAAGCTTCGTGCAGTTTGTTTTAATTAATATCCCTCAGGACACTTGGAGTGTCTGCTGCATCTACCTGACAGGCTGTTGTCAGTTTGACAGTCAAACCGTGTGGAACAGACTGCACAAGGAGAGTGCAAACTTGGAGTGTGCAAGTTCAGCACTGACAAGTTTAATGGAAGATGTGGGGATTGGCAAAGAGACTGGGAGGGACAAGGGCTCTTAAAATAAGGTTTTAATCTCTGAAAATGAGATAAAAATACTATGTGTTATATTTAGCTTTTATTTTTCTTACTTGTAACGTCAAGCATTTGTGCTTACTTTGTTTCTTCATTTCTCTGGCTTTTTATGGCAAGGATTCGAAGTACTGCTCCAGAATGTGCTGTTCATAGAGGGTGGTAAACTGTGACAGGGATAGTAGATTACGTAGATGCAGAGCAGCAAACATGTCTGAGCAGGAATATGCTTGAATTTTAGAGGTGCTCTAGGGAGATTCATTTTTAGTGCATTAGTTCTTTGACTTCTGTATGTTATTTTTGTGTCAGCTTATACTTTATCATTTTGGTGTCTTTTGTTTCTAGTTAGGATAAAAGGCAGAGAGCTTGTGAAGAAAATTGCAATCTACAAAAACAGATTAGCCATCCAGATGCCAGAGAAAATCCTGATTTACGAATTGTACTCGGATGACTCTGCAGATATGTACTATCGGGTGAAGGAAAAGATTATAAAGAAATTTGAATGTAACTTGCTGGTGGTCTGTTCAGATCACATTATTTTATGCCAGGTATGTGCCTTAAAAGCTAGAGTAGTCCTGGGGTGTGTTCAGTGTTGAAGGCAGCTGTCCCAGTCCCTGGCTGGCAGGACGTGGCTGTGCTGTGGAACCTGCTGCAGCACTCGCCAGGGCAGCCCTGCTGTGCCCTGCAGAGCTCCGGTGACTGCTTCAGTAAAACAGGCTCTAGAGTGAATTTGATAAATTAGCACAGAATCCAAGGGTACTTTTGGGTGGAAGAGGACAGCTAGCAAAAGATTGGGGGTGTCTGTTTTTGTTTGCTCACAGGATTGGAAAATCTTAAAGAATTCACCCATTAAATTATTTGACTTTACAATTTCTAAATGTGGAAGTAGACACACCTGCTAGTATAGGTACAGACATCACACATCAGACACAGATTTTTGTCTTCACCTCCAGGCTATGCTTTATCTCTTCCTGTGTCCTTAGGAGAAGAGATTGCAATGCCTCTCATTTAGTGGTGTTAAAGAACGAGAATGGCTGATGGAATCTCTTATTCGTTACATTAAAGTAATTGGAGGACCTCCAGGAAGAGAAGGCCTTTTAGTTGGTCTAAAGAATGGTCAGGTAAGACACATCATGTCTGGTATGTGCCTTTCCACTGGAAATAAAGTGTGTTCTGTGCTCTTAGAGGGTCACTTCAGGAGCAGCAGGCTCTTTAACAATCTAGAATTTTATTTGACAGTCTCATTTTGGAATTAAAAATTAATTACTTCTGTCTTTCACATTCTCTGACAGTAAAATTCATACAAATATGTTTAACTGTGTCTAGAAGTCTGTGGGTTGTTAGTATCAACTGACAAAAATTGAATTCTTGGTGAAGAGAGCAGGTTTGCCTTTAGTGGGGGTTGGAGGTGTGTACTCGTCTCCTGATGACCACTTGTGAGGCTGTGGCTGTTCTCTGGGTGTAGTGCTGTCTGTTTCACACGCCAAGTGGCAGCTGCAAGTGTCAAACTGGAGTCCAGAGTTACTGATAGCAAGGAAGTTGAGATCCTGTGTGTCTTCTGTATGTTATATATTCCTGTATTAAGGAAATTGTGTAGCTAGTGGAGAATCCAGGGTGCATGACATCTGATTCGTCTGTGTAGGCTTGCGACCTAGAGTGTGTTGTAGCAGCCAGTCTGCTCAAGAGACCTCAGACTGGAAGCATTTCCCTAATTTTAGTGCAGTTTGGCTCTGAAAAAGCATGCAGTTTCACACTTCAGACAGCACTGAAGTTTTTACCCGCTGTGCTGTTTCCAGTTGCAGGGACAGAAATGTCTGGAGTGACTTTGTTTCACATGTGCCTAGATCCTGAAGATCTTTGTGGATAACGCGCTGGCGCTCGTGCTGCTGAAGCAATCCACGGCCGTGCGCTGCCTGGACATGAGCGCGTCCCGCAACAAGCTGGCCGTGGTGGACGAGAACGACACCTGCCTCGTCTATGACATCCACACCAAGGAGCTGCTCTTTCAGGTCAAAAATAACACTTGCTGGGGCTTTTTAAAAGGGGGAGCGGCAGGGCTGGAAGAAGTTTGGCGCACAGAACATCCCAAAAGAGTTGCTGTGCAGAAATTCATGTAACTCATTTAAGCTATTAATCACATCTTGTAGAATTTAACTGTGATCTGTTTATCAAAGATCCTACTCCACCCTCTCAGAGATGGTGGAGTAGGAATGAGAAGACAGGAAATCTATGTGAGCAGTAGCTGAATAAAGAGCTCTTAGACATGTGACCTTTTCAGTTTAATTTAGAACTCTGCCCTGCTTCCCTCTGAAGCACTGCAGTTAATGAGCATTTTAGTTTTATCATTAGTACAAACAGAATTAAAGCCTAAACATCTTTGTTCGTTGGGTATTCATAGGCTATAAAAGGAATCATGATAATGCTCTCTTCATTGGCAGTTTAGCAGTCACTTATTAATGTTGATTAAATGTTTCAGAAAACACTGGATAGCAAGGATGGAGTGCTGCAAAGATAGGATGTGCAACTTCTTTTGTGTAGTGGACTAAGAAAGGATCAATTAAATGTGCCAACTAGCAGTATGTTATTATGGAATTTGGTATTATGTTCTACAGATTGATTGTAGAGAAAACTAGTAAATATACATAAAAGGCAAGACAATCATAGCTGAGTATTAAAATGTAAAGTATGGCCCTATGAACCTGTTTAGGAATATTCTGGGCTTTAGGATATTGCAAATGTGAATAATCAGTGTGTGTGTACACATCAGGCTGTAGTGGGTCAAACACTCCAGCTGAAGGAGGCATGTTCCTTAGCAAAGATGTGATTGCCTCCTCAGTTGTAATCCTGAGATGTTTTGCTCATTAGGAACCCAATGCTAACAGTGTGGCCTGGAATACCCAGTGTGAGGATATGCTTTGCTTTTCTGGAGGGGGTTACCTCAATATCAAAGCGAGCAACTTCCCTGTCCACCAGCAAAAACTGCAAGGCTTTGTTGTGGGTTACAATGGCTCCAAGATCTTCTGCCTTCATGTTTTCTCTATGTCAGCAGTTGAAGTTCCGCAGGTAATCCTTTAATCTCATTAAGTGTTGCTTTATATCTCATAAACATGAATGTTAACAGGTGAAGAAGCTTTTCTGAGATTTACTTGTATTTCATTACTAAAACGATTGCAGTTCACACTTTCTTCATTGTTACTTAAGTTATATTGTGTGATCTATTTTATTTTTGTTTCTTTGGCATTAATTAAGCTAACTTCCTTTTTGCTGTTGGTAATTGTTGCTTCTGATTCTCCCTTTCTACTTGCAAATGCACATAATCTAATATAGTGCAGGCTTTACCTCCTGCTGGATTTTTACTGTGTTCTCTCTATATAACTTTTCCCCGTTGTAATTTCATTTTTCTTGAATGCATCAAATACTGTTTTATTGTTGCTTCATCTAGATGTCTTTAGGCAATATTTAAATGGACTATTTTAGTCTGAATGTATAGTACCTGTGTGGTCTTTATATTCAAAATGTAGGGATTGCCTTCCATAAAATGCTGTTTTCTGTGTCATGAGATGCAATAGAAGTCAAAAAAGACAAAGCAAAAAAAGAAGGTGGAAGGATTGTGACTCTGCATCCAAGTGTGTGCAGGATTTGCCTCTGAGAATCGATGAAGGCAGAATGTCCTCTGCTCATAGTGACTAATGGACACCTGTTACAGACCCTCTGTCCCCTGGGGCTCGGGGTTGCCCAGGGTGGTTGGCAGGCACAGACAGGATCACCTTGAACTCTCCTGTCTGCCTTTGGCAAGCTGGAGGCACCAAGCTGCCACAGAATTACTGTGTGCTATCAGAAAGGCAGCTGTTCCAAAGCTGTGCTTTTGGAGAGAGCGAGTACCAAAGGGTGTACAATTTTCAGATAAATTGATAAAAATAACGCAGAAATGGACCTGTGTCATGCTGGGTGCATCCTTTGGGTTGCAAAGGCAGGTTGTTAAGGCAGTGGTGCTGCAGTGCTCCCTGCTCCCTCAGAGGACACATCTCTGTGTGTGTCACCCTGCAGCACTGGCAGTGCTCTGCTGGGATTTCCTTCAGGGCATGTCCCCAAAAGCCCGAGTGTCTTTGGTACAGTCACAGCCTTGGTAGAACAGCTTTGGCCTCGAGGTTGGGGCAGGAGGGTCACTTTTCTTCCCCTGCCACTCCTTCCTGTGTGTCTGGAAGTTTCCAGGGATGTGTCACACCCGGCAGTGGTGCTGCTCCTTATGCTCTTGGCCCTTGAGAACTCACTGCTCCTCCTTTGCTCTGCTTTCACAGTACTGAAAAAGCTCAGTGTACGTCACATTTGGCATGTTCAATTCCCAGAAGAATTCACATTCTTAACTACTTCCTAATATTGCAAGGAACTGAAGATTTCAAAATGGATGCGTTTGGAATGTAATTAACCCAGCTTGTCTAAAGATATGATAATGATCACCCCAGAACGTTATTCTGTCTGTGTACAAAATGGAGATGTTTATTTTCTGGGCAGCTTGTAACGGCTGTGGTTAGAATATATTTTTTCACAATATCTGTAGAGAATTTCACTAATATATCTCAGTATTGTGCTTTCTGATGTGTTTTTCTTCTATGACAATCCTCAGTCTGCACCCATGTATCAATATCTGGAAAGAAAAATGTTTAAAGAAGCCTATCAAATTGCGTGTTTAGGAGTGACAGATGCTGACTGGAGGGAGCTGGCCATGGAAGCCTTAGAGGGGCTGGAGTTTGAAACTGCTAAAAAGGTAAAGCATTTATGTACCCATTTAGCAAAAAGCTTGGGTTTGATATTTATATATATGTGTGTGGTGTGTGTGTATAATGCATGTTTTATGACTGGAATGCAGGTGGTGTTCCTGGGTTACTGTCTTGCTTGTCTTTAGTGTGCCTTATTCCACAAACAAACCAGTTGTTTGTTACAAACTCAGGATTTCGAGACAAGGTTTTGAGCTGAAATCTAATGTATCTCCCTAAATAAATGGCACATTCTAAATCCAAATTTAGAAAATAGGAAGGAAGTGGTTTCAGCTGTAGAATGCGTTAATGGGTTTAGGGGAGCAGAGCTGGGAGAAGCTCGGCAAAGCCCGCCGGGTGGCAGCAGAGGATGCTCAGCTGCCTTTGGCCCCCGCCTTCCTTAGTGCTACCAACTTGCTCTTTTTCCCCCCACATATTTAATGTAACCTCCATACAAACGTGAAGATTTCCTGCTCTTTGTTATCTACCCATTAAGGCTGTGTGAAGGCAGTGGTGATGGGATAGGATCGTTTCAGTCCTTTTCTGTGTGGCGTGCCTTGCTTTGGGGAGTGCTCTATGAGTGGGCATAGACTCAAGAACTGAGTTGTCTCTGGCATAAAATACTTCCCTATTTTCTTTCACCACCTCTTCTCAAGTAGGAGAAAGCAAACTGAGTTCAATGTCATGAATATTGTATGAAAGACAAAACATTCTAAAAATATGCTGAGAATGGTCTGTAATGATAGGCATCTTTTAATAACAGACTTTTTTTTTTTAAAAAAAAGGAAATTAAATGCTTTCTTTTTTTTCTTAAGTGGAGGCATCAGAATAATTCCAGTCTCATGGATGTCTTTATGCAAATAGATACTTCTAAAAAGAAGTTTTCAGTGCCTCCTTGGAATTTTAAAGTAATGCCCTCTTAGAATTAGAGCGGATTAATTCAAACAAAAGCAGCTTCTTGACATTAAAGGCTCTCATAGTTCCTTGTCCAATCCAATATAAGCAGAATATTCTGTGCCCTCTTAAGTATTAGTTTGGTTGGAAGTCTTGAATGTGCAGCCCAAAGAGTTAAATTTCTGTTTTGTGATGCATGTCAGGAATAAGTGCTGAGCTGCTGCAACTTGCACGTGATTTTGCCACTTGAGACTTTGGGTTGCACATTTATCTCCATTTGCAAAGATATTACACTGTCTTACAGTACTTTTATCTTATCGTCTTCTTACTTCCTTTCCTCTCTCTGAGCTCCTTTCATGCTGGATTTTCAGAATGGTTTAAGAACTAGGAGCATATGCAGCAGGCTTTGACAATAGGATCAGTTATGTGCCTTTCCTTGTAACAGTTTCCTGAAATTTCCTTGTCTGTGTCACACCTCACATCAAAATGAAGAAGCTATAAAATAGGCAGAATAACAGCATGTAATATTTTAATTGACACTCTGTATTTCTTGGGGGACTGATAGGCAGGGCTCCCTGTCCCTGCTGTACTGCTCATGTCAGGGCAGAGCTGTTTTGGTTGTTCCTTGTCTCCCTTCCTGTCACAACTCAGGGACCACAGTCACAGTCAGAGCCCTTCGGGTTTGGGACTGCACAAACCCAAACCCAGCAGACTTCTGCCTGTTCTTTTTGCATTAAGACAGCTTGATTCATGCAGAATAATATTTGTGTTTTTCTGGGTTTTCAAGTTAATGCCTTTTACTCTTTTGTTTTAATTATTTTCAATAGGCATTTACCAGGGTACGAGACCTTCGGTATTTAGAACTGATCAGCAGCATAGAGGTAAGCCAGTGTTCAAGAAGGTGCATTTTCTTAAACTTACTACTCTGCCAAAATCAGTACTTTCTGTTTTGGAAGGACTTTTGTTTGGATAGTGCTTCTGACAGTTGGAGATGTGTTTGAAATGAAAAATCCTGATTAGTAGAGGTGACTCAAGTTCTAATCATAGGATTGGAACTTCATGGACCAGAATGTGGGTGTGGGGTGAGAACTTCTGAAACTGTCTTCAGGAGAACTGGAAAAACATTCAATATTCAATTAATAATTTGTAGAATACTACTGTGCTGACAGAGCTTAGTACAGAATACTTTATAAACATGAGTTCATTAAGCTTTCCCTACCCCCTGGAGGTAGGTAATTACTATTATCTCCTCCTTACAGAGACAGAAACAGCCCCAGTGAAATGAAATGACAAACTTGGGGTCTCATGACAAGTCTGTGACAACTGGAAATAGAATTTGGGATTCCATACTTCTGTACTGTGCTTTAATCACTCCTTCCTATTGTTTTCACACTTCTTGATAGAATTTCACTCAGCAATAACTGTCTGTCCTGAGCACTTGAAAATACACTCATCACCCTTGTCCTTCTGCAGAGATGGCAAGATAATGCTTGAGATCTGCTTGGAGATGGCATAAAGGGAATTCCTCTTCCTTGTGTTAATTAGATTTACACCTTCTCTTAAAAGATACATTCCCTCTTCATGTCTGCAGAGCTGTTCTGCTGCTGTCACAATGCCAGCTGGTTGCAGTGAACTTTTCTCTAACACAGGACAGAGGTCTGCATTCAGAGCCCCTTTTTCTGTCAGTTTTCTTTTTTTTTTTCTTTTCAAGGGTATAGGTAGGTGAGAGTGTTCTCTCACCAGTAGTAACCTTTCTTTTCCACATATGCTTCTCCAGATCTGCATTTATTGAGGATATTCTGGATATGTCATGTCATATTCTGTTTAATAAGAAAGAATCCCCCTAAAAATAGGCATAAACTTACTTTCACACATCCTGAAAGTGCTCCTTCTGCAGTGAGTTCTACATCCCCACTTACTCTAGCCTGCAGTGGATTGGAGTCCTTTAAGGCTTGTAGGGGTGTAACTAAACACACATCTTCCATTAATGCCATAGTTTTGTCTCAGTAATGACACTTTTCCTTTCCTAATTGATGACAGAAAAACAGTTGCCATCTCTATTTGGCAAGATTCTGTGGAGTCTTCAGAAAAAGGTGCAACAAGTCCTCTGATTATTCATTTAACTGAGTTTTTGGAGGGAACTCTGAACACCAGCTCAGTGTCAGCTCAGTCAGTGCGACCTGGGAGTGATGGCTGAGCCCCTTTGGCTGCAGAGGATTGAATTTGGATGCTCGTGGACTGTTCTTCCCCTTGCATACAGTTTTCTTTACAGTCAGTTCACAGTTACATGTTTCCATACAATGTGGACTAACTGCAGCAATAATTTTATCCCAGGCAGGGTAGTGGTGTGTGTCCAATACACAGGATAAGACACACACATGGAAACACACACACACCTGTGTGCAAACCTGTCCTGGGTCCCTCACAGTGAGGGTACTGCTGCAGTTTGATTCGTGTGAAGGGTTTCTGCGTGGCTCTGCACTACTGCTGTCCTCACAGTCCCTTCCAGGCAGCCAGAGCAAGCAGTTCTGGTTACCAGGAGAGCAGTACAGGTGCTCTGGTGCTGATCCAAATCCATGAGCTCTTGCATGTGGGGACAGTGGAGGTGTCACTGGTTTGTATCCAGAAGCAGGCTAACATACTTTCTGAATCTATTTATTGCTGGCAGTTATCCTCCTGTTTGTCATCCCACCTGCACATGTTGTTAATGTAGCCAAATTATATGCTGGGGAGATTGTAGGGAGAAAATCAAGAGCCCATCAGATGCCTTTTTCAAAATAGACTGGCATAATGATAGCATGTGTTCATTTTTCTGTGTGAAATCAGGAGAAGTAACTTTTCATCACTTTGGTTTGTATAGTGACATTTAATTTTGCTCTTCATAATTTTAATTAAGAAGGGATTTAATACTTTAATTATAAATTCACCAAAAATGTGGGAGAGGCATAATTATGCTATCCTGTTACAGGTTTTAATTATTAATAGTTAAAATCTAATCCTGAAAATCTAATTCCTCAAAGGCTATTTCTCACCTAGGTCCTGATCATCTGGAATATTTTCTACATCTCTCTTCAGTGTTTCTGTTTTTCCAGGAGCGGAAGAAGCACGGTGAGAGCAACAACGAGCTGTTCCTGGCAGATGTTTATGCCTACCAGGGGAAATTCCATGAGGCAGCAAAGCTGTACAAGAGGAGTGGCCACGAGAACCTGGCCCTGGAGATGTACTCAGACCTACGCATGTTCGACCATGCCAAGGTAGGACTGGCACCTGGACCCTGAAATTATTGATGTAACTGTTTCCCAAGTATGATCCTACAAAAGGTTTGGAAGAAGTGTGGGCTTTGAATTCCGATTTTATTTTCTCAGGTATTTGTTTGGGGGTCATTTGGCTTATAAGGGGAAATGTGTCTCTGGCCTGGGTGTAACGGTGGCATTTTCATTTAGAGTCTGCTGCCAACTCTTTTGGTGGACACCACCAGTAACTCCTGTGATTACATAGTATTATCCATAGTAATTTTCTTTCTTTTAAAACTAAAAATGCTGAGCTTATCATTTCTTCTTCTCTGTTATCTCATTTGAGAGTCCCTTTTTATTTGTTTGTCCTCCAAAGATGACAAGGTAGTACTCATCTTATAATAAAAATATATTTATGGGTTGGAGTAAGTCAGTTCTATATCAATGCATTTAAAAACTGTATAATATGCTAACCTAGAATATTTTTGTTTACTACAAAATTTCTTCCAAATATTGAGTGTCTTGGCATTTTTTAAAACTCTGTTTCCATGTAGGAATAAATGGAATATAATTCTAAAAAGTGATGTTTTTATATGGTGATAAGAAGCATTGCATGGCTTTTAAGTCTTTTGTGGTGTTTTCTTATCAAAATCCCTGAGAATGCATGCGCTGTTTAGTCTCATTCATCACTCATCAGAGCCCTGTTCTGACCAATCCAGGACAAAGAATTCACCATGACATGCACAGAAACTCTTTAGCAGAGATTCCCCAAGCCATGCTGCAGAGAGATCTTTTTCTTCCAAGAGCTCAACAGAAACATTTGGGGGCTTTGCTGATGTAAGCCTGACTTCCGCTATTTTTGGCTGATGAGTCTTTGTTAGCTTCAGTGTTTTGGCTCCTCTTGAACATAAATGTAATTCATACAGGAAAATGTTCCCATAAGTCTTTGTAAGAATCTTTTAATTCTTGGCTGCAGTCATGTCTAAATTTAACCAGTAGAGAGCAAGAGGTTTCATGTCTCCTGTACTTCAGAGTGACTCCATGCAGAAAAATTCAAGGTACTTTATAAGGCAGCTTCTTGTGCAGGGAGTGCACAGGACATGGGAGAACATGTAAAGCCTCCTTGTTTGCCAGTTATTTATCCAGGGAAAGATACATGAGGGAGGGTGTGTTTTTGTCATGTCAGATGCTGCCAGAATTACTCAAAGGGACCCACAGAACCTGGGTTCTTGTGCAGGACTTTGATGAGGTCTGGGTGGAGGGTCAAACTGGAGGCAGAGGTTGGGAGTCCTTTGATATCTGGTCACAGGCTCGTTATCACAGCACCAGATCGCTAATTACTGGCAATTCACAAAAAAACTCTTTATACTGTGGGAAGCTGAGCTTAGCTTTTGATTTTGGGCTTATTTTGGTGACCTAAGCTGGGAGATTGTTTGAGTTGACTCTTCAGTGCAGCGTTCCATATCCAGGGGCTGTCAGGTACCTGTGTGGCTGCTCCTGGAGCAGGGCTGTGCTGCAGGAGGCAGGCCTGGGGCTCAGTCAGAGCTGGCACAGGTGGGGTGCAGTTCTGGCTGTGGCAGGGAACTGCTGAATTGCAGTGGTGAAGCAGATCTGGTGTGTGGGTGCTCCCTGTAGAGGTTTTTGCCCATTTGTTGCTTTGGTTTTGGTTTTTTAAAGCTCAATCAGAATTTGCTAGAAAAACAGAGGATACACAGTTTTCCACTCCCTTCCCACCTGTCATTTCTCCTCTGTTCTGATTTTTCTTTTGATAGAAGCTGTTTAATGGGCAGTAGCCTGTTCTGTTAACAGACAAAATTGCCCTTAATCGATCTTCTGGTGTTGAAGGGGGGTTTTATATTTTTTTCCTGGCACATGATGCCAACAGATGTGAACCATATGGTGCCAGAGCTTTAGTATTGGCAGAAGAAGCTGAACTAACTATTAGAAATATTTCCAAAATGGTTGTCGACACAGGTTCCAGACTTGGTGTTTGCCTTTCTTCCAGAAGTCCGGGCAGTGCATCAGGGCACTCTCACTTTTGAGCAGCTGTGGTTCTGTCCTTATAAAATAACTTCATGGATATATTTTTTAAAATCTCTTATTTCCTGCAAAGACACTTGATGATTATTTCAGCCTTCAGTTGATTTGTGGTGGGGCATCCTGATGCCAGCATGTGATTAACAGGCTGTGCTGTTGTTAACTGAGCGTGGGCTGGTTGTCTTGGACAATGAATCCATACCTGCTTGGCTTGCAAGAGAAAATCTGAAACTTGGAACTGATCTGTTAGAGTTTTTAGATTAGTACAGTTTTGTTTTGGGAGGACCTGTTCCTGACAAGCCTGCAGAAATCATAACTTGTATCCACAGAACCAGGCTTAGCAGAAAGCAAGAGGGACGTTAGTGTTGCCTCTGAGGCACCAGCATTGTCTTCTCCGGGCCTGGCCACAACCTCCTGCTTTTTTTTTTTAATTCAGAGCTGTCTAAATAGGAGAATTGTCCTTGTTTCCTGCCAGTCATGGGGCCTTGATGATGAGCTGCTGAAGGCTGACTCAGTCCATGTTGCTCTCCATGGAGTATGTCTGTCCTTGGGAGGCATCATGATACTCATTTCAAAAGCCTTTATCTATTTTAGACTGTAATGACGTTTGTGACCAGAAGGTAATGCAGACTTTTGTATTGCACTATTGCAGGAATTCCTGGGATCTGGAGATCCCAAAGACACAAAGATGCTGATAAAAAAGCAAGCAGACTGGGCCAAGGATATCAATGAGCCAAAGGCAGCAGTGGAGATGTACCTCTCTGCTGGCGAGCACATGAAGGCCATCGAAATCAGCGGGGACCACGGCTGGGTGGATATGTAGGTCTTTTGTCACCTCAGAGATAATATCTAATAAAAGCTTGAATAAGATACTATGAATTCCACATAATTTTAAAAGAAGACCAAATGTATTTGGTATCTGCCTTTATATCAGATTGAGTAGCTGAAAGACACCTGTGACTAAAAATGTTTTAAAAGTTGCATATGTTTAGAGGGTAGGGCCATAAATATGTTACAAAAACAAATGCATTACAGCAGTGAAGTATGCATGGGTTTGTCTCCAATATGAGATTGTCTAAAATAGCCTGAATGCCTTCAGAGTAATTTTCACAGCAGTAGTTGTACCAGTTGTACCACTGCTGCTGTTGTCAGCTGTTTAGAGTAATCATCCAGAGGGCAGAGAAGTCACCTGGAGCACAGAGTCTTTAGAAATTCTGTGGCCACTCCTGTTGCTGGACATTTCTCATCAATGTAGGTGGCACTTTGGGTCATTTGCTGAATTGCCTTAAGATCTGGGCCAGGCCCCTCAGGCTGGCCTTGCCTCGGCTTTGCTGTGTGGCTTTGCTGTGTGGCACAGGGGGTGATATTTATTCAGGAGCCTGTTGCTCAGGTCAGGGTTGGGGAAGTGTGTCCTGTGCCACTGAGTCATGCAGGATGTGTTCCTCCTCCATCTGCACAGCTCTGCACAGTCTGAGATACAGAGCTGAATGTCAGCAAAGAGGGAAGGAAGGGGTTGGAGTTTGCAAATGGAGAAAGTTATTTGGAATGTTTACTGAAACTGTTTAAACGGTGTTGCATGATAGTACTATTAGGATGTTTATTAAATGTTAACTGATTAAAGGTGAAGTTATGACAATAATCAAAAGGCAAAGCACCAAGGCAGAATCTGAAACATCTGGCTTCTTTCTGCTGAGTCTAGGTTAATCGAAATTGCTCGAAAACTGGATAAAGCTGAGCGTGAGCCTCTGGCCAAATGTGCCTTCTATTTTAAGCAACTTGATAACCCCGGCTACGCTGCAGAAATCTACATGAAGGCTGGTGACCTGAAAGCATTGGTCCAGCTCCACGTGGAGACTCATCGCTGGGAAGAAGTAAGTGTGCCCTTAATTTCTGTTTTGAAAACCACTGCTTCTTACTGTCACTGGTTGCAACAAAAAAGGGGGGCAAATGTCTGGCTCCCCCAGGATTGTAGTGAGGGAGAGGCAGGCGGGCAGGGTGGGAGGCTTCTGCAGAAGGATTCAGAGTATTCAGTTAATTGTGTATGCCAGCATGTGTTTGGCAGTGGTGTGGTTTTCTGAAAGTGAATCTAAACTGCATTTATGGAGATACTCCAATTCCTTTAGAAGATGTATTCAGTAAAAATACAAATATTTTTTGTCTCTTGCAGGGAAATCTACTAAATTTCCCAGATAATCACTTTCAAGTCTTTCAGTTTCAATAGTCAGTCTGTTATTATGCTAAGCTTCTTTTCTTTTGTTGTTGATTGCTTTTTATTTTCAAACATGTAAGTTTCATACTGGAGAAAATATGAATTACACCCTCTATTTCTGTGTATATGTTTCATTGTGAATTTTCTTAGAGCTGAAGCATTGATCCCATGGAATATTTTAAACCCTTTAACTGTTTAAACTATGCACTATTCTAAGAATGATTTTTTTTATTTATATCAGGCATTTGCTCTGAGTGAGAAGCATCCTGAATTCAAAGATGAAGTCTATGTCCCTTATGCTCAGTGGCTGGCAGAGAGTGATCGATTTGAAGAAGCCCAAAAAGGTGAGAATGTCACTGACAGATCCCTGCTCACTCCACATTTATTCCAGAATATGCAGACTCTGCCCTGGCAAATTTTCTTATCAGTGGTACTCAAAACAAAATATAACCCATGTTTTCACATTGGTTTTAAAGTAACTGGAAATCTCCTTACTTTATAGGAAAATGTGACGGATCTATCAAAAATGATGGCATCTAAATATAAGTCCAGATTTTCCATCTTGTTGTATATCTGAATGTGGCATGTAAGAGGTATTTGGCATATAATCTTGACTGTTGTAAGATTTTTATCCCACAAAAATTCAGAATATGGCAGCCCTCTTATAAACGTGAAAAAGCCCTCTTATTACATGAAAAATGTAATTTCCCCTTCTATTTAGGTAATACTGGATTTGTGCAAGTCAAGTTTTCCAGTTTCTTTAAGGTTTTTGTGGGGTTTGTTTGGCTTAGAAGATTACATTGAACAGAAGTGTCAACTTTCGATCCTGTGGAAAGGCTTCAAAATTCAGCCCACAGACCATTGGAGAGACAAGGAGCTGTTGGAGGGAGCTCTGTGCAGTGCCTGGGCTCAGGTGCAGTTCCAGGTGCACCTGCTGTTCCTGAGCCAGCTGGGGTCCTGAACTGCTTGGCTTGGAAGGGCCCAGGCAGGGAAGGAGCTGGGCCTGATCTGCCTCCACAGCAGACGAGTTTGGCAGTGAGTGTTGGAGAAGCTGCTTTGGGGCAGGTGGGAGTTTGCCCTCTCTTGAATGCAGGTTAGAGGCCCCATTTGCTCCACAAAGCTCTGTGCTGCTGAGGCTCAGCAGGTGTAGCTGCCCAGACCTAGAGGAGCTGGAGGTCCTCATGGCACTGTTCTGGTCTCAGAACAGAATGTGAGGTCTGGTTCAAGCTGGGCTGGCTTCACTCAGGGGGCAGCAGTGCTGTGGGGTTGGGCTTTTTGGGCTTGGTTCCCCCTCAGCCCTGTTCCTTCATATGGAGACTGCATTGGCCAAATGCATGTTTGCCAAGTGAGACTTCACAGTGTTACCTGGTACATTACAAAAGGTGCTGCTGTTAGTAAATGACAGAAGGGTGTAGTAGCTGTAAAGTATTCAGCACAGTACTTTCAAAGTATTCATACACACCAGAGCACTGACTTCAGACAATTTATTGTAGTTTTGAGTGAAGTTGTGATTTTCAGTGTTTGGAGGTCACTGTTTGTACAGAGATCTAATCATCACAGCATCTTCTCTCTTTTCTATTTAAAAAAAACCCAGCAACCAGTATTACACATACTCCTTGAGCTCAAGAGCTGCTGAGACAGTGTAAGAGCTTCAAAATGCCTACAGGTTCTTCTCATGTTCCATTAGTGTCACTGCTTTCAAGGAGGAAAATACCGGTGTATAATCCCTTTTATCCTGCCCTGGACAGTGTTTGATATGAGCTGAATAGCCTGCTCTCAATTCAAAAACATTAATTTCCGTTAATTGATGTAATCACAGTGTAAACTCCCCTTTGTTTTGGGCTCTGTAGCATTTCACAAGGCTGGCAGGCAGAGAGAGGCTGTGCAGGTGCTGGAGCAGTTAACACACAACGCCGTGCTGGAAAGCCGATTTAACGACGCAGCCTATTATTACTGGATGCTTTCCATGCAGTGCTTAGACATAGCCCAAGGTGAGTCACCGAAAGGAAGCCTGTGTTTGTTACCTTATTGTGCACGTAGACAAACAGCTCCTGCATTGTGATAGCACTGCTGCAGCTGCTTCACTGCTGCCTGGCTTGGTTTGGGTTTTTTCTGCCGTGCATATCTCGGGCTTGTACTATTTTTGTAGTACCCTGTTTTTCCCATGTGCTAATTTAAAACAAATAAACAAACCAGCAACATCAGCAGTCATAAGACTCCTTCTGAAGTCTGGCTGGGATGAAAACCCTGCCTCCTGGGACCGTGTATCCTCCTGTACCTTCCCACCACACCTATTGTCTGGAGGGTTAATGTGCAAGTAAATAAAATATACTGGAGAGTAAGTTACCTCAAGTGTCTGAATATAGGTTAGGGAGGTTACAAATTATTTCTGCCAACAGGTAAAAACAATTGATTGCTAGCTGTCATCTTGTTTCCCAAGTGTATGTCACTGGGAGAGAGGTGTTAATAGTTAATAGGTGTAGTTTAGTGATAATGAATACAGAAGATTTGGAATACTGCCTTTTGCCGGGTGCTCTAAGTCCCTTTGGTTTTCATTCAGCTCATCTGTCACCCCTCAGGTGTTTGAGATGCACATTTTTCCAAACAGCTTAGTAGTGTATTTGGTATTTGTGAAAGTTTTAAAGACTAATTGTATTTGTGAACTCTGGCATTCTGGAAGAGGTTTCCAGGGATGCACATGTGCTGCTTTCCCCCTGTAGCTCAGCTGTAGCCTCTGGCTGTGTCAAACCCTTGCCTCATCTGTTCTGTGTTTTGCCATGCTTGCTTCAGGCCAGAGGTTTGCTCAGAAGAGTAGCAACTCTGCAAACACATGGCTTGCATGGGTAGAGGGACCATACACGACCTGGTGCACACCTCCTCGGGCAGTGCTGGTGCTAAAATCATAACAGGCTGTTTTCTTCCAGCTGGGTCTCACAGCCTGCTCTTTGAGACTGACACCAATGCCTTTGCCTCCCACAGAGAACCAAGGACAGCAGACTGAAATGTTGAAGAAGTTTCATCACTTCCAGCATTTGGCAGAAGTTTACCATGTCTATCACTTTATTCAAAGATACACTGTAAGATACCCACTTTAGAATTGTGTATTTATGCTTCCTGAGGTTTTCTCCTTAGGGAGTCCAGAAATAACTAGGCCTTTTCAGGAAATTATTGAATGTACATCAGTGATACTGTATAGTAACTTTATTTATTTAACTTTATTTCATTTTATTAGACAGTCTTCAGCTGTCTTGTACAAGAACTTGCTCAGCTCCTTAGGGCTGCAGGTGGGGCAGGGCTGTGCCAGTGCCTGACCTCCCTCCTGCCCATGGCCCTTTTTGCTGGTTGCCTTGGTTTGGTGCCGTGGTACCTGAGCCTGTGCTCCTGCACAGGCCAGGGGCAGTTTTTCCTTAGTCACTGGAAAACAGGGATGAACAGAAGAAGGCATGCTGGCTTAGGGATTTGCACAGGGTGCTACGTGTGTCACTGATGAGCAGTCACGAGTGAGGAGCTCCTACTAATTCCAGCAATTAGAGTTGTGTTGCCATCCTTGTTGGTGCAAGTATCTGTTGTAAAACATTGAGAGCCTTTTCTCTGTGCCCCTGCCCAAAAGAAGACTCTGTGCTGTGGAGTCTTTGCTGTCTACTCTGCTGACTACTGCAGATCTCACAGCGCTAGAGACTCTGCACTGTGGCTGTGCAGACTGCCCTCATTTCTAAATAACCTGTTAAAGGTTCTGTCTTAGGCACACTGATCTCTCTGTCTCTCTTCTGTGTGTATCAAGTATGATATTGGTGATAAAGACATGCAAAAACCACTCATTATGTTCTGTCAACACCTCTTTTCTCAATGGATGAAAGAAACACAGTACTAGAGATGCCTTGTGCTGTGTTGCTTACGGATGTAAGTTGTTGGTTTTCCTGCTTAGAAAAGTGTGTCTATGTTTTTTATACCACAGGAGGAGCCTTTCAGCTTCCACTTGCCTGAAACACTCTTCAATATTTCCAGATTTCTGCTTCACAGCTTAACAAAGGAGACTCCTTTGGGGATCTCAAAAGTGTATCCTTCCAGTACAGTAAAAAAATCTAGAAGTTATCATGTGATACATGAAAGGAATAACTGCTGTTGGTCCAAGGCAGGGATGTCCTGCAGGGAATCTTCAGTGTCAGCTGTTAGTTATTTTTAATGGGAACTGACTTTTGTCCCTTAGGAATAATCAGCATCTTCAAACTATTGTGTGCTGAGCTGCACTAGTTTATTTGTTACAGTTTTGGAGAGCCATGCAAATCAACTAACATGTAACTCTGTAAGGCCACCTGGAACACCTGCCTGGTCTGATGTGTCACCTGTGTCACAGGGGCAAGTTCTAGGACACCACACACTGCAACTGTTGGTTCTGAATCTTGATGGTATTGGTGCAGGGAGACTGACCTGAGACAGAAGTGGGGGAACCCAGGAGCTTTTGCTTTCCACGAGGCTGGTGTGGCCTGTCAAGCCAACATCTGCATGGCTTTGTTAGTGCCTAGTGAGCTCTGGGGAGCATTTCCTAAATGGGCTGTGTGAGCCCAGTGAAATGCACCTTTCTGGAAGAGATGCCAGAAGGTCACTGGATGCCCTAGGGAGGCCTTGTCTTGGTTTCACTTCATTTCTGGCTTTGGATGGGACGTTAGCTTTCTTTTTCATAACTTCCTCACTTACATACAACCTTTCATGAAGTCTTTGATAACAAGCCTTGTGGTCAGTAGGTGTAAACAGCAGTTTCTGTTTCACTCTGGTGAAAGGGAAGGACAGCACCTGGCTACTACATGGGGCACACTCTTTCAAATCACATCAGGTGTATTTACTCAGTGTCACTGGGTTACTTATGCTGTAAAAAATTTTTGGATTTTGGGTTTTTTTTATTGGCTGGGGGAAAATGCACACACTCCAAAATTACTGAAATGTTGTAAATGGAGTCAGAATATTTAACCATAGCAGCATTTATGTAGGGTCAGTCCTTACAAGGTCGTTCCTTACCTTGCTAATAATTGCCCACGGATGTTTTGATAGTCCTTTCACACATGTTTGTAAATGAAGTTCTGTAAATAGATTTCTCTGGTTAAAGCCTGTTTGAAGTCCCAGAGCTGGATATGCTTCATTGCACAACTTCCATGATTGGACAGAATATTGTGTTTTTTGCTAAATGTTGTATGTATTTTTATTCCTTAATTAAATTATAGCAATACATTATTGGCCCTGGCAAAGCAGAGTAAAGCTCTTGGTGCATATAAATTGGCTCGTCATGCCTATGACAAGCTGCATGGACTGCAGATCCCAGACAGGTTCCAGAAATCCGTGGAGCTGGGCAGCCTGACAATCCGATCCAAGCCATTCCATGACAGTGAAGTAAGCTGTAATGTGTTTCATGTTAATCATTAATATGTGGCCTAATCCTAGAATATGAGATCCTGTGTGCACAAAACAATCTGAAATACATTATTCATGGCTCTGTGATATAATTATGTTTCTGCTGGAAACACAGTCCTTTTATTGTTATTCTTCAAGTCAGACTTCCTTCTGCTCCTGAGAGCAAATTAAAATCAGCCCTCTCTTTGTGGGCAGCTTCCATCCTCTCTCTCCTCTCTTGCAGTCACCTTCCTCGCTGCCGATTAATTCTTCCAAGCCCTTTTCTCCCCAGTTCACGTGCTATTATTGTTCCACAGTCTTTGTTTCTCTCTCCAGCTGGAGGTCACTTTCATTTGTCCCACTCTGAGCACTCTTTCCCTCCTCCCTCCATCCCTTCAGTGACCTTCCTTCCGTAAATCTTATTTTAACACCTTTTCTTCTTTCACTGAAGTCTGGCTTTCTGCAGTGTTCTATAAAGCCATGTCTCAGGGAGTACTCACTAAAAATAAATTGCATTGTACCAGTGAACATGCACCTGGCCTCCTGAAATAATAGAAACACACCCTTTAAGAACTGCCTAAAATAACTCTGCTCTTGAAAAGAGAGGAATTAATTGGGGAACCTAAATTTGACCAAATCTTAGAGCAAAAAACTTTGCTTCAGTAAACTTCTCTTCAGCTTCTTTTTGTCCCTGTGTATTTGATGCAGAATTCTGCTTCTCTTACTGCAAAGGCAAGGTGAAAATTTAATTGTTAAAATGGTGAAGACAGCTATTTTTAATGGGAGAACTTGCTGGTTTGTTAAAAAGGGAAACATTTTCAGATGTTGAAGGATCTGATTTCACAGCAGTGCTTCTGCAGACTGGTGCTGGTGTTGTGTCGGTGCTGTCAGCCGAAGGGGCCCATATTTAATTGAAAACAAAGAGTGCAGGTCTGTGATTACCATGCTCTCAACCTGTCTTTTCAGGAGCTCGTGCCCCTGTGTTACAGGTGCTCCACCAACAACCCTTTGCTGAATAACCTGGGCAATGTCTGCATTAACTGCAGGCAGCCTTTCGTCTTCTCGGCCTCCTCCTACGGTGCGTTGGGACATCGGGTTTGCTCATGCTTTGCAAGTAGATAAACGTTAACAGAGTAGGTTGGTGCTTAATTTCTTCACCCTGCAATGTTGTTTGGCCAAATAAATGTTCCTTTACTGTTGTTAAATTGCACTAAGTGGGGGTTGTTGGCTCTCACTGCAGAGCCTTGTTTTATGGCCAGACACTGAAATGCATCCAGTGTTCTGTGAAGGTAAACACAATCCTTTCAGAAATTCAGGGGGTTTGGTTTGCTGTAATTTTATTGTAGTTAATTTGTTTCATGGGAGAAGGTGGGCAGAGCACCACAGGTGTGAAGGAGCACAGTATCTGCCATGAGGCATTCCCTGAGCTCCTGCAGGTCAAACACTTCCTGCCTTTCCCAACTTTTAGAGGTGCTGCATCTGGTTGAGTTCTATCTGGAAGATGGCATCACAGATGAAGAAGCTGTAGCTCTCATTGATCTTGAAGCTCCAAGAGTGAATAAAAGAGAGAATAAATGGCAAGAGATGATGAGTGACCGTATCCTTTTGATTAGAATTGGTTTAGTTTTCTTAGGGAAAAACGAAACGATTTTGAGTTTATTTTTCCCCCTAGATTTAAACCTTTCTTTTTGTCATATGACTTATGTAAGTACAATTGCATCTTGTTTCTTTGTCGTGTTATAGTATATATGGTATAACAACCAAAATATGGTTTAGCTAAACCTAATATTGTTAAGATGCTTTTCCATCAGGACAGTTTAGTTATAATCCTGTTCAATGTTTATTTTTAACAGTGAAATGCCATGCTGTACCTATTCTGTGTGAAGTGCTTTCTGACAAGGATGGGGGGAATCTGGAGTGTGTTGCTTCCAGTAACAGCTTCCTTTAGAGGCTGCTTTCTCTCAGCCAGGGGAAGTAGCACTTCACAACTGTTCCTGTTGAGATCTGGTTTGGAATGCTTTGGCATCCAGAGCTCCCAGTTGCTGGGGGGATTATAGAACATGAGATGTAGAGTACTGCACAAGAACACACAAACTCTGACTAAAGCTGCCCAAAAATGTAACTTCAATAGATTGCTTTCTTTGCTCTGTCATCTGTGGAAGGGTAAGAGCTGATGTCATGCCTGGCTGTGGTCAGTCTCTTCTGGCTGTTCTACAGCAGCCGCAGTGATAAACTTCCCCAGGCACTGGAAATCCCAGCAAGGCCTTCTTGGTACTTTTTGTAGAATGACCTGGGCACTGTCACAGTTTGAGATACTCTGAAGCAGCAAGGGCACTGATCCTGCTGGGGTGCTCTCATGCTGATTCTGTTGGTGCTGCCTATGGTAAGCAGAGCCAGTTTTACATGAATTCTTGTCCTTCCTTAAGACATGCATTCAGATACTCAGAGTCTGAAGCTTGATGACAATACAGATATAACTGAAGATGATGATCCCTTTACAGCAAAACTGAGCTTTGAGGTAAGAACTGTACATGTGTCTACCAACAAAAATTAATAGAAAATTTTACTTTACAAAGCTGCTTTTCTGGTGTGTATGTGGTACAAAGAGAGCTGCAGAGCAGGGAACTGGGAAGAGGGATGGCACTTGAGAGGGAAATGGACTAACCAGTTAACTCCTCCCTTAAGAACACAAACAAGACCCCTCAAAACAAACAAACTAAACAGCAAAACCCCCACAAAAACCCCCCAAACAACAAACAAACACAAACCCTACAAAACAACAAATATTTTAAACCAAACGCTCCTAGAATTTGGTTTGCTCACCATGCACTGGTACAGCAGCAACACACCTATAGAGCAGGCCTTACTGGGAGGGTTTCATAGAGACTGTGAGCATGGCTGTTACTTGCAAGGAATTGTGTTAAAGAGATAAGGGAAGCTCACTGGAAACAGATGTGGCTGGATGCTGAAGGTTTGGATAGAACTGACAGGGAGTTCGGTGGGACAAGGCTTGGGCCAGTTCTGCATTAGCTTCTTCTACTGAATTTTACTTTGCTTCTTACAACTTAGAAATGCTCCAAGGGCTTGTTAACAGCGCTTGTTTGTGCATGTGCAGCAGGGAGGCTCGGAGTTTGTGCCGGTGGTGGTGAGCCGTGCCGTGCTGCGCTCCATGAGCCGCAGGGACGTGCTGATCAAGCGCTGGCCGCGGCCGCTGCGCTGGCAGTACTACCGCTCCCTGCTGCCCGACGCCTCCATCACCATGTGTCCATCCTGCTTCCAGGTACTGCTCCATCCATCCACACCTGTCAGAATAAACAAAAAGCCCTGACCAAACCTGATGGGTGAAACTCTGCTAATCATAGAAACCTCATACTCTAAAATGTACTCAGCAAATTCCTGCGTGAGGCAGAGCAGTGAAACCCCAGCTCTGAGCTGTGTGAGAGACAGAAGAGCAGCTGCCTTGGGAGACTTGGCCATAGCTGAATTTGAGAAGTTGCCCTGAGAGCAAATCAGAGCCTCTTGAGCAAACCTTGGCTGACCAACAGAAGCTGATTTGGATTTATTTCCTTTTGCTCTGTCTCTTTGACTTGCAGCCTGGTCTAGCAAGGAAAACCAGTCAGTGACCATTACTTGTGGTTCAGTCCTGCTCCTGCCTCGCTCAGAAATGACTTTTTAAAATGCTGGAATTCAGTCATGTTTTCTTACACAACTGCCTAATTGTCCACCCTTTTGCAAAATGAGTTAATGGGTTTGTGCCTTCTCAGCAGCACTGGCAGAGGTCTGGGAAGTGCTTGCTGCTCTGTTCCAGGCTGTAGGACCAATTCTCTGTGATCCGTTCTGTGTGATCACAGAATATCTGTGATACTGAGCAGCCATTGAGCTCAGTTTGCATTTTCTTGAGCAGGGTACAGGCTAACTTGTTTTAAATATGTTCTTAATTAACAGATGTTTCACACAGAAGACTATGAGCTCCTCATACTGCAGCATAATTGTTGTCCATTCTGTCGGCGGAGAATAGATGAGTCAAACCAATGAAGAAAACCAGCCTTTTACCTCAACATCAGACTCCCCTGTTGGCTTGGCAAAACACTTCTTAGATCTGTAGAGCTTTCCTAATAACTTTGTTACGTCATCTTGTCTCATTTTGTATGTAAGAGTGGAAGAATCGTAACTATTTTTTAAAATGAAAATGTCTGGGTTTTGTGAATGTGCTCTGCATTTTCCAGACAAGCAGCAAGTGCCACAGAATTTTACAGGAACATTTCTAGGATCAAGTTCAACCTTTAAGTAATTGGTTTTTACTCCAGATTGTGCTCCTTAACACACACCAGTTGACAGATCTTCAAATAAATGGGACTATTTTTCACTATTTATTGTCTCAAAATTTGCTATAATACTTGTGCTTCTGATCTTGAATTTCCTATTCCTTTCTATTCCATTTAGGCAAGAGCAGCATTTAGAACCCTTCAAATACAATCTGAAGAGTTCCACTACTCTTGGCACTGGGGGCATCTGACAGCCCCCCTGAGGTAGGTGCTGAGTCTGTGTGGAATTCACCCTTTGAAGAGCAGCATGTCAGGCTGTGCACACCTGAGCTCTGTGCTGCTGCCACAGAGGGCTGTGCCAAGGAGTGCTGCTGAGCACGGTGTCCCCAGCGTGGTGTCAGTCCTGAGCTGAGCTCTGTGTGTAGTGGGAGGGGACAGACCTGCTGCTGCTCTCTGCCTCATCTGGAGGCACAAGACCTGGGGGGCATCAGTCCCAGGCAGTACCTGAGCCCCTACATTGGCTCTCCCTACAGGTCTGGCCAGGAGAAAGGAGAGCAAAAGCCAAGAAACTCCTGTGTTGAGATAAAGACAGCTTAGTAGCTGAAGCAGAGCTCTGCTTGAAAGTAAAGCGAAGCAAGAAGGAATTTATTCCCTGCTTCCTGGAGAGCAGGGCTCAGCATGAGTAACTCACTTGGGAAGGCAAGCACAAACCACAAATACAACATCCTCCCTTCTTCTCCCTTTCCCTGAGCTTTTATTTTGGAGCACAACATCATCTGGAGTGGCACAGCCCTTTGGCCAGCTGTCCCAGGTGTGTCCCTCTGTTCCCATTGCTGAGGGGCAGAGCAGGGAGAATGCTCAGCCCCGCTGCAGCACCAGTGTGTTCCCACTTCAGCCAGCAGCACACAGCACCCAGGCTGCTGTGGGGGAAGCAAACCCTGTGCCAGTGACAGCAGTGTACCCCCAGGCAGGGGACCACGGTGCCCATGGCCACAGGCTCGTTCCCAGCAGCAGGAAGATGCACGTGGGTGAGCAGCTCGGCTGGGAAGTGGTGCTGCTCTCGACTGGAAGCAGCAGCAGCTGTGGCCGTGTTGAGCTCTGTTGTGATGGCAGCCTGTCTGCTCCAGCCTGCCTTTACCCTCAGTGGGAAAGGCCATGAGCAACTGGCTGAGGTGCTTGGTGCTGGCAGGGCAGCTCCCACGGGAGCACTTTGCACGTGAAACGGGATGTCTGTCTGCGCCAGTTCCTCTGGAAAAGGAGACCCTGCAATCATTGCCGGCTTTCCGAGTCCCTCGGTGCTTCCTGACCAAGTTTGCTTGATTTACCACTTTAAAAACATTCTGTTCTAATTACAGCTCGTCTGCTTTCTGACTCAGCTGTCACTGTTTGCAGTGAAGACTCTGCTATTGACATGGATAAACAATGCTGTTTGAGATGGGAGCCAGGGTGGAATTCAGCTCCTTCTGGAATTGAGCTGGCTGTGCAGTGCCAGTGGGAATGAAAAATTATAAAACTTGAGAGAAAGGCACAAAGACAAAATGGACCAAGACAAAATGGACCAATGCTTTTTTTAAACTCTGTGAATGTAGCCTAGCTTTGAAAAGCGTTTTGGGCTTTTCTGGGCAGAAACACTCTGCATGTCTCATACATGATGGAGCTGTTCTAGTCCAGGCTGCCCTGTGCCATGGAGCCCACCAGCTCCATGCTGAGGAGTCCCTGCAGGTACAAGAGGTCCCACCACAGCACTTTGGTTGGAAGCTGTTGTGAGCAATTTGCCCTGTTCCTGTCTCTCAGTGCCTGTTTGTCCCACTGCTGCATCCCGCAGTGACGCACGGCAGCCCTAAGCTGTGCACAGCAGCTGCTGCCTCAGCAGTGACTTACTGCATCAGCTTAAAGTGTTTTAGGAAATAAACCTTTAATCCCTGCATGGCCAGGTACAAGTGTAAAGAGCTGCACTTGCAGTTAGAAAGTGGCACTACTCTGGCCTTGGCAACAAGTGTGAGAAATTAATTGAGAGGCACTTAGGGTGAACAGTGTGTGTGGACCTGCTGTTAAGGTGAAGGAAGGCCTTTGGGACTGTCCAGAGAATGTGGCCTGCATTGGGCTGCCAGCAAGGTCTGCCCCAGTCTGTGGTGCTGGCACTTCAGCTCCTTCCACCTTCCCCACTCAGAGGGCAGGTTTCCCAGCTTGGACTCTGCTCCAGGGAGAACACAGTGCTTTTTTCCATTAAACTTATTGCTAAGCTAACCTACAAGGAACATTGGTGAAAACTAGGCCAGGACTGGAGGAAGTTTATTAAGGCACAGAGGACATGAACTTCTGCCCACCTTGCACCTGTGAGCTCGAGCAGCTCTGGGATGTCCTCCTGCACTGGATGAGGCTCTGGCGTTCACCTGCTCCTGGCTGTGCTCAGCTCCATTACAGCCTCTGTCATCTGCAAAGGGGCAAAGCAAAGTCTCTGCGCTCACCTCCTGTACATTTTGTCCCACTGCCTCTGAAAAATTAAGATAACGTGTAACTCAGCTGCTGGTTGGCACAAGGAATGTTTCAAGCAAAACTGAGTGCATAGAGTGGTGAGTCAGAGAGACAGAGGGCACAGAAGGCTCCAGCAACAGCCCTGTGGAGTTTGATTATGCAAGGTTTGAGGAGACTGAGGTTGTCTGTCAACCACCATATGAAGCTGAGTGCTGGCTTCAGCTCTGAACGCCCCCATCAGTGCCCTGGTCCAGCAGCCTCTCAGCACCATGGCAGAATGATTCCCATCCAGGACAGATGGACTAGGTTATTTACTGGGTGTTACCAATGCAGGTGGCATGACCCAAATCAGATACAAAGACATAAAAGAGATGGCACAATTGGTAACCTGCCAGTGGGCTGAGTGTTTCACGGTGGTGGTCAAACCTCCACAGCCAAATCCTGAGTAGAGAGGTGGCTGGAGCATGTGGAAGAAGGTTTGGTCATGCTGCCTTCTGCAGCCTCCCACAGGGACTGGCAATATGTGGAGAGGGCTCTCCAGTGGGGACTGGCTGGTCTCACAGATCCACATTCCCCTGGTGAGAATGGGGCTGGGACACTCCTCTGCCACTGAGGGACCACGCCACGCCTGCCCAACCTGGCCCCCAAACCCACAGTCCTGAGGTTTGAACCACACATGTCCCTCCTGTTAGTGGGGAAGGGAAAGGAAGAGTGAGGCTGTGCAAGGGAGCTGCTGCCTGGTTTGAGCCTCTCCAAATGAATGATGCGGTGCAGAACTACCTCTTTTTATATCTGACCATGAGCCACGGTCTCCAACAATGACAGCGCTGGCCAGAAACTGGTGTCACCTTAACACCTTCCCAGGAAAGCTAATTACCCTGGGATGATTATGATTAATAATTCTCTAAACCCTAATCGTGCTGACACCAGTGCCTGGAGCTTACCTTGGTGGGGGCACTTTATAAGAGGTGCCCTGTGGAGGAGAGTGTAACTGGTTCTCCTTGGGGTGACAGCGAAGGCTGAGAGGTGGCAGGAGCTCAGTTTCAGAGACAATTTCCCCCTTGCACTAAAGAACTCCCAGAGTAAGCGCAAAGAGCGCCTCACGAACTGCAGCCATGAACGGGACAGAAGGCCAAGACTTCTACGTGCCCATGTCCAACAAGACCGGGGTGGTGAGGAGCCCCTTTGAGTACCCCCAGTATTACCTGGCTGAGCCTTGGAAGTTCTCAGCGCTGGCTGCCTACATGTTCATGTTGATTCTGCTCGGCTTCCCCATCAACTTCCTCACGCTCTACGTCACCATCCAGCACAAGAAGCTCCGGACACCTCTCAACTACATCCTTCTGAACCTGGCAGTCGCCGACCTCTTCATGGTATTTGGAGGCTTCACAACCACTATGTACACCTCCATGAATGGGTACTTTGTCTTTGGAGTAACAGGGTGCTACATCGAAGGCTTCTTTGCCACACTGGGCGGTAAGTTCTCCTGATTTTCAAATGTCTTCTGTCAGGAATTTCCCCAGATTTTAGGAGTGGGAGCAAAAACTGCTAAAATGATCTTGGAAAAACATGGTACCTGTAATGTCCTTGACCTGCTGCAGTTGTGGACTGAGGCCATTTGCCATGTTTCCAGGTAGGAGCTGAAGAAAGTGACAAGTGACACTATTTTTTAAAACTTTATTTTAGGAGCCACCTGCTCAGTATCCTGAGAACCACAGTGCAGCAATGAAAAGCAGCCAACACCAGATGCTGCAGTTGTTGAATTTGCACATCTCCTTGGCTCACTTTCTGACTTGAGAAATGACAACTTTGTTCCTCCCATTTTGCAGGGCTGAATCTGCCATTGGCTCTGGTGTGGTGCATGGCAGTACAGGCAAGCAGAGCTGGCTCTCCTCCCCATGCCAGCATGGTATGGAACCAAACCGATGTTAAACAGAAATTGGGTGTCTAAAAATGCCCTCCTCCTCCATTTGGCTCAGCCTTCAGCCACAGCTAGAGTTTTACTGGTTTGGTCCTTGTGGCACAGGTTTCCTGGGAAGCCGTGGGTAGTGAGGGGAATCCTGGCATGATGGGCACTGCATACTGGAGTGTGACCACAGGCTTGCAGGTGCGGGTGCTATCTGGGATGGATGGTGGGATCTGCCATGAATCTCAAAACACTGCAGCAAAGTGGTTCCTGTGGGGCAGCAGTACAGTGAGGAGGGGTCTTCTCACTCTGTCCCACCACATCTGCCCTTGACCGTTCTTCGTTTATCTTTCCAAACCCTCAGTGGAGATTAAGCTGCTGCCGGGGTTGTCCTCAGGAACATCAGTCTGAGGAAGCTTCATGCTGCTATCAGGGAGTTTTTCTTTTCCTGTTTCTCAAAGTCCCTGTGTCCCTTTCTGTCCCTCTCCCTGGTGCAGGTGAAATTGCTCTCTGGTCACTGGTTGTCCTGGCTATCGAAAGATACGTTGTGGTCTGCAAGCCCATGAGCAATTTCCGCTTTGGGGAGAACCATGCCATCATGGGTGTTGCCTTCTCCTGGATCATGGCCTTGGCCTGTGCAGCTCCCCCACTTTTCGGCTGGTCCAGGTAAGGAGGGAACTGGACCCAGTGTCAGGGGTGTGGGAGCCTGGCTGGTGGCTCAGCTGTGGCTTCCAGCCGGTCTCCTGTGCTGGGTGCTGACCTGCTGGGCTCACCTTGCAGGTACATCCCCGAGGGCATGCAATGCTCGTGCGGGATCGACTACTACACTCTGAAGCCAGAGGTCAACAATGAATCTTTTGTCATCTACATGTTTGTGGTTCACTTCATGATCCCGCTATCGATCATTTTCTTCTGCTATGGGAACCTGGTTTGCACTGTCAAGGAGGTGGGTACCACCAGATGCAGTGGCCAATAGGGCTACCCCTGTCCCCAGTGCTGGGAAGGGGCCCACACCAGGCTCAAGAATGGTGACAATGAGGGCCCCATGCCATCCATCCATGAAGAGTGAAATACCAAACTTCAGATGTGCAGCTTGGCTACCGTGAGCCCTGACCTTGTGTCCCTACTGGTGCAGCACCCACTGGCTCCATCGCATTTCCGTCCCCTTCTGCCCACAGGCTGCCGCCCAGCAGCAGGAGTCTGCCACCACCCAGAAGGCAGAGAAAGAAGTGACTCGCATGGTCATCATCATGGTCATCTCCTTCCTGATCTGCTGGGTCCCCTACGCCAGCGTCGCGTTCTACATCTTCACCAACCAGGGGTCAGACTTCGGGCCCATCTTCATGACCATCCCGGCATTCTTTGCCAAGAGCTCGGCCATCTACAACCCCGTGATCTACATCGTAATGAACAAACAGGTAACTGGCAGGGTGCCAGGCAACTCCTCTTTTGTGTTTATAACAGCTGGCAGAGCGTTACAGCATCTCAAGGTGCCAGTGGTCTGGAGTGGGGACTGTTTCCAGGAGATCTACTCCTGGCACATGGGAAACTGACTCTGCAGCTCATCCTTGGTGTTGCATAAATCTCACAAATGCAAGGCCATTCCACCTGAAATAATGCAGGTGCTGGGTTGATGGAGGAGCCAGGACGGGAGCAGGCAGGGCTGGCAGCAGATGGGGTGGGGAGCAGGCAGTGGGGCAGGAGACTCCATATAGGCATCGTTCCTCCTGCACCACAGTACTGGGGGCTTCCAAGCAGCTCTGCTGAGCTTAAAGGTGGCTCTGCAGCTAGGGCTGTATGGTGTCTAGGTGTCTCACCCCAGCTTTCCCTCTCTCTAGTTCCGTAACTGCATGATCACAACCCTCTGCTGTGGCAAGAACCCACTGGGTGACGAGGACACCTCTGCTGGCAAGACAGAGACCTCCTCCGTCTCCACCAGCCAGGTCTCTCCCGCATAGGCCCCACGGGAGCAGCCAGTCCCTGGGTGCTGGCCTGGGAGCACAAACTCCCCCACCTCCGCCACCACCTGCCCCTGCTTCACCACAGCAAGGCCCAGTGGGGCACGCTCCTCGCTCCTGGCTCTGGGAACCCTGGGAATAAGGCTGAAAATGTGTACACACGTTTTGTAACTAACATGCAAAGGCTTAGCTCCTCTGGCATAAATCCACACATTTCTTTTGACTTGCTGAGAGCTCATGTCCCTTCTCTGAGTGCAGACTGGGTCAGAGAGCTCTGCCTGGGCCATGGCAGTGCTGCCCTTGCCTCCCTCACCCCACCCTGACACCCCAGCCAGGGCACGTTCTGCATCTGCTGCTGCCGGGGCCGGAGCTGGGGCCGCTTTCTGGCTCTTTTGCCAGAGATGGATCCTGGCCAGTGCTGCTCAGTCACTCAGCCCCATCATGCTCTGTCTGCCCAGAGCACGTTTGGGTGCTGCAAAGTGCCCTGGCTCTGCCAGATGCTCCCAGCTCCAGCCCTGTCCCCTCTGCCAGAAGTCCTGGGAGACCCTCCAGGTTCCTCCAGGGGGTGGGACAGGTACTGGTGCAGGCAGGAGGGCCCTGCCAGCACGGCACAGCCATGCAGCACTGGTGGGGCCAGCTCTGTGCTCTGTCCTCCAGCACTGGTGGGGCCAGCTCTGTGCTCTGTCCTCCAGCACTGCTGGGGCCAGCTCTGTGCTCTGTCCTCCAGCACTGCTGGGGCCAGCTCTGTGCTCTGTCCTCCAGCACTGGTGGGGCCAGCTCTGTGCTCTGTCCTCCAGCACTGCTGGGGCCAGCTCTGTGCTCTGTCCTCCAGCACTGCTGGGGCCAGCTCTGTGCTCTGTCTCCAGCACTGGTGGGGCCAGCTCTGTGCTCTGTCTCCAGCACTGGTGGGGCCAGCTCTGTGCTCTGTCCTCCAGCACTGCTGGGGCCAGCTCTGTGCTCTGTCCTCCAGCACTGGTACAGCAGCACACACAGAGTTTGCACCCTCAGCAGCGGCTCTGCTCCAGGTCCCCCTGCACCCCTTCCCCCCAGTCCTATCTCTCTTCCTTAGGCATCTTTGGACCCCTAGGGCCAAGCCCCCAACAAGTTCACCCATGCCCCTGCCCACTCTGGCTGTGGTGGGCCTGGCCTCGGCCCAGCAGGAGGTTTTGGGCAGCTCTGGTGCCATCGAGGCACGGGGCTGATCTCCCTCCACAGCAGCAGGCACGACCCAGCAGCATATGGCTCAGCAAGGCCGACATATGTTCGAAGCACTACAAGATGGCATATTGCAATTGTAGCACTGTTCTTCATTTTTATTTTTAGTTCAGTTATACAAATAAGATGTTTTTCTCACTGTTCAGTGTTATCAACATTTGAAACTATTTTTGTACATTATTATCCTCTCTGATTTCTAATCCTATGCAGCTTTGCAAGGACTAATAGGGAATGTATAGAGCCCATGCGAGTTAAACCCTTAATAAAGAGCAATTTGCAAGTACAATTCTCTCATTATTTTTTTTATCGATACTTCTGCATATTCAGTGAAATCTAAAGATTAGAGTTTTATGAATAATTCAGTGTTTAGGCTGATGTCTGATTCATGTACTTCAAATCTGGGAGGTGGTTTTGGAGGGAAGAGGAGGAAGGATTTAGCAGTATTTGCTGTCCGTGAGGCTGTGCTCCACAGGAGTGTGGTGATGCCTGGCACTGTGGCACTTGTGGAGGACCAGCCCCGGCACAAGGCCTGGCCCCAAGCCCACAGGCTGTCCTCACACCCAGCTGCTGCTAAACAAGGGTTTAGGACCCTCCTGCCAGCTCAGCCAGGTGCCAGAGGCATGACAGAGCTACCAGAGAGGTGATGGATAGAGCCAGGATGAGGAAATGCATCCAAATGTTCTGTGGTGTCAGCCCCAGCAGCTCTCCTGTGCCCCCACTGTCTCCTTCCTGGGGAATTCAGAAATGGACTGGAAATGAAGCAACAAACAGGCTGGTGCTGGTCTGGGGAGGAGGAGGGCAATGGGTCTATCTCCCAGCTCCTTGCTCCAGAGCTGGCTCCTATTGGCACCTCAGCCAGGATCTGGCCCCTGGGCTCAAGAGGTGAGCACAGACCTTGACAAAGGTCTCCATGGGCAGTGCTTTTCAGGTCCATTGCTGTGGTCTGCTGAGATGGCCATGAGCCAGTCCTGCCATCATGTAATCCCACTTTAAACTTCCTCATGTTTCCAACAGACAACACACACAAAATCCATGTGAGTCCTGCATAAAGCAGGCAGTCCCCACAGTGGGGACATTGGCACTGTTTGTACACCAAAGAGCCAGTGGTGCTTCACTCAGGTTCTCCTCACAAGCACAGGTGCCTGCACGGAGGGGTCATGGAAGTGACAGGGCTGCCCATGTCCAGGGCTGGGAGCGCTTTCCCCTGAATGTGGGATTCAGTGAGTGGGGGAAAGCTGGTGTCCTGCTTGTGACACCTGGGGATACTGGGGGAGAATTGCTCCTCCTGCCTCTGCTGGCCAGCCAAGCAGCTCTTCATTTTCCTCCTCTCACTTGTGGAATCTTCCCCCCCACCCCATTATCAGAGTCCCATTTCCTAGTGAGGCCATACCTGGTAAGGGAGACAGCACATCCCACCTTCACACTGCTCTGGGCTGGTTCCCTGTGCACCCCACAGCAAGTGCTGTCAGCAGCTGCAATCCCAGCACCCCAACACCCAGCTAGCAGCACATAGACACCTTTCATCTGCCTGTTCAGGGTAATCATCCTGCAAACCCCCCATCTCTCATCCTTCTCCAAACCCTCGGCTTAGGTGCGCCCCTTCCCCCTCCAGCCCCTCACAAAGCTTTGGCAAAGGGCCTCCAACTTCCAGACCCAGTTTCCACCAGGGCTTCTACCACAGCAATCAGCAGCTGCCAAGCAGCACCTGCAGCCAGGCTGCTCTTCAGATAAATTGGATGGAGGTGAGCTGGGTGTGTCAGGAGGGTTTGTGGTGCTGTGGGTTGAGGTGCCTGTGACTGTCTGGATTTGTGCACTGCCATGGAGCCTCAGCTGGGTAAGGGGTCTGCAAGTGCTGTGGGGTCCCTTAGAGCTGGAGCTTGGCTCAGGCTCTGGGCTATGATGGCTGGGGGGCTGCAGGGATAAGCAGGGTTGTGGCTGCTTGGCTTCTGGGGGTTTTGAGGCTGTTGGAGGTGTGGGTGTCTCAGGACTGAGCTCCAGTCCCAAATGGTCCCTCTTCCAGCAGCCAAAGCTGCTGGCATAGCCCAGCGCTGTCAGGCCCAGCACCCTCCAACCCTGCAGATGATCAAGGAGGCGCTGCGGGCCCACGATGAGAAGAAGGGTGCCTCTGTTGTTGCCATCAAGCGTTTCATCCTGGCCAAGTACCCCACAGTGGATCCCATCCGCCTCAAGTACATGCTGAAGCAGGCGCTGAGTAAGGGGCTGAGCTGTGGGGACCTGGTGCGGCCCCACAACTCTTCTGCTGTGGGGGCCACTGGCACATTCAAGGTGAGCAGGGGCTGCTGGGGCCACTGGGCTGGGACTGAGGTGCTGCCTGGTCCTGTTGACAGCCCTCTCTCACCTCCAGTTAGCACTCAAGAAATCACGGCACAAGCAGCAGCCGGGCCAGGCAGATCCTGACAGAGGACAGACCCCAAAGCCAGGACAGAAAGGGACCACCAAGGCCCCCCAGGCCCCCGTGGCAGGAGCACGACAACGAGGTAAAGAGCTGCTGGTGCTGTGAATAAGCTCACTGTGCCTGGCCCCTCCTGGGCTCATCTTCTGCCCGTCCTCACAGGTGCCACCAAGCAGCAGCCAACAGCCACCAAGCAGCAGCTGAAGGCAAAGCCCGTGAAGGTGAGTGGGGCCAGCAGTGGGGTTGGGTGGCTCATGGCATAGCAACACCCTGAGGTGCTCTCTTCTCTTCCCTGCAGGCCCAGCCACGAGCAGCAGAGAAGCCCAGGGCTGACAGAGCGAAGCATCCCCAGACTGCTGGCCGCTCCAGGGCTCATGGCCCAGGGCCTTCAGGGCCCCCCAGAGCTGGCAGCCACCGCCAGGGCCCCCAGAAAGGACACTCGGGAGCCAGCACAGCTCGGGCTGCCGAGAATGCAGGAGGGACTGATAGCGACAGTTCTGCAAGTGCTGGGGCAAAGGGGCCCCAAAAGGCCCCCAAGGGAAAGAGCAAGGGAAAGGTGCCCAAGGGGGCACAGCAGGATGCTCCCAAGGCACAGGGAGGTCAAGATCAGGCAAAGAAGCCCCGGGTGACTCCAGGAGCTGGGCAAGGGAAGGCCAGGCTGAAGAAGGCAGCCCCCGTGGCAGCAGACAGAAAGGCCCCATAGGGAGCTTATTACTGCTTCAGCTGGCCTCAGGCCCTTGGGGTCTGGACTGCTTTCAGTCCCCAGGACAGGTTTTAACTCTATGTTCACCTTATCCTAATAAAGCTTCTTCACTTGCCTCATGGAATGGCATGACTGTTGTGGTCCCTGTCCCTGTGCTTCCATCTCTCTGCCAAAATCTGCAGGGCATGGTGGTGAGCTGATGCTGCAGGTGGCTGCCTTGCTGCCTGCCCTCATGGAGAGGTGTTCTCTCTGTCCACGTGTCCCAGCTGTGGTGCCAAGGGGCCACTGGGTTTGGGGGCTGTGTGTGTGCAGGCTGACTGTGCCAGGTGACGGGCAGGGACCCCAAGACCCATGGGACACAGCATGGTGGCATCGCCATCAGGAACAGAGAAGCTCAGGCATGGTCAGTGCTGTTGTGGAACCATGGTGCCCACAGCCTGTGTGAGGGGTCCAGCCCTCTGCTGTCCTGGCTGCCCTTGTGCTAATGCCTGGCTGACCTGGGATTACAGGAGCAGCAGGGTGGCAGGTCTGAGTTCATGCCATGGGCAGATGTCCGCCAGCAGAGGTGAAGCAGCCTGTGCTGTAACTGTAGTAAGAGGAAGACAGAGGTGTCTTAGGGCTCAAAAACCAAGTTTGGGCTGTTACTGTAGCCTCCAGCACAGCTTGTGCTCTTATTACTGGTCTATGGCACAGTTACCACCTACAAATTTATGAGCTCCTCTGGGTCAGTGCATCACACTTCCATTTAATAGCTTCAATTGCCTGAATTTCTCTTGCTAAGCCCAGAGCAGGGCCTTTCTGAAGGTCATGCTGATCATGTAATGGGTTAAAGTCTTCCTGGGTGGGAGAAAGTAAGTGGAAGTAAAATTCTTTCTAAAGAGGATTTTGTTAATCTGCAGCTGGCCTTGCCACTGCCCTCCACGGCTCCTGGCCTTGCTCTGGGGCTTAAGCAAGAGCTGAGCAAACCAGCTTCTCTTAAACTTCAGCCTTGACTATGTTGATCCATCTTTAAAGGAACTGGAACTCGTGTGCCCCCAGGGACAGGGTAGGGAATGTGGTAGCAGTGACTGAGCAGAGTTCATTGGATTCTCAGATGGGGGTGGCCTCAGAGCAGCACTCAGCCATGTGGCAATGTCCCCAACAGCAGCAGGCAGGGGCTGTGTCCTCCCTCTCACCAGCCACCAGGTGTGAAATGCAAAGCTCTCTTGCTTTGAGAAAGGCCAAATAACTTAATGGCTGGATTTAGCTTTGCAAAGAATCGACTTCCTAGTGGAAGAAGAAAATCCCTCTGGCGTCTGGAAAGCACTGCTTTTACTGGGGGAGGGGAAAGATTTAGCTGTGCCGTGGTTGTTACGGGCCCTGGTGTTGGGGTGCAGGGAGGCACCTGACAGAAGTGAGGGTGCCTGGCTGCAGCTGTTTCTGTGGGGCTACTGATCTTCATGTGCCAACTGTCCCTCCTGTGCCTGGCCCGGGAAGGAAGGGTGGCACTGGCTGTGGGAGTGGTGTGGAGAGCCCCAAGGAGTACAAACCTGCTCTCACTGGGCTGCTGACCCCAAACATGGCTCACCTTGCATGTGCAAAACTTGTCTGTGCAGGTGTCTTCCACGTGTGTCCCCCCCGTGTGCTTGGCAGGAACTCACTCCATAGGTTCAGCACCTTGTTTTATTACAAAGATAGGCTTTGCCAGGAGTCTGCCACTTCCACTACACAGCAGGTAAGGGCACTACATCCACAACACATCTTACAAAGGGCTCGGAGGTTCAAGGCAACACTACAAACCCTCTGCTAAAGTTGTTCCTTTAAATGGTTGTAGCAACTACTTTTTCTCTTTTTTTTTTTTCTTTTTTTTTTTTGTCTTTGGAAAAGAAATTAAATAATAAGACAATAGCCCCAATACACGGCCCAGCCACAGCACCTGGAGGCAAACTCTACTTACTCTTGGCTCACCTGTATCCTTTCCCTGTAACAAACAACATGGGGCTATAGCTCCATGGCCCTTTCCCTGCCTCCAGCCAAGCTCAACATTCTCTGCTACCTTGGTCCTTCTCACCCTGGCCTTTCCTGTGCTGGGCCTGCCTACATCTCTGGCTATTCACAGTTTCTGAAAGACAAAAACATCAAGAAATTTTTGTGAAATCACTTTCAAAATAAAATGTAGCCCAGCTACATTCTTAGAGTTTCTATTCTGAAGCCACATCCTCAGCAAAGACATTGAGACCTCCACAGTGTAAGTACTTTTTCTGTAGTTCTCTTTAAAAAAACCTCTGTTCTTCCCCTTTCCCTCCCTCCCCACCTTTAAACATACTGGATAAAGTCTACTGTTTGTTTTAAAATAGATATCTATGTACACATACACAACTCTGGTGTTCTGGTTTCTGACAAATGTGGCATTACTGGAATTGATGGAATGGAGAGCACCTGTCCATGGCAGTGAACCACCCAGGAGTTTTGGTGGACAAATTCATCCAATGCCAGACTGCATCCTAGCCAGCTGGATGACTAACAAAGGCTTCCCTTACACCTTCCTGCAGTGAGGTAGTAACTGTTCCTTCCCTGTGTGGCAGCCCCTGCCGTGGTGGGGCAGCAGCCTCTGCCCCAGCAGGGATGCTGGCTTTGAGCCCTGCGGGGACTTGTGTGACACTGGACACCAGAGCGTCACAGCTGCCCAGGCTGCAGGAGGGAGAACAGGCTGGGCTGGCAGGGTGCCACTGCAGGAACTCACTCCATAGGTTCAGCACCTTGTTTTATTACAACGGTGTCTAGTCTCGGGCAAGCTCCATTTCCCTGCCACTGGGACCCTCTCAGTGACCCCAGCCTGAGCTGGGACACTCTCCACCTCAGTTTGCAGCTCTGGGTGCTGGAGATGCTCTGCTGGCCTGTGTCACTGCTAGGTTGGGTCCAGTCCCTCTGCCTTTAAGGGCTGAAAACAGGCTGGCAATACAGCCAAGCCCCACTTTCTCAACTGCTCTCAGGTACCAGCCACAGGGCTGGGCCCAAAGCAAGCAGAACAAGCCACTTCAGGAGACACCTCTACAGGGCTGGCCTGTGTTTGGTGATGGTCACAGGGAGAGGCAATGTGACCTGGTGTTTGCCCTGTGTGTGGCTTGGGGGGCATGAGCGGTGTTCTGGGGCTGAGGGGGTGCAGTGCCATGGACACACGTGGAGCCAGCGTGGGGACAGGAGCTGGGGGCACGGTCCTGCCCCCACCCCACCCGCCACAGCCGGGCTGGGACCGTGCCTGGGACCGGCTGCTCCAGCTGACCAGGCACCAGAGCCCAGGAAAGGCAGAACAGCCCTCCTCATGCTGACATGGACTGTGCTCCCTGCAGCTCCCAAACAGCTTTCTCCATCAGGGATAAAGTGCTTTCACCATGCCTTAGCTGCTTGGCAAGCAACTGCTTTGTCTCAGCCTCAAGTTCCCTGTGTTACCCAAGTCTCAGATGGAGGAGTGGTTATGTTTACACATACAGTACAAAAATTAAAAGGCACAAATATACACAGAATGCAGCAGATAGTGAACAGCTGATAAGAGTCCCCGGTGTTGGAAAAACATGGATGTTGGAGGGATGGAGTGGGAGCTCAGGCTGTGATGGTCTTTGCTGTCTGTGGTCATTACTCCCTGAGGTGACCCTTCTGCTTTGTGTCTGTTCCAGCCTCTGCAGCCCTGTCCCAAGGAACCACACACAGGGATGCACGGAGCGCTGACTGCTTGGGTGCTGACCAAGGGGAAACTGGTGAACTGAGCTGGCCACAAGGGTCATGCCTCCGCTTCTGGCTGGCAACAGCAAATAAATTATGAGTGCCACAGTGCAGACCAGAGAGTTTTAGCTGCTCAGAAAGGTGTCTTGTGGCTTCTTGTGAAGTGAGGCAAACCTTTAGCCATGGCCAGGCTCACCCCCTCCACAAGGCTGGTTTGAGTGTGACCAAGGTATGCCTGCAGCTGATGGCAGGTTCCCTTGTGGTACTGTGCTGCAAGAAAGGTCACTTCCAGGGCTGCAGCCAGCCTAGGCTTCACTGCAGGACTCATAGATGTTGTCCTCCATGAGTGCAATCACTTGCTCAAATTTATGCTGGAGCTGGGTGCGCTTTGTCGTGGGGTTTGCATCCAGGGCGGCCACGATCTGTGGGAGACACAGGCAGGGTGCTGAGGCAGTGTGGGGTGCTCACCTGCCAGCCCAGCTCCCCCCAGCAGTCCTGTGGAGCCCAAATCCCAGCCAGAGCCCCAAAAGGGAGAGCCCACCCTGCCCCACAGCCCCCGTGTTCACACCCCTGGCACCCCTGCTCTCCTAGTCAGGAGACTACTCTCCCTGGTCAGGGCCAGGAGTGGAGTGGTATATGACAGAAATGCACTGCTATAACAGAGCTGAGGGCACAGCACCAGCCCACAGCTTGCAGGGGGGTGGGAGCCAGCCAGGGCTACAGCCTCAATGGGGCAGGGACAGCAGGTGCAAGTTATTTTGGGGGTGGACCTTATCTGCATGTTTTGCTCTCCTGAAAGGGTCTACACATCTGGTAGCCCTTCTTCAGCCCACTCAAATGCCATTAAGATCAGCTGGGAATGATCAAACCAAGAAGTTGCCAGACAAGGGACAGAGAGTAGGTGCATCTGCATATGCATCTATTACATATGTAGTGCAATTATGCACACTCCTGTGTGGTAATCCCTGCTCCTTGGGACTAGATGCAGGTGTCTGCCTGTGGGGTTACTGCAGCGATGGTTCCTCCCTTCCCAGGCAGGCCAGAGACCGTGTGCTCTGGTACAACCCACTCACCTGGGAGCGGTATCTCTTGGCGTATTTGTATATCTCAGCCATGGCGACATTGGTGTTGAACTCATTTCGGTGTTTCTTTATAAAGACAGAAAAGAGAGGGGAGAACATTAGCAGGATGGAGCATGTGAGTTCCAGCCCAGCCAGCAGGCACTGACTACACTAAAAGCAGATTGTGCCTGACTTTACTGTCACACTGGTATAGCTGGATTTTTAAGGAAGGTGTGTTTGCTTGCATCAGGATGGGTCTTGGTCTTTTCAAAGCCAGCTGTAAAATACCCATGCTGGGCAGCACTGCATACCCCTCTGTGCCCAAAGCCATTTCACATGAGGGGGCAGCACATCAGCTGCACTGTGGAATATCAGCAGAAAAATCCTGCTTGGTGCCCAAAGCTAAAACACCCTGGGGAGAAGTTTGATTTTGAGGAACCTGCGGTGCATCACTGGCAGGACTCTGATCTGGAATGTGTCTGCCAGCTCTCGTGGCTGGCACTAGGGCTGGCTGCCAGTGGCTGCCTGGGACTCAGGGCTGTCCCTGGCAGTGGTGCCTGAGAGCCAGCTGGCTGGGTGGCTGCAGGACTGCAGAAATCCATGTCCAAACTTCCTGGCTTTTTGGCACTGGATTTTGCTCTCAACTCCCCGTGGTGCCAGAGCTAGTTAGGCTCAAGCAAACTCACGGGTGTTTACTGCAGCTCTGGCAGTAATTGAAGATGCTTGGAATTAGGTCAGATGAAGTTTGTGTATGGAAGTTTCAGGCAAAATATCCTTTCTTGTGTGCTCCTTCCAGCATCTAAGCAGTAGCTGATTGCAGCCTATGTGCATTCACTGCTGTTGCCAGGCTCCAGCAGGACACTGAGCCTGCAGACTCAACCCCATCCTCTCCACCCACATACCCGTGACTCCTCGGCAAGGTGGGCGTTCATCTCCTGCTCACTCAGGGGGGGCATGTCGTGGATTTGCTTGTAGTATCTCTGCACTATCTTCCGGTACTCGGGGATCTCCTTGGCATACAGCAATTTGTTGGTCGGGGAGTCCTAGAGCAAGGGTGAGACACCGAAATCAGGCTCTGGGCTGTTCTGGCTGAAAACGTTATTCTGTTTGCCTGAGCAAAGCACTGACATCAGGCAGGGACCCCAACTACAGCTGGGTGCAGGAACAGCTTTGCTTTTGGTCCCAGCTGCCACCGGAGAGGAATTCAGTGCTGGACAGCACTGAGGCACCGAACAGCTCATGGCAGAAGGGCTGAGACACATCGAGGATCTGTGGATGGGCACCATGTGGAGACACAGCAGCATCCTACTGCCCTTGCATGAGCTGAACGTCCATCAGCTCAGTGCCTGAGAAGGGGGTGATGGCTGTGTGCTTTAATTTGCAGCAAGCACAGGCTAAAAGCACACCCAGAGTCAGGCGGGGTGGCTTGCTGCCAGGGGATGCTCTGCAGGTGAGGCAGCACACCTGTGCCAGATCAAACACTTGGGCTCTGTGGTGCTGTCTGTGGAAATTGGCAACAAGGAAAGGGCTTCTGCACGTATTTGCTGGGGTTTCCTTGAGAAGCTACATTGATTTAAGCTAAAGAACAAAGCTATCTTACAAGTTGAACTTCATCAGTTGCTTTTGGATTTGTCATGTAGCTTTGATTTATTTTGCATTGGCTAATCCAGCCTGCCTGGCCTAAATTGAGTGCACATAAAGTAATTAACAGAGAAGACTGAATTCTCTTGATTAATGTCATCTTGGACACAACAGCCTTAACCTCCCAGCCACACAACTGGGTTGTACCAGTGGAGGCACAACCCTGCTGCCCTCCTTGCAAACACAGCATGAATAATTTTAACCTCAAGGCAACCCTGTCCTCCTGATATCATTACCCCAGGAATGAACTTGGCTGACTTCCCCAAGGGGAAGGGCCCCAGGCCTGGGGACACCAAAGGGAGTGAGATCACCCCGTCCTGCCACTCCAGTGTGGGTGTGCGGGACTGCTCCCCAGTGCTCTGACAGGTGGAGAGGGGAGGGGACCTGCTGCTGGGAGGGAGTGGTGAGTTCTGCCCACAGGCAGCATACTTGGCTCTGTCATGCAGGAATAGGGGAGCCCGGGGTGACTCCAATCTGCTGCTGCAATCTGTAGCTTGGCTGATGCTGCAGGGGAAACAGGAAATGGGCACCAGATCCCACAGCAGTTTATTTTCAAACCCAGTGACAAGGCACTATGAGAATATGCTCCACTTACAGAGAGCCTGCTCATAGCATTATGTTTTTTCCTTGGAAACACAAAGGAAAACCATGCTGCCTCTTTGCTAAGTTATTTTTTAATTTGTGTCTGATTTGTCTCTATTATGAAGAGAAGGGTGTCGGTTTATTAACTGCTTGTGCACTGGAGATGTAAGGACTGAGTCTGCTCTCACATTTGAAGTATCAAGAGCAACATACTGAAACCAAGGGAAGAATCTGGTCTGGAAAATGCTCAGTGATACACTCCATGTACATGCAAGCTGATTTTTATGCTGAGGATTTATTCTTCCCACATTACTCAACAATTCATTCACTTATACTATTGTATTCCAGAAAAGTGTTTCCATCTGCTGTCTGACTCCAGCTGACCCCTCTTCCCTTCATCTGCCACTTGACAAGGACAAATTGTAGGTGTTTCGTAACACATGCAAGAAAAAAAGACCAAAACCCAAACAAACAAAAAATCAAGCACTCATTAGATCTTCCTCCAGCATTAACCTCTCCTAACAAAGGCTTCCTGGAGCTCTGGAGCTGGGGGTGTAGCGCCCACCCCCTCACTGCAGGGTGTCCCCCAAGTCACAAACTGTCCCCACCAGCCTCTGGGGTGGGGGGGCAGTGGGGGCGATTTACAGCATTTCTTAACAAAACTTATTTATGTCAGGAAGTTTCAAACGTCAGCACGGTGCTCGGCCAAGGCAGTGGGAGAAAAGTGACTGCACATGGGATGTTTTCCTGCCAGGCAGCCCTGCGGGAGCGTGTGGGGCCTGAGGGTGGGAGCTGGGCCCGCGCAGCCTCGCGTTTGCTCGCAGCAGCCTCAGTTTCCCCGTGGTGTGCAGAGCCCAGCGGCCACCAGCCCCACGCTGGCCACGGCCTCGGTGGGACGGGCACGCTGCAGAGCACAGTGTTTGCCAAGTCCCTTGCACATGCTGACAGGTGCTGTCACTGCCGTGGCCCTGGACAGCCTCACACCTCCAGCTGCGCCAGCCTGGGCTGTGATCCCTGCACAGACACAGCCTGTGTTCAGAAGATTGGCTCACCTCCTGGGCTTCTCTCTGAGCTGAGAGGCTGTGCAGAAATCACCAAGAGCAATGACTGAAGCTTCACCTGGAGCTGTGTCTTTTTCCATCCTGTCACTGGGAGTTTACATTGTCCCTCAGCTCATTTATGGGACCACTTTATGCCAATGGTGTCCCCTAAACCAGCCCTGACTGGAGGATCTGGGCTGCCCATACCCCATATTGGTGTCCTGAGCAGAACTGGCCCCCACCTGTGCTCAGTGTTCCACGTTATGCCCCTCCCTAAGACAACAGCAGAAAATACTTGTCTGCCTCAGCACCAGCTCAGCTGGGTGAGGAAGCGTTTCAGACATGGTGCTGACTCAGCAGGTGCTCTGCCATGGCTGCAGGACAGCTCAGGGAGCTGATGGGTGACCCTGGGCACACAGCCCAGGGCTTGTCTCCCCCACTCTCAGAGGCCCCCAGGCTGGGGGTCCTGCCTTGTGTCCATCCTGCCTGTGACTATGTTCCTGTTCCCTGGCTACGGTTTGTGACAGAGGAGGTGCAAATTTCAAACTCAAGCCTGAACAAAGGGGTGGGCAAGGGAGGGGAAAACACATCCCTGGGGACAACCAAAACTCAGCTGCATGAGCCCAAGCAGTGGCTCCAGCCAGCCATGGGAGGGAGGCTGGGCTGGGGACCTCTGCCCACCTGTCCTTGTGTGTGAGTGCCCGAGGTGCCCTGGCTGGATGTACCTTGCCCAGCTGCAGGTCGGAGAGCGAGCAGGCATCGATGAAGGCCTGGGCGATCACAGACAGACAGGCATCGATGTGGTCTGTCTTGTCAATGTCGAACACAAACTGGGGGTTTTTCAGGATGTTGACCCAAAACCTCAGTGGTAGGCTGCAAAGGGAAGGATCCAGGGACACACATGAGCTGAATTTTTGTGTACCAGAGGAAGAGGGGCGGAAATGCAGAAAAGACAATGATAGAAAGGGAGTAGTAGTGAGGAAAGCTGAGGAGATGGTTTCTGCTACCTAATCACCCTGGTACAGACCCCTGATAGAGGGGCAGGGACACACCTTCTCCCTCCAGACATTTTTTCAGGCTGAAGGACATGGCACATACAGCCTTCTCTAGGCACACACATGTCCCTGCTCCTTCAGCAGCTCCCAGCAGCTGCAGGCCCAGAGAGGCACCAGCAGCTTTGCCTGTGTGGCTCTGTTGAGTCAGGCTTCCCCACTTGCTGCTGTTTGGAGCAATGGTGTCATCTCCTGTTCCCTCTTTCCTGACACTAACCATCATCTGGTTCTGATAGTGAGCCTGGCCCCACAAAACGTATTTCATCTGTAATTTTTTCCCTGTTCTCTCGTCATATTCTCCTTCAGCTATTTCACTGCTGATCTGGCCACAATACAGCCTCAGTCTATTGCTCACCCTTCCTACCCTCCACAGCAGCTGAGAGTTGAAAGTCACTGTAAGTCTTTGCTCTACAAGCCAGTGAAGGTAGCAAAGGGCAGGCAAATCTGTTGCCAAATGGTTGTACCTGCATGCCTGCTCTCCCAGTAAAATTTGGTTTTAATTTTCACATATTGGGCTGGAAACAGTTCCTGTCTCCACAGCCTCCAAAGTGCTGAGCCTCTCCTTGACACTCTCTCCAGGCTCCCTGCTCTCTCCATTTAAATCCTCTGGTTCTTTCCTGCACTATTTCCCCTTCACTTTGTCTCCTCCACCCCATTCCTGCTGCTCATGTCCCTCAGCACCACTCCATCTGGTCCCACTGCTGTGGTGCTCACCAGCAAGCCACTGTCACAGCTCCTGCTCCCAGAGTCCCCTGAATACCCTGGAGACTCAGCCTGGTTACAGATGTAAGTCAGGAAAAGTGCTACTAAAGGGCTGAAAAGGCAGAAAGCAAATGAAAATGATCCAAATATGCTGGGTTTAGAATTTCCATGACGTTTTAAGACCTGACATGGTCTTGGATTCTGTCTCAGATCTTCAGTGCTTGCAGCTAACTCCATTGCTGTCTCCCATCAGCCTATTTCTCCTTTCATTATTTGTGTGTGCCAGTTCTTTCTGCCCTTTGTCTGCCCATGCCTCCTCTTTCAGCTCACTGCTCCCCTGGGCTTCATATTTGTTCAAAGCTCTCCAATCCTATGTTTGGCTTCATCTCTCACAGCTCTCTCTGCCACCCTCCCTGTTTTCCAAGTCCCTCTTCTACTTTTAGCAACCTAATGATTAGTCTGGGACACCAGGGTTTTGCAGCTGCCGCTCCCTAGAGATGGAAGGAAGAAAAGAAGGATTTCCTTTTCCAAACCTGTTGGTCTTCCAGATGTGCAGAGTGTCAGGGTCTGTGATCCCTCTCTTCTCTGCCTGTTCCTCTAGGAAGTCAAAGAAATACTTCACAGCCACGGGTGGTTTATCGTCTCGGATACTGAGAATGGCTTTGAACAAATCATCCAGGAACTTCTGGAGTGTGCCCTGCAGGACAAGGACACAGTGGACCCTGGGGAGAGCAGCAGCACCCAAGCCCAGGAGAACAGCAGAGGGGCTGTGACTGCTGCACACTGGGGGAAACCCTTTGCTGCCAGTTGGATAGGTCAGAAGAGAGAGGGGATGCCAAAGCAGGGAGGGAACAGTCTGTGGATAGCGATATAATAAACTTGCATTTGGGGTTAATTTCTTTTGGCATCTTTGCTGGGATCTCACATCTGTGCTTGTTCTGTACACCACAGACAAAGAAGACCAGAGACTGCTGGCCATCCCTGTGATCTTTGCTTCAGTGAGGCACCATGCTAGGATTAAAGATGGGCCAGACCTGACCTCAGATCACACAGACATTTCTCTTGCTCCCACAGCTGAGCACCTCCATCTCCTGTCCCAGCAGCATCTCTTTCTGGGGACATGGGTTCAGGCCTCATCTCAAGTCCTGAGGCAGCCAGAATCCCTTTTGTCTGCACAGACCCCAGTCCATCCCAGGGAGATCGTGTGGGGCATCACACAGCAGTAAGGATGAGCTGGGAAGCTGGAAGGACCCTGAGGAGCCCAACAGCCTCACTAAACATGCCCCAGCCATCCAGGAGAGGAGTCCCACTGCCTCACTAAACATGCCCCAGCCATCCAGGAGAGGAGTCCCACTGCCTTTGGGGAACGCCAGTCCTGCAGCGCTCCTTCCCTGGAGCTGGTCCCTACAGACCATGAACAATCCCACCTGCCAAGAACAGGGGCAGCCCAGCTCCTACCTTGGTGGAGAGTAGCCGTGTCAGGTAGATCTCTGGAAGAACCTTCTTCCTATGGCTCTGTCTGTGGGACTTCTTATGTTCCACTGATTCATCAGTTGGGAGAACCTGGTCCCAGATAAAGCACATGGTCAGAGCACTCTTCCCTGGAAGTGTCACACTTAATTTTCCTTTCAGGCTACAATTTCAACCACATATAAAATTCAATTAAAAAGAAGTTACTGCTTTATAAACACACCCTTATATGGCTTTTAAAAAGTGATCCATAATACTCAGTTTTTCTGACATTTGTTTCTCCTGTTCTCTTTATTGCCTCTTTCACCACAGATGATGGAAATGAACTCATCCATCTCCCTTTGCACACTGGCCTGCTTGCCCCCAGGGCTCTCACACCCCTGTCTGGGCTGCACCTCGGGCTCCCAGCAGCAGTGCACATGGCTTCTGCACAAAACAGCTTTGCTCAGATTTGGAAAAAGTACAGTATGTAGAAATTCTGGCGTTTTCAAAACAAAAATGAATATTCCACTGCTCAGGTCACTGAATTACTCTCTATAATGCCAAAGCAAGCAACTGATGTGCATTGTTTCACATGTGAACAGTTGTTTTCCCATCCCTTTTTCCCCCTTGCTCTGCACGTGTGTGTGTGTGTGTGTGCATGTGTGCTTCTACCTGAGCATGGAAACACTTGCAGAGAAAAAAACCCCTCAAACCAAGCTATAAAATATTGTTGTTGTCCATAACACCTTTTCTCATGACAGCTTTTAGCAGCATTTAGCACTTGGCGCTCCCAGCACGTTGCAGCAGCAGGAAGCCACGGACCTGCTCAGCCTGGGGGCCACAGGATGCCAGGAGCTCCCAGCAGGTGACTCAACCGAGGTGTCACCGGGTGCTGTCACTGCCACTGTACCATGCCATGCTCTGACCATGCCCCTGAGCTCTCCGTGGCTGCCAGCAGCTCGATCAGACACAGCAATTCCTCTGCCATCCCAGTAATTCTTTATCATGTCCCTTAATCTACAGATAAAGCTTATCTACAGATCACCTTTCTGTGCCTCTTTGAACCCTGCTGAAGAGAACTAATGAGCCCTGATGCAGCTTGTGCATCACATCTGACACTGCAGCCCACAGATATAATTGAAGTTAATAGCAGCCCCACATGCAGCCATCATCCCTGCAGCCAGGAGAGGGATACTTACCAAGTGGAAGTACTTTTCAGTGTCCAGATCCTTCACTGTGAAGAAGAGAAACACAGTGGCTCAGTCAGGGGGGGCCCAAACTGAAATCCACCTCCACTGGTGACCTCCATGTCAGGAGGCATCTGAACCCCAAGAACCCCAACACCAAGCTGGCATTCTCAGCCACAAGTGATCTCCACATTTCTCTTTGTTTTGGGGTTGTTTATTGCATTATGGGGCTCATGGCAAGTAACACTAGGAGGTACTTTAAGGGGGACCTGAGGTCTCCCAAGGGATGTTTTAAGAGAGACTCAAGAGGGCACGAGATAAGGATGAGCACAGGGATGCTCCTGCACCCTGACGCCCTGCTGTGCCCTGCTGTGTCCCACGCTCCCACGATTATTCCCAACCCATCATCAGGGCAGCTCAGTCCCAATCAGCTCCTTTCCACAGCAAGCAAAGGACTCCTGGAGAGCCAGGCTCTCTGCAGGAAGCCTGGAAACAGGGTTTGAAATTCCTTGTTTAATGTGGATTTCTGTCTCACTTGGTCTGTTTTCACTCTGCACAGCCTGAAACCCAGAAATGCACTGGCAAGGGAGTGAATATGTGTAACTGGGAGGGACAGGACTTTTTCAACCAAGTGGTTTTAGATTCTTCCTTTCTCTCACTCTGTCAGCACAGATTGGATGCCAGCTCCCAATGAGGGTGTGAGATGAAGGAGCAAGCACCTTGAGGGCTGGGAGAGCACCCTGCACCCCGTGAGGCAGAGGGAGGAGACTGGATAGCACGTTTAGAACCACCACATCCACAGCGCCCAGGAACGGGGACTGGCAGCATCTTCCAGCATCCCCAGCCAGAGGCAACCCTCTGACAGTGCAAGCATTCCTGCTCAATCAGCAGCAGCAGTGAAGAGGAGCGAGATGTTACCTCTGCTCAGCGTGGTGTCCTTCTTGTCCGTCAAACTCATGGCCAGGGATGCCCCCTCAGGGATCTGTGGAGGAAGGGAAGAACACGGACGGATGATGGGGGCCTTATCAGCGCCTCCCTGGTCCTGGGGAGATCCCAGGAGCTGGGGGATGCTGGGGCAGTCATGGCTCTGCCACAGCATCCCCCGAACCTGCCCTGCCCCCCATTATGTGGAAAGGGAATTTTCAATACAATTACAAGATAGCGAGGTTCTCAAACCCGGTGGGAACTGTGCAAATACACATATCTGAGATACATTTTTGGATGTGGACAGCAGGTAATTCAAAAAGGAAGGAGAGTTTGCCTGTGCAGGTGCTGGTTTGCCGTTCCCCAAAGGGGAGAAGAGCCGTGGGGCTGGCACAGCCCGTGCTGCGGGGCACGGTGCCAGCGCGGCTCGCGGCACGGCTCTCACCCCGATAACCACGCTAATGAGCACTCAGCTCCACTCTTGTTTTCCAGGCACGGCTACAGACCAGTGAGGATTATGCTTCCAGGCATACCAGGGAATATGAAAATCGTTAAGTATTTCTGGTTTCATTTAATTTTAAACAGAAAAACAGTCAAGAAAACAATCTGATTCACCATGTTTCCTCATATTTTTGGCCTCACTTCCTTGACGGTATCCCCCAGCCCTGCTCTCAGAGGAGGCACTGACAGTTGTAGCTGCGATTTCAGCAGGAGTGTGGATCAAGAGCACAGTGATACTAATCAGCCAGGCTGGTGGCCCTTGGGAGTAAGAGCTTTTTCCCCTCCTCTTTCTGTTGTCAGTAATAACTTGTTTTGCATGAAGAGTGTTAATTAGTTTCTGTGTGTTGCAATATTAACGAGATTCTCGCCAGGGCAGATGTCTATTCCCTGGAAGCTCTCATGGAGCTATGGAAACCTCTCTGCTTGTTCCTGAGGATCCTGTTTTCGGAGGGGAACCGTGGCTGGCCCTGGAGGCTCCGAGGCAGGGCTCCCCTGAGGTGTTGGTAGCTTTACCTTGTAATGTGCTAATGTGTTGAGTTTCTTCCTGCCATCCTCCACCACCGAGGTGTCATCAAGGTCCCGCAGGATGTAGCTGTCAGTGCTGGTGGCGAACCACTCTGAACACAGAGAGGGGAGAAGTGAGACCCCAACCCAAAGGAGGCAGGGCCAGGGGGTCTGGGACTGAATGTCTGCCCTGATGTCTGCCCTCCTGTCCACGCTGCTTCACCCATTGCTCCAATGGGCACCAACAGCTGCTGCACAACTTTCAGTGCTTCACCTGTTTTTACAGACTGGTCCCATGCACCTGGTCCTTACCGAGGTCAACATCTTCCACCCTTGGCCACTGGGAGTAGGGGACGTTCTTGCAGAAAGCCTCCAGAATTTTCTCTTTCACTTGACTGAGTGTGTCCGTGTCCATGGCTCTGACACTCAGGGAGTCCATCCCACAGCCTTGGAAGGAGACGTTGAGGTTCTGCAGGCAGAGGCTGTGTTAGGGATGACCTGCCTGGTTCTGCTGGCTCCCAAGAATGCTTGGAAGCTGTTGAGTCTGCACAGCTCTGGTTGGTGTGCCCTGGGCCCCGTGCTGATGGAAATCAGGCTGAACTAATGTGGCCATTGATGCTCTACAGCATGAGAAACACTGATTTACAGCCCCGGGGGCTGAGGGCTCTGTTGACCAAGCTGGGAGAGCACAGGGAGCAAGACAGCAGCCCCTCTCATGCTGTCTTGCTAATGGGGCTTGACCACCACGAGGCAGGAGGAAGAGCCAGCCCCATTACCAGCTGTGTCCTCAGCTGCTTGGCTCCAACTGGTTACTAATGGGACCACCAGAACTCATTGCTCAGCCTCCGTTTGATGCAACGGGCCAAGCTGCACTGCTTGAACCAGCTCTGAGCCTGCTGCAGGACGGGTCTGCTGCAGCGCCTCGAGAGCTCCTGGACAGCAGGACAGGCAGCTGTGGGGGCCTACAGGCTGCCACAGACACCCTCTCAGAGACCAGGGAGGCACAGCTACTGCCTCAGTTGCAGTCCAAAGCTGCAGGGCAAGGAGAGCAACCCTTTCTGTTAGAAACCCTCTCCTCTTTTTGTCTGGGTGTCCCCTCCTGTCACCAGCTGTGCAGACCTAAGTGCTACGAGCATGGCATCTCCGTCTCAGCCCAGCTCTGGGGAAGCCCCAGCATGTGGGTACTCACCCTTGGCTTTGCCTCTATGTTCTCCCTCAGCAGCCACTCCTCGTTGAGGGTGTACCTGGCCTTTCCTGTAATGGCGTCAATGGAACCCTTGTTAATCTGCTGTTTGATGGCACAGATCAGCAGGAAGAAGGGCTCTCCAACTGTCTCCTGGGGAAAGGAAAAAAGTCCAAGTCAGCAAACTGGAGCTGGTGATGACAGGTCCATCAGCAGTGCAGCAGGGACAGGCTCTGTGTGGGCAGCGAAGGTGCCTCTGCACACCAGGGAGCAGGACTAGTCCACCCCAGGTGCTGCAAACACCTGTCGGGGGCCATCGCCTCCCAACTCCCACTTGCCTCTCTCTGAGGCTGCTCAGAAGTTTTCAGACTTGTGGGAACATGAGAGCACAGATGGGGAAGAGGACACAACAGCCAACAACAGCCGCAGGCCATTTTTGGGGATGCTGTAACTGTCAGCATCAACACACTCCATCCAAGCTCTGCAGCAAGCACTGGAGCTGTGGAATGCCATCGATGGGCTGTGCCAGTTTGTGCTGTCTCAGGGGCAGAGCTGGGGTGCTGCTCAGAAGGCAGGGACATCTGCATGGCTGTGCTGAGCGGGGATGCACACATGATACTCGGCAAAATGCAAATGTGCATTAATTTACATGGGAATCACACAGGAACAGGGAGAATCTAGCATACAGAGATGCTTCCTGCAATCTGACAGGGTGCAGACTGTGCAGCATGCTGTACTCAGCAGGACAAGATAGGGCTGATGTCCACAAAAATCCAAGAACAGACATATTTGGGCACCCAGCTTTCTCATGAATGTGTCAGCTGAACCCCTCATTGCACTGCCTGGTTTGCCACTGAGCTCCATGGGAGTGAGCCCACAGCCTGGGCCTGTGGCTCTGGGAACCAGCGTTCATACTTCTCATACCACAGCAGAGCCCTCATCACAGCAAAACAGAGGATCAGGGTCAACAAGCTGCTCCCATGTGACAGCAAGCAAACACACCATTTAACTCCTTACATTCATCAAACCTAACTTCATGGGAGAGAGGTGAACTGTGGCACTCCTGCAGGAAGAAGGAAAAATATAATAGGGAGCATCTATTTGTGATGGGATTCAGCTACACAGTTTAATGCCAAATTCCTCATCCACTTCTGTCTGCTGCACTGATGTGCAAGGGAAACATAAGCTATTTTCTTAAGGAACTCTTCAGTGTTAGAGTACATCCCATTCTCCCTAATGTTCACGTTCAATTTCTTTCCAATGAGGCAAGTGCAAATTCTGCACATTTCTGTGTTCTGAGCCTCCCCCTCGCACACACAGGCCTGCCATCTGAGAGCCTGCTCAAGACAACAGATACCCAACAGTTCTGATATTTCTCAGCTAGGAATTGCTAAATCCTGTTCAATCTGCTTCTTAATTAAAACTTGGTGATTCTTTTATTCTAATTGCCCTATAATTGCTAAAGCAATTAGTTGGATGTCAATTTGGATGCGCTGCATTTGGTGCGGTTGATGATAGGGTGATACAGCAGGGCTGTCAGTGGGCACACGCCGTCTGTGCCAGCAGGGCACTCCCTCTTCAAGGGGAACTTCGTGAATCCTGGGAGCTCCCTGGGTCTGCTGCAGGGGTCTAATGATTCCTGCAATGCTCCTGTGAGCAGGCAGCACCAAATGGGCTCCCAGCAGGGCCGTGGGTGCTGGAATGCAGGAAGGCATGGCTTCCAGAATGTAGACGAAGGTGTGGACTCAGGAAGTGCAGAAGCTGAGGATTGCAAAGAGTGAAGAATGTGCAGAAGACACAAAGAGTTCATTTTGGAGAGAAAGGCAGAAGCAAGATATAACAGGGGGACAACACTGACATGGAGACCTGTTTGTGCTGCAGTACCACTGCCCTCATACTGCGAACCACAGGGCACCACTGGCTGGCCCCACACGGGGTCATCCGTCTCTGACACTGGCCATGCCACCACCAGGAGCCCTTTTTGTGTCACTCGTGAGCAGGGACAAACCTGAGCGGGGCTCTGGAGCCTGCCCATCCCCACTACGGGCAGCTGCAGCCCCAGGGAGACTGCAGTGCCTCCAAAGCCATTAAAAAAGGGCGAGTGCAGCGATGTGGGAGCCCCTGAGGACTGAAATGGGCACCGCTTGGCCCAGGCCAGCCAAGGGGACACAGCGACACAGCTCCACTGCAGAGATGCTATTTCTGTTTGGCTTCTTGGCTTTCAGGCTCAGGAACTGTGGGATGTTATGGAAATCTGCAAAAGTGCTAATCAGACAGCGAATTTCAAAGCGGGGAAAGAAGGGCTGGCAGGCAGGGACTAGAGATAAAATAGCAAACTTGTGAAACCTCCAGCATTGTTCGGAAAACTCATCTGGAAAGGAATCAAAACTGTCTTTGGACTTGGCTAGTTAGGAGAGAGGAAGTTTAACCAGAAGAGATCAGTGCTGATTCAGAACAAAAAAATACTTAAAAAAACACAGTCTGGGGCCTTTTTTTCCTCCTATTGTGAATGTATTTTAATGAGACTTCATTTTCATTTTTGACTGAACTGTTATGGGCCCTTAAAGCTACCCAGGGCACTGAAATAACTGCAGTAATGGAAAGCACAGTTCAGGCTGGCACAACTTGAACTGTTCCACGCACGAGGAGCGTGGGAGGGCTTCGTTTTTATATGCTTGGGAAAACAAAGAGGTTTAGAGCACAGACTGGATTCACATGTTGCTGCCCTATTAACACAACTCTGACAAGTTATTATAGATGTCCTCCCAGGAAGACACTACAGCCATTTCCAAAATGTTTTGGTGAGCCTAGGGTGGGAACAGCACAGAAAGCAGCTGCTTGTCCCAAATGCCTGCTAATTTTGGGACAATTATCTGTTTGCATTCTGTGAAGAACCAAACCTCCGTTCCACATGCAAAACTTGGGTAAGCTTGGACCCAGACACAGAAGCTGAATTCCAGCTGAATTTCCTTTAACTCCACAACGCTGTTAGGAGCCAGGCACAATGGTACCACGGTAGCTTGTGGAGAAGGCTTTCTTTTAAAGCTTTTCCCACCAAAACTCTAGTGCAAAGTAGAGACATGGACCATTTAATCTACGATTCTCACTCAGTTCTGCAGAAGCAGAGTTGTGCATTGATTGTGCAAATGCTGCCCCCGTGCCTCACAGCAAGCCAGCTCATCCCAACCCCGCACACACCGAGCCAGCCCCCCCAGTGGACTCCATCGCCTTCAGGTGCCCTCCACATGTGCAGACCACGAATGCCTGTGGCCGGCAGCTCCTTCCCAGCTGAAGACAGCTCCTTCAAATCATTTTCCCCCAAAACACAAATGGACGGGCTGTTAGGCAGAGCATTAATGCGAAACAAATGTTTTGAGCGTGTAGCGTTGACTTACAAGGGAAAATACAAGCACTTGGAATTTTTCCACTGCACAACGGCAGGGACTTTCACAGCAGCTGTTTCAAATAGACATTGTGATTAATGGGGATAATTCAGGAATGAAAACCAGGCCCATCATCACATGTCTGACAGAGCAGTGCTACAGGCAGGCAGGCAAGCCTTCCTTTTAACCAAGAAATGCCTCTCCAAAGGCAGTGGAGTTTGATCCTTAGGAATGCAAGGCACACGGGAGCCCTTTGGCTATCTCTGCTATTTAAATCACAGTCCTGAGCTGACACCAGCCGTGTGGAAGGAGGTGCTGTCTGTTCCGCCACAGGAGCTCCATCCCCATTTGTGTGGTGGGGAAGATGCCAGCTCTGCTGATCTGGATCAAGCTCCTGTCCCTTTGCACAGCTGGGCTTGTGTCACCCGGGGCAAATTTCCTCTCCAGACACTCCTGTCTGACCAATTCTTTTCCCTTTTCATATTTCAGGAGCAGCTCAGTGTCTCCTCTGATCCCACCTTCTCTGTGGAGCATGTGAGATATCAGAGTCTTCTGGAAATCAACTTCATTGCACTTTCCTTTGGAAACCATTTGCTTTCAGAGATGGGAAAGAGGCCGCAGCAATGCTCTGCACTGCCATGGCTCCAGGCTGGACATGGGAGGCCTGGAGAGGACTGCAAACCCAGCGTGCAGCCTTAGCCCTGCCAAGAGCTGCTGCAGGTGAATGGAAGTTCACATTCAGCCCAACAGCTCTGCAAAGGACCCAGTCACCTCACAGTCCTGCTCCCACCATACCCTATTCTCATCCTCCCTCTGCGGGCCATGAGCAGGGGGAAGCCAGCTCGCAGCTCACAGCAGCACTGCCCGGCCCTGGGGATGGCCACAGCTCCCCCCAGGATGGCCACATCCCCCCAGGATGGCCACAGCTACCCCCAGGATGGCCACATCCCCCCAGGATGGCCACAGCTACCCCCAGGATGGCCACAGCCCCCCAGGATGGCCACATCCCACCCCAGGATGGCCACAGCCCCCCAGGATGGCCACAGCTCCCCCCAGGATAGCCACAGCCCCCCAGGATGGCCACAGCCCCCCCAGGATGGCCACAGCCCCCCAGGATGGCCACAGCTCCCCCCAGGATAGCCACAGCCCCCCAGGATGGCCACATCCCACCCCAGGATGGCCACAGCTCCCCCCAGGATGGCCACAGCTCCCCCCAGGATGGCCACAGCCCCCCAGGATGGCCTCATCCCACCCCAGGATGGCCACAGCCCCCCAGGATGGCCACATCCCACCCCAGGATGGCCACATCCCACCCCAGGATGGCCACAGCTCCCCCCAGGATGGCCACATCCCACCCCAGGATGGCTACAGCCCCCCAGGATGGCCACAGCCCCCCAGCCCCAGCCCAGCTGCAGGAATGGGCAGCTCCCACCCCGTGCTGTGTGTGGAGCTCCTCACCATTACTAAGCCACCTAATGTGCTCAAGCCTTCAGGCCCACGTGATGGGGCTCCACTTTCCTCTTTTTCTTTTTTCCCAGAGAAAGCCTTCTTGCACAATGTCCATTTTTAGCACAAGCTGGAGCTGGATCAGATGCCTCACATGTGGTCTCCCCTCCCCAAAAGGGAAAATCAGCACTTTTTTTTCTACAATGATTAAACTACAGGCACAAAATCTGAAGATTAAAAAAATTTTACTAATTTCCTCTTTTCTGTCCTAACAGGCTGGATATAGGGCTACACTGGCACAGCCATCCTTACCCACTCCTGTAACTCTTCTTTTATTAGACTGGCTAACTGTGTCTGCTGAAATGAAAGATTATGAACTACAAAACCACTGGCTTTAGGACAAAAAGTGATTATCTGGGATAAGAAGACATCACAATATGTATGATGACAATATAGAATCGCTTCTGTGGATGTAGAAAACACTTTGGGAAAAGAGATTTTTTTCAAAGGCTTTTTCAAGGCTCTTCCTGTGGGTATAATGGGGTATCCTCCAATTAACTGCTGTGGAATCAATTAAGTTATTGCTCAATTCTTCTGGGGAATTCCAAACAGAACTGGCAAACGTTGGAGATAAAGCACTGAGCAGATGGACTGCTGATGGCTCTGAGATGCCAAACATATTCCTGCTCGTTACCAAGAGAAGACCGCCAGCCTTCTGGGACAGACACCCCAGCTCTCCTGCTCAGATTCGTGCAGAACCACGAGGATGCCTCTGCATAAGAGGCCCCACACAGCAATGGGCATCGATCCAGAGCAGCCCCTGCCCCGGTGCCCTCGGCCCTTCTGAGTGTTGTGGCTCCTGAGACAGACCAGAGAGCATGGCTGTGCCAGCTGGCCACAGGAACAACACATGACCAGGTGGTTCCCAAACCCTACAGCCACTGCAGTTGTTTTTCAGCTCCACCATGGCTCTCCTCAAGCATAGTGAAAATGCTGATCCATGTTCTGGCCTGCCATGAAGACTGAGCTCACCAAAGCCCTGGGCAGAACTGGAGAAGCAACTGAACTTGAGGTTACTTTCCTATGCCTGAATCATTCAATACATCAGTTTGCCAAGTGTTAGTGACCATTTGAGTGGCACTGCTAGCAAGTGTCAGGTCCTGTCCCCCACATCCCTGCTGCACACAGCAGTGACCCTGCACCCCCTGGCAGGGACTGGTTCTCTTACTCTGAGATAGCTGTACATGCAGATGGACATCCAGTTGGTGAGCATCTTCTCCACCACAGATTCTGTCCTCCTCAGCATAAGCTTGGGGTTTTTGGAAGCTGAAGCATCTATTAGATCCACCAAGAGGTCCTTCATGATGCTGGTGTAATACTCCAGTTTCCCATGCAATGCAATAGTAAGCAGGGAGGCCAGGTTACACCTGAAACACAGAATGGTACAGGACTCAAGCCCCAATCCAACGAGACTGAGCTGCTGCCTGGCACTAAAAAACCCAACACACAAAGGCAGTCTCTCAGACAATTTTCATGAGCCTTCTGATTGGTGTTAGAAGTTCCAGCCCTCATTCAGTGCTGCGGGACCTCAGGCCAGCTTGCACACTCTTACTGGTAAGCCAAATGAGTAAGTGCTCTTGAGGGTTTATGGCCATCCATTTCTAAGAGAAATGTGTAGGCAAGTGTGACTCAACCATCCACTGAAACACACAGCCACAGACACTGGCTGGATTGCTCTGGGTTAGGAATAAATTAGTCTCCTCCAGCTGCCAAGTCTTTGGTTCTGAAGTTCATACCTGTCTCTGACAGCGAAGTCCTTCTGTTGCTCAAGAGCATGGACAAACACGATGAGGAAGTGCTTGTTGTTGAGTAAGGTGGAGAACAGCGAAATTCCTTCTTCCATGTTGGGTCTGCAGTTCTCAGGGATCTGAAGAAAAATTTAGAAAGCAGACTAAGAAAACCTTGCTTGTTGTTTTCCTCCACATTTTATCCCTCTTGATGGCAGGGATGCCCCTACTGAGCACAGAGATGCTAAACAGAAGAGCCCCTCCTCCCTCTACGTGACACAGCCAGCAGCTTTGCTGGCAAGGAACACACAGCTGGGTCAGTGGCAGTGGCCATTCCATTCTGTTCAGCACTCCTGAGGATACCTGAGCACTGTGGCCAGTTTGGGGCTCCCCACTACGAGACAGATGGAGCAAGCGCAGCTGAGGGCTGACAAAACAATTAGTGGTTGTACAAGGAGAGGTGAGGAGGGCTGGGTTTGGTCAGCTTTCAGAAGTTCTAGTGGGAGATCTTACTGCAGCCTCAGGGTTAGGGAGCCAGGAAGGATCCCAGGCCAACGCTTCTTCATGCAAGGGCAGATCCACAGATCTGCCCTCTCCAGCTGGCCAAAGCTGATCCAGTGCTGCTCTGTGTTAATGGTTAGCAACACTCAAAAGCTTTTGTTCTGTTAGGGGGGTACTCACCTTCCACTCCCCCACCAGGAGTGGATGTGTTTCCTGGACCTGGGCGCCCACCTGTGAGCTGAGCTGCTGGGATGGCAGGATGTAGCACTCCTCGTAGAGAGAGGAACACTGGAACCAAGAACAGTGTTAGGGGAGGGCACCTGTGTGCTGTGCACCTCAGGGGAATAAGGTGGAGAGGCACTGGGGACTAAAGCCACCCATTCCAAAGACATGCACGGGGCTGGCTTATGGAGCTTTGGAACACTTTGGAAGAGCCTCCCGAATAAGCAAACACCACAAGGATGGGGGGAGGCAGACGTCTGCACAGACACAAGGCTGTTAGGACAGGGAGACTGCAAATAGAGTAATGTGACAGCTAGAAAACTCTCAGAAGAGAAAGCTTTACAGAAGACTATATCAAAATAGAGGAGTACTGGGTGTTTCAACATATGTAACTTTTAAAACAGATGGGAAAAATGTTTAAATCTCTAGCATTCATATACCAGCCTGAATCTTAGAGCCTCTAGTGTGCAGAGACATGGAGACTGCATAACTGAAAAACCTGAGTAATAGCTACTAATGAAACACTCTGCAGGCATAAATCATCATCTCAGTCCTCAGCACTGACACACAAGTGCCTCGGGGTGAAATACAGCCAGAGCGAAGGGCGCGCAGCCCCGCAGCGGAGCGGCCGGTGACAGGAATGATGGCACCAGCACGTCTGGTGCAGCTCTGGGAAAGGACTCCAGGCAGACAGATTGGGACTGGGTGCCCAAGGCACATCTCACTGGGAGCACCACAGCCCAACCTCAGACCGTGAGGAAGAGACAGAGACATGCAAAGGCCTCCCAAGGACTTGCCAAGCTGCTGGGAATGCTTGGGGGCACCCTGCATGGGACAAAAAGCCCCTCTCCCTGATTACCAATTCACCCTTCAGCCACCCTTCAGCCTCTGCTGAATGGAGTGGGGTGACACTGGAGCCCTTGAGGAGACCCCAGCACTGTGCTTGTGAGAGCTCTTTCAGGAGGTGTGCAATGGCCCCAAACGGGCAAACCAGAGCAACTCCAGGACAAGCCCTGCCGCCAGCTCCTGTCATGTGTGAGCAAGCTCGATCTTGTATGACACCCCAGGAGGTGCGGCTCCACTTCTGATGATAATTAAGGTTGAAATATGTGACAAGTAAATATATAACAGTGGAAGGATTTTGTGACACTGTAAAAGCCCTTTAGCAAAGCCCTAAACTGGTTGAGACATATCTGGGAGCAATGAGATGCCCGTGACACACGCTGTCTCCTTACTTTGGGGAAGAATGTCCTGGTGACAAAGTGCCTGTACTCCAGGAAGGGGATCCCCTGGCTGCGGTTTAGCTCCTTGGTCAGGTCTGTCATGTCTGTCTGCAGCTCTGCAAAACCTGACACAAAGAGATGTGCAGATGGTGAGAGCCCAGTTCACCAGCCGAGACAGGCTGGCACTGGAGAGCACAGCACGTCTCGTCTGCCCCCTCACACCGTGCCCTGGTGGGGGCTGAAGCTGTGTTTCCTCTGAGCAACACATTCCCACCAGGGTTTAACCCTCAGACTGTTCACCTTGCCCCAAGCACCAACAGAACATTCTCTGCCCCAGGAGCTGCAGTCCCCTCAGGACAGGATGGCAGCCGATGTGGCAGGATCGTGGGCTGTGGGATGGTGGGTGCCAGCACCTGGAATATTTCTCCCATTGTTTTATGAGGAGCATGTTGCAGTTTCTGTTGCACCCAAGAGGAAAGCACACTGAAGGTTAGCGTGACCTTCAAGCAACCCTCTGACACCAGAGGGTTACTGACAACTTCTCTAACCCCAGGGCAGAGAGGCTGGTGGCACTGGAGATCAGTGGCTGGCCCAAGCCAGGCAGCAGGACAGTGGCAGGGCCACACTTCCAGCCACTGAGCCTCATTCCCAAACCCTGCCAAAGCTCACAGGCAATCACAGAAATTCTCCTACAAGTAAGTCTATAAACTTCTACACAGCACAAGGTGAATTGCTTCAAGCCTGCTAACCTGGCATCCCACTCCTAGCCATGGTTCCTCGGCACCCAGACAATGACTTACCTTTGCGGATTTCCTCCCGGATCTGTGACTCCATCTCCTCCATCTGGAGCAGCGTTTTCTGCCAGTAGCGCTCAGCTCTGCGGCTCTTTGTGCAGAACACAAAGAGAGCTGGAAAAGAGGAAGAGAATAAGCCTTTTGGACCCGGCCTTAGGAGCAGCTGCAGCTGGGATCAGAGCAGTTCTCTCTGACATGAGTGCAGAAAGCTAAAGCCAGAGTTGGTTTCACACCTACCACCAGACTGGTAACTGCTCAGGCAGTTGTCGATTATCTGTAAATAAGTAAAACCAGCTGGAATTTAATGATTGTGCTGTAACTGTCGTCTTCAGTTTAGGTCTGGGCTGTCTGTATTCAGCTTAACTGTATATTAATGTCTTTCAGCTGATTAATGAATACAGAATTGAGGATGTTTACCACCTGTATTACAGTGTTTGTATCTGACAGTCTTCCCATACCTCCAGAAATATGTTTCTAATGATGTGTGGTGCATCTAGTAAATAGGGTGCATTAGAGCCTTTATTAGAAATAAACTAAATCCTTACTCTAAAGCCCTCATTTGCTGTGAACTGGCAGGTTTCTTGCTGCACAGTCATTCTGGGCATGTGATGAACCTAGCCTGAGGACAAAGGTGTGCAGCACAGCTTCCAGCCAGATACATACAGCAGTGTGCCTGCTTCAGATTTGCAGCTAAGGATGCTGGCTCTGCTCTTCCTACTCGGTCAGGCACCTGTCACTGTTGGTTCCTGATGGCAGGATCTTGGCCTAAGAGCACCTTTGGAATGAGACAATCATGCCTGTGATCAAGATCAGATTCTCACATCCTTCTTTATTTTGTATTATAGTAACTATTAAGTATTTGGGGAAAAGGGTAAGTTTATAAATATCACAGGTTCAAGTAACAGAGCTGAGCTGTGGATTCAGCCAGGAAAAGCTCTGTGCTGCGGGGAGCTGTGTTCTGGTAATAGCTGTGTGCCATACCTACTGCACCCAGACTAGCTTCATGTACTGCACAACTGCAGCACTCAGAGTCACCTTCACACCTCCACATGCAGAGAGAAAAACCTTGCCACAGCCTGGAAACACAGCGTTCTTTCCCTTACCCACGACAGAGAGGACCAGCAGGATGCTGCAGATAACGATGGAGACAATGATCGCGGTTTCTCCTCCCCCAAGGTGCAGCATGGCGATTGTGTAGTTGAACTTTCCAACTTGGATCTGAGGAAGGAGAAGGAGGGAGGAAAAGCAGGAGCTGAGCAGCAGATTGCCAGGGGGCTGGGGGCAGGAGGGACACGGGGCAGCACTCAGCACACCTTCACTCACTGACCGTGCTGGCACAGCCCCCCAGGCTCTGTGGGAGGGAGGCCAGGCTGTGCCTTTCACTGCCAGACCCTGGGCACTGTGTGTGTCCCTGGAGAGCCCAGTTCCCTTCCTGGGCTCTGGGGGATGCCAAGGCCACACCCAGCAGGCTGTGATGCTGCAGTGGTGCCCATTCCAGGGCCACCACAGGGCTTTGGTGGCAGAACTGCAGTCCCCAAGGCCCCAGTGTACCTGCCCCTTTCCTGGAGAGCCCATGGCCCAAGGCTGCCTGCACTGCTCTTATTAGAACATCACTTCCACTAATCATCATCTTCTTTATGACTCTGAACAGCCTTTGGAGCCCTGCTGCTCTTGCCCTTCTCCTCCAAAATCAGAACGACTGCCACCCAGAAGAAGTAGGGTTGAGAAACTTTAAAGTCCTTGAAATACAAATAAACTACGGGAATAAAAATAAATGAGACCATAGACGAGTAATGATCTTGTGGCTAAAGCAGTGAAAGGGGTGTCAGAAGGTGCTGGCTCTGCTCCCAGCCTGTACTTCTTGTAACAAGCACAAACCACTGGAGCTCAGTGCTTGGGTCTCCTGATCTCCAGAAGGGAAGAGGCCAGCACACATCACAGGCTGGCAAGTTACTGGGTGCCTTTTACAAACAGCTCTTTGGGCCCTTGGGATGAAAGGATTCCACAGTATCATCTGATAAGGAAAACTCATGACACAACAGGCTTTCGCTTCTGGAAATGAGAGTTTCACTTCTCCCAAAAAACAAGAAGTGAGAGAAACTTGAGAAAAAAAACGTTGAGGTAGAGAAGAGCTCCAATAATCTTATTCTTTTGATTAATCAAAATTAATCTTTGTTTTCCTGTGTCATGGAACACCTCTGGGAAGGTGCCCACTGGGGTGGAATTCCAGCAGCTCTCAGCCACTGGACCAAAGACATCCCACAAGCAGGATCTTACCACCACCTCCACCACCAGACACAGCTCCATCCTGAGGGAAATCCAGCCCTAGCTCTAGGAGCACTGGTGAGGGTATGGCTGCTGCCAGTGGAAGGCTCCTGGCACTGAGAGCTTTGGTCTCTACCCTGGCACATTGCCCAAGAGCCACGGTGCTGGACAGGGACAGGAGCCACAGCACGGCAAGAACACCTGGGCAGGTTCACTCAGCAGCCTCACAGCCACGTGCTAGCCTCAGGATCTCCACTTTTCCCTCTGAAATGCTGCAGTGAGGCAGCTCCTCAAAGTGTTTTGAGTCTTTTTCTCACCACCAGCTCAGCCTTTTGCATTTTTCTGAGAAAAAAATCCCACATCTGCTGTTTAATTCAATGTTTAAACTGTTTGGTTATGAACAAAGATGGGCCTGAATGTCATGCCAAGTCTCTCTTGTGTAGCTGGACAGCTCTGCTCAACACCCAGTGCGACCCAGGCAAGGTCCCTGCACATGCCTGCCCTGTGTCACCAAAGGCATTTCTCAAGTGTGATAAGGCAGTGGCCACTCCTGAGGGGCCCAGCCACGTCTGTAGATTTAGGAAGGATGCACAGGTATGGCAATTAAGGTACCTGCTAATTAAGCAGATTAATTAGCTGCACTTTCATTGCTGGTGCACTCTGAACAGCTTTGTGATATTTAGGGCTGGATATCACTCTCCTGCTTCCTGGGGACTTGCCCTGATTGGTTAATGTCACCAACACTAGCAAACTCAAAAATTCCTTTTTTTCCACAAAGGGATTCCCCTGTTTCTCAGTTCTTACAAAAAAATAAAAAATAAAAAAAAAAGTAAAAAATTACCCTGTTTAAAATTCCTGTTAAGATGACTCAGGAAATTCTGTTACTTCTGCATTTCCATGTTTCCAATTTGCAACAGAATTTCATACACTTCAGATTGCTGCCAGATAAACTGAACAACCCTGCCAGCACATTGGTAGTGCCTCCTTGTTCCTTTCTCCTGGGCAGCCCAACTCCACAGCTCCCTCCAGCTCTCCCTCCCCTCCCTGCCCATGCCTCAGGCTCCCATCCATCCCCTGCCAACACACGGGCTGGGAGAGGGCAGGGGGGTCTCCCACAGAGGTGGAGGCATTTTCTCTCCAGACACAAAGAGCCATGGTCACATCCCTGCGTGGCCATGGGCTGTGTTTGACATGAGGGAAACTGAGGCAAGCACAGCAGTTCAGTCAAGCCCTCTGGAGAACAGGACAGCAGCAAAGTGTGGTGCATTTGCAGACACAAAGAGAAGCAGCAGCCCTGAATGCTGAACTCTTTGCAGTGAGAAAGCAGCAGCCTTTGGGAGCCCTGAGGACAGCTCACCCTCCTGGTCACAGCACAGGGACCCAGCTCAGTGAAGGCTGCACTCTCATGGCCACTCGTAGCCCTCCTGCTGGTGGGAGCACAGCCAGTGGCTTAAAGCTGTATGGAAATCCCCAAACATATCTCATGAGGGGCAGAAAATCAGTGCAGGTGACAAAACCTCACATGCCTGAGAGCTGGCTGTGCCTGACAGAAGTGACCCTGGCACAGTGCAGACACCCAGCTGCCGGTGCCCCACGCCTTGGAGGGCAGCAGCCCCTCAGCAGAGCTCAGGGCAGCCTCCAGCCCGGCCCCTGCATCCTGAGCAGCCACAGCACGGCGTGCCTTGTCCACTCTTGCCCCTGTGCAGGCTCCTGCAGGGTCAGCAGTGTGTGAGCTGGGCTGTCCTTCCTGCTGTGAGGGGACCCCGCTCGCAGCTCCGCACTCACCGTCACCGGCAGCTGCCTTTCCGAGGAGCTCAGCGACTCGTTGATGGAGCAGTGGATGACTTTGTCTGAAACAATCTGGATCTCACACGAGATCAGGCCGATTTTCACCTGGTACTCATTGCTCTCCAGGCCCAGGCTGTCAGGCTCTTTCTAAAGACAGAAATGAAATCAGGATGTCAGGCTGTAGCATAGCAGCTGGAACTGCAATCGATCTTCCTGCTTTACTTTCCATATTCCCTGCTGTTTTGCAGACCTGGGAAGACTCTCCCTCACCGAGGACTTTTTTCCAGCACTCCACAGGAAAGCCAAAACCAGGCCATTCCCCATTTTCCTGTTTCCCATTCTTCACTCAGCATGGGGCATGGGATGAACAAGCCCCTCATGGAACCTGGAAAAATCTGCTTTTGATCGGGCCTGCTGTGCATGGAAGATAAGGATGTAAGTGCTCATCTGGGAGCAGGGAAGGATGTACAACGGATGGGACAGCCAGGGGATGCGCCTGCAAAGCCTGAGAAAGGGGGAGCACATTTCTGGAGCATGTTGCAAACAATTAGGATATCCTGCAGCAAACAATGGCCTTTGAATTACTACTGCTCATTGTCCAGGCCACTCAGCTTCTGCACCCCAACTTCCTTGTGAGCTGAGCTGAATTCAGTAGCCAAAAGAGAAGAATGAATGATCTGTTTCTGCAGGAATAAACACCTATTGTCAGGCCCTTCTGCAGCACCTGCCTGGTTTCAGGCCAGGGCATTGTAATTCTTTTCCACATGTCCAGTATCTCATTTAGCCCCTTGCTACAACACCCTCCCTGGGCAGCTCTCTGGCATCGTGCCTCAGAAGGCATTCCCAGACCAGGCTGCATCTCCTGGGCTGCAGGCTGAGCCAAAAGCTGTTCCTACCTATCCAGTTCCCATCCACCCCCTTCCCTCTCCTGTGTCTGTGGACAGTCCCTGTGCTGGTCCTTAGGACTGAGGAGCTGCCCAGGGTGCAGGTGGTGGCACCCAGAGAGAAGCAGAGCTGTAACAACCCTCTTACATGTATGACCAGAGTTAAGGGCTCGCCAGGATGGTGCTTGATCCACTTCTCCTTCTTGGCTGTGGAGAACTGGGGGTCAGAGTAGTACCCCAGGCTGAATTTGCTGATGTGCAGGGCCTCCTCGGGGTACATCTCCTCATCCAGAGCCGAGCGCTCGTCCGTGTAGAGGCGCCCGTTGAGGAAGAAATCGACGGGGGCTGGCTTGCTCCCCACAGTAACGTTGGAGGCAGCTGGGGAGGGGCAGGTGATGGCAGTGTCAGTGTGCACCTTGCAGTGCTGAAAGCAGAAGTGTGAGGTGTCAGAACCCAGCACCACGAGTGCTCCCGGCCCATCCACGGGCCAAGGCCACAGCTTCACCCCTTCTGGCAGCAGGCACCACCCTGCTCCACGCCAAGGCACCCACCGTGTGCTCTCTGCCGATGCCACGGACAGCCATGGACACATTCTGCACCAGCCCAAAACCTCTTCCTTCCAGGGTGATGATCCTGCCCCCGCTTTGAGAAGGGAAGAAAGAGAGGGTGACTGCAGAGGACAGTGCAGCAGTGAGATGTGGTGGCTGCATCTTCCTCCTGTCATTTTCTCAGAGATGTTTCCAAGCTGCCTGAGCAGAAAATGTGACCCAACTGCCAAAGTTTTCTTTCTAATTACAGCACAGATACACACAGCTACCACAATATCAGGGAAGAAAGGAAGGAAGGAAGGAAGGAGGAGTAGATGCTCTGGTAGAAAGGGGAGAGCCTCTTCCAGAATCAGTGACCTGTCCCCCTTATTCCCACAGCCCAGAAGAGCAGCCTCTGCATGCCAGGGTATGCAGCAGGCATCCTGGCCACTGGCCAAGTAAGTGACCTGTAAAGCGATGGCCAGGAGACATCCCCTGCCCCTGCCCTGCCCTGCAACAGCCCACACAGAACTGTGACACTTGGAGAGGGAAACATCCCTCATCCTGCATCTTCCAGGAACTTCCCATTCAGATCAAAATGTGAAAGTTGCTGTGTTTTGAATCTGCTTGGCAGGGAATGCACCACATGGGCCTCTCACTGTGCAGTCAACTAACAAGAATATCGAGCAGCCTTAACATGCACAAGGCAGAGCAATGGTGGGAGAACCATCACCACTCATCTGCACCCTGGATCAACCTTCCCCTTCCCCCGTGCCACATTTGACTTGTTTGGAGTATTTGCCAGGGAACAGGCAAGACTCACAAGTCCCATTATCTGAAGAACACTCCAGGCTCAGTGACTCTGGGCACGTGGCCCCAGAGCTCTCTGAAGCTTGGGGATATCACGAGGAAGTTATGATCCAAGTTTCTAACTAGGAGCCTGTCACATCTGCAGACCAGTGTACAACTTTTGCATTGGTTTAGAATTTGGTTATATGGATTATTTTATCAATATGGTAAGAGAAATCAGATCCAGCTGAAGTTTTACACAAGTTACTGGTGCCTCATGGCCAACAGCCCAGCTACGTGCTGAAGTAGCCAGACTGCACGAGCCATGCCGGAGGCTGGAGAGAGCCTGCAGGTATCATCCCTGTTCTCTGAAATTTGGGAACTGCTCTAAATACCAAGGAAGCAGACTAAGGTGACTGAGAAATAGCCCAGTGGTTTCCTTTGTGACTACAGGCAGGACATTCTTCCCTTGTCTCTTTTTAGACACTGCTCTCGCCACTCAGCAGTTGGAAGCCTGCGAGGGGCTGTGCCTGGCTGAGTCATGGCCCTGCCTTTCCCCTAACATTCCCACAGCCTGCAGCCTTGGCATTGTGCTTGGGAACAGAGAGGCAGCTTTGTTCCAGGGGATCAGACCACCAGAGCCTGCTCCTGCTCTCCCCTGGGCGTGCTGCTTTCAGCGATGCCCTGCCGGCACAGCTGCTGGCCTCCCAGATTTCCTAGTCAGCCCTGGCTTTTTCAGGCTCCAGGTGAGGAGGGTGGTATTTCACCACAGTATCCAAAGGAACAGAAGCCTGAGAATTCCACAGAGATGTGAAACTAAAAGCAACACACTTTAAAAATTAAATACTGTGACCTTGGGGAAGGTTGAAATCCAAAATTACAAATCTCATCTTATCCTCTAGGTGTTTTACTGCCAAGAAAAAGCCTCAGGGTCTCACAGAGCCCCCACCTGGGTCTCCCCAAAGCACTCACCGGGTGTGCACAGTGTCGTTACCAAGGCTGACATTTGTCCACTCCTAAATGCATCAAAACAAGCCATGACCAGTCCTGGTGTGTGAGACCTCATCTACTCCTGTGCTAGGGTTACCCCGGAGCACCCCAAGAGCAAGCTGAGGCACCCTCTATACCAGTCCAGCCCAAGGCTGAGAAGCCCCTTTCTCCTGGCAGGACCCTCTCTTACACGGGCTGTCTCAGCTAGGGCGGGATCTCACCTGATCTGGCTCTTTTTGGGGTTGATGTCTGATATAACCGGGTTCTTCTCATACTTGAAAGTGATGTTGTGGCTGGCACAAGACTTGTTCTCGAACTGCACGCAGACTGGCACAGCCGTGGTGAGCTCCGCGGCGGGCATGGTACAGGTGATGGTGCTGTCGGTGCGGCTGCGGGAGGACACAAGGGGTGAGCTGCAGGGAGCCAGAGGCTGGAGTCTGGCCTGAGCAGCCCCTGACAGGCAGATGGCAGCTGCAGATGAGCAGGAGCTGCCAGTCACACGCCAGCTACCTGTTCCTCCTGCTGCCAGGCACTTCTCAGCTCATGCCACGGCTGCCCCATTCCCCGTGCAGACAGAGGCACTCTGCCCCCCACCCAAACCTTCCCTCTGCCTGACTCCTTGGGGGACAATACCAACCTTGCTAATGCTTCTCTTGTCACTGTTACTGCAGTGCCAGCCCCCAGCCCTGCTCCCACCTGAGGTCCGTGCACTGCTTGGAGGAGTTGATGAGGACACGGAGCTCTGAGCCGACATCCAGCCTGCTGCCTCTGATGGTGACTCTTGTTCCTCCCGCCTTCGGGCCATTCGCAGGAGCTATGGACTGCACCATGGGAAGCTAAAAACAAAGGGGAAATCTGTTTTCTAGCCTGCTAAATCTGCAGCTGGATATTCCACACTGTCCATGGGAATTGATTCAGAGTAAGTGTCCAGCACTGCGAGGCTCAAACAGCAGCACAGCAACAGCCTTTTCTGGCAAGGTTTCAGAACAAGAGAAGTGATACAAACACTAAGAAGTAAGATCATATAAAAGCTCTGTGACTCTCAGTGGTCCCTAAATACGGGCTGTAAATGAAACATGGGGCAAAACGGGAGCCCAGGATCCTACCATTCCCTTCAGATTTCCAGCAGGAGGTCCAGAGCCAGCAATACTGCAAGGCCCATCAATAAAAGGAAATTTCTCACTCATTCCCTCCCTCACTGTCTCAGCCCTTCCAGATCCATGTCCTAAATGAAAGGATAATGTTAAAGCCCCACTGGATGACAGCCTTGAGATCGGTAAAATGGCCACCTGGGTTTAGATAATTGAATATCAGACCCCTGCTAAGGAAGCTTCAAATCTGCATTTCTTGAGGCAAGAGGAACTGAAGGGGAAGTTACTTTGCCTCTTGCCATTTGCAGCAGAAATTAGCGTGTATGTTATCTGTGTTTGCAGCCCCTGGAAATCTTCCTGAGATTCATGAGCTGGAGGCTTTGATAACTCACGTGGCGCTGAGCCCTCTTGTCTGCTCACAGGCACCCCAGGAGAGGCTGCTGGCAACATCCCTGCTCCATTTGAGCAGGACAGCCAGGGCACAGCAAATCATGATCTCAAGACCCTTCCCTAGGGCACTGGTGACTCCCCCTCAGACAGACCCATGGGGGCTGCCCCCCTCTCCCCCAGCCCACCCCTGGCTCATGCAGAGCAGACCCCCACAGGCAGGCAGGGGAGCGCAGGCTGAGCCTGCTGTTAATGCCTTGCCTGGCAGCCTCTGCCACACAAACCCATGGATTAACATCTGCCCTTGCCCTTGTCCTACACTCTGATGGTTTCACTCCTCTACAGCCATTTCTTCTGTCGGTTCTGACTGTCACCCATTTCCACCTGATCCGTTTTGCTAATTTGTATTTCTCTGGGTGTCTGCAGGCAGCTGTCTCCTGCCCTTGGCCCCTAACCCACATATTCATAAGTGCAGCTACAGCATCAGCAGAGAGGATTATTCCTGTTCCCCAAAGCCCTTCCCCTTAGCCAGAGCCAGGGGCTGCTGCTCTTGGTGCGCTGCCAGCACCAACCACCTCCATCGCAGCTTTGGCAAATCCAGCTCATCCACAGCCTGCTATGATGTCCTGAAGAAGCCTCTCCCTCCTCCAGCACAATTACAGCTGAATTCTGTCTCTTCTAGGCATGTATAATGGGGACTTTGAAAGATGTAGCATACAAGCAATGTCTGCTATTTCATGAACTACCTTCTTTGGAAGGGCAATTCTGAAAGTCTTTTAAACCATAGCAGTGCCCAAGCTCAGGTCTCACCAAGACCAGCCTTGCATGGTGTAGGCTGCTGCATTTGCATGCCATCAGACGTGAGAGGAGAACCAAGAGTGTTGCTTGGTCTGCAAATGGTGTGAAAGCTACTTGCAGTGTGACACACCTCCATCATGCAGTGTCCCTCCCCAACACTTGTGCACAAGGCAGGGCACTCCCTCACATCTGCTCCAAGCTTTGCTAAGACAAACAAGACAGAGACAGAGAGACAGCAGCTTTCTGCTGTGCCACCCAAGCAGGAATGGCTCCTCTCCTGCTCCAGGGAGGGGCCAGCACAGGGCAGCCACGGACCCAGGCTGAGGTCAGGGACTGGCTTTGTTCAGCATTGGTGCTTCCACAGGTGTTTCCTGAGAGGCTTTTCCTCGCATGTGAAGAGCTGGAGCAGGAGCTGCCCAGCCCTGTTCCACCCTCTGGGCCCCTCTCAGCCAGCAGCCAGCAGTGGGGGATGCTCCAGCTCAGCACACACATCCTGGGAGTCCCCAAACCAAGGGACTCTCACTGGGTCACAGCCACCACTGGCACCTTAATCCACTCCCAACTGCTGGATTGGGGACCGTGGGGATGTGAACCTGGACATCTGGAAACTGGAAACAGGATCCAGGAACTCCTGCTGAGTCTGGCCTGGCAGTGCCATCACCTCACCAGCTCTCCCCATGCAGTGTGCTGGGGTGTGCCATGCATGTGCTGGCTGCATGCTGTGAACTCCCTGAATTAAACACCCAATCTGTCATTGGCTGCAGGGTGGGGGAATCACACTTCATGATCTGCCCCAGATTCCTCATAATGGCCACAAGGAATCAAAGTGTTTTCTGGGGCTCCAAGTCTTCTCCCAGACCAGTAACACATCATGGGCTGTCCTGCCCCAGCTGAAGCTACAGTGGAGGCACAAAGGCTCCAAGCATTCCACATGCCCTCAGCACCCACTCAGCATGGCTGTCCATGAATGCTGTCCAAGAACTGGCTTCATACAGGGAAGAGAAAAAAATGCATGTATTTCTCTCAGGTTTATAGAGATGAAAGGTATCTCTGTGAGACAGCACAGCACAAAGTTATAAAGGGCTTTTCATTGCACAATGACATGGGGTTAGCTTCAGTCTAATCCCTACACATTATTTCATGCAAAAACTAACACAATCCCTGCAGCAAAAAATCAGTTCTAAATAATGTGAGTTCATGGAATGTAACTTACACAGCACAAAGGGGCTTCACAAGTCTCAAAAAATCTCACAGGTTGTAACAGCACTTCAGCAAAAGAGGCAGAAGAAAACCAAGTTCCTTTTTATAGCAGGAGAATAGAGCTGGGATGAGATGGACCCCTGCAGGAGCTGAGTCTGGGAGCACGGCTGTGCTGCCAGCATCCTGCTGGGGTCCTGCCATACCCCACACAGGTGAGCACAGGTGAGGTGACACCTCTCGTGTTTCTCAGCCACCTGGGGAAGGTGTGGGGAGCTGCACACTCACTCCAAGTGGCACAGGAATCACCAAAGGAACGCTCAGCCACTCACCACGTAGGAGAAGCGTTCCCTGGACCTCCCTTCACGGCTCACGTTAACCGTTACCACGTCCGAAAACGCCTCCTGCGCCTCTCCGGTCTGGCACACGACTCTGTGGGTGGATGAGGCAGGTGGCAGCAGGGACAGGGGGGACAGGCAGGGGCACATGCAGGGGTCACGGTCCCCCAACTCACGTCTCAGAGACGACATATCTGCCGGGCAGCGGGCTGCAGCGCACGCCGCCCACCCGCACCGCGCCCAGGATGTCGCTGAAGCGCCGGCCCAGGTTCCTCCCGCGGATGGTCAGCAGCGTGCCCCCCTCCAGAGGCCCACGCAGCGGCTCGATCTGCAGCACCAAGGGGCACATCATAAAGTCAGAGCATCACAGCACCCCACACCACATCTCACCACATCACACCACCACATCACAGCACCCCACAGCACCCCACATCACCCCACACTACCCCACACCACATCACACCACCACATCACAGCACCCCACACCACCCCACACCACCCCACACTACCCCACACCACCACATCACACCACCCCACACTACTCCACACCACCCCATACCACATCACACTACCCCACGCCACCCCACACCACCCCACACTACCCCACACCAGCCTACACCAGCCTACACTACCCCACACCACCCCACACTACCCCACACATCACACCACATCACACCACCCCACATAACCCCACATAACCCCACATCACCCCACACCACCAGACCCCACAGCACAAGAACCTTCCAAGCTGCCTCCAGGTCTTACCTTCCGAATCTCAGGAGGTGGGCAGACGTCAGGGAGCTGTGGGGGCTCGGTCTGCAGCCTGCAGCTGGAGCTGCTCTCACTCCAGAGGCAGCGGTGCCCCAGGTCCTCCCTCCCCAGGCACTGGGAGCAGTCGGCACTGCCGGTGGCACAGTTGTACACCTCCACTGAACCACCAGAGACAAGAGACAGCATGAGCTCCTGGCCTGAGGCTCTCACAGCTCTGCTTAGCCCCAGGCAATCAAACACACACAGCCCCCTGCTCCCACCTCCTGCCGGCCACGTTAATCCCAGGAAAACCCAAAATCCAGTGGATGAGCAGAGCAGTGTGCACATACAGTGAGATGAGGCAGCACCTGGCTACCACCCTGCAGCTCTCCCAGAAGGCCTGGGTGCTTGTTCACACTACAGTATAGTTTAGCACTTTCTTTTCCTTTTTCTCCCCCTTGAAAAACAAGCAACATCCAAACTTGGAACCTTTTGTCAATTTATGCTACATGTTTCCGACTCTCAGCATCCACATGGGAAGCTGCTTGGCAAAGCTGGCTCCATCCTGCCAGGAAAGCAATTCCATTGCTTCCACAATGACAAAAATGGGGTGGCTTGTGCTTTGTACAGTGTTTACAGTTCTTTCCTTCCCCCTGCAACCTCAGGCCATTGACTTTCATTGAATTCTTCTCCCTTCAGATCTGCTCAGCTCAGCTTCCATATGTTTTTCTTACACTGCCTTCACATCTCCATTAGCCGGTGCCCTGGATTACATTTCCTCTCCAGCCTCAAGACTTCTGCCACTGGAGTGTGGGTTGCTCCAGAGATAACAGTCAGAAATGCTCAGGAAACGTGGCTTTCACACCCTTTTCCCCACAGGAGACTTTGTAGGAGCACATAAAACACAGGAACAGACACATTTGGCACTTCTGCTCACAGGAGCATCTTAAGGCACTTCATGAGCAACTAATGAGTCCCTCAGCCTCAACGCTGTGCTAATGAAACCTCACCAGCACCAACACTCTGCCTGTGCCATGCTAACAAAACATCACCAGTACCAAGGCTCTCTCCTATTCCCCACAGAAAAAAAACTTATTCCATGTCATCTGCAGTCCCCCCAGGGAGTTACACTGGCTGGTTTTCCAACCAATAGCAGAGCTTGTATTCCTTCAATGGACTATCAAAACACAGTGTACAATAAAAGCTAATAAATATTGAAATAATAAACACTAACATCAGTGATTTCATTAAAGACATTATAAAAGATGAGCATGTTTGCCTGGCAGATCTCTGTTGCAAGGCAGTCTCTCTGATGTGACTCACACCAGACTGAGCAAGGCAAGGAGGAGCCAGAGCAGCCGAACAGTCCCGTGGGAACTCCAAATATTCTGGCCAATTACGATGGATGCAAACATGGCCTATGTAAACAAGCTCCTTCTCCATGCAGGAGGAGGGGAATTCCACCACACTTTTTCTGCTGTGGTTCCTGCTCCCAGTGCCACCCACACAGAGAACTGAGTCTTCTACACAGCCAAAACCCACTGTCCCACCCCCCTCCTCAGGGTTACCACTGCATTGCAAAATTACACCCTCTTCTTTCTGCAGAGAAACCAGATCCCATGCCTGCCCATGCTGGTATTTCCAGGTATTTTCACTTCCCAAGATAATCCCGCTCCATTCATGGGGATTTATCGTGGGGAAACCTTTCCATCCTGGTCACTGGTTGTTGGAGCTTGTGCTTTTCTCCCTGTCACAGCTATCCTCCAAAGGAAAGCTCTCTTTGGGCTCTCCTTCTCTGCTCCTTAGATAATTCAGCCCCTTCTGCCACAGCTGCTGCCACTGCCGAGGTGTCGGAGCTGGGGGTGCTGCCTCCAGCCAGAGCCCTTGGCAAGGGGCACAAAGCTCTGGCTATGGAGTGTGGCAGCAGCTGTGCCAGCCCTGCTCTGTGGCCGATCCTCTGGGCTCGTCCTGCCTGGCTACCTTGTCTGAGTCTGACTCATTTCGAGTCTGACTGCCTGCCCTCCTCAGTTTGCTGATGTAGCAAGGGCTTTTTTGGGAATCCAGCCATTCTTCACAGAGACAGAGAACAGGCCAGGGGTGAAATGTGCTTACACATTTTATTCCTTCTCAGCAGAAGAAGCAAAAAGAAGGACTCAATTTTCACAGCATGTGGAACCTTGATGCCATGCTCCTGTGAAAGCTGAGGGAAGAGCCCTGCCCCATCCCTTCTTTTCCTTGGAGGAATTCCTCTCCAGCCCACATCCCTGCTGTGACTGAGATCACCAGGTAACCTTGCCTTGCACTGCTGGCAGGTGAAACCTGAGCTGCCTGCACCTCTGGCTGGCTGTAACAGGGATGTGGTGGGTGCCAGTCTGGGCTCAGGGCTCACGTTCATGGGGGTAAATATCCTTTCTGCATGTGCCTGAGAGAAGGAACTGCACTGTGCCCTCTGGAGCCACGGTCTCTCTCCTGCAGCCATAAACTCTGCCCAGGTTTGAGAGTCATTCAAGCCAACCAGATGAGAGGAGCATAAAAATATTTCCAACTCAGACCTGTCATCATCTCCGGACTGTCAATAAATCTGTCTGGTTTGTCCTTCAGCTGGAGGTTCACTGGGAAATGATGGCTTTTTTCTGATGTGTGGAGCTGCACACAAAAAAACAAACAAAAACTTATGAAATTTAGTAAAATAGGAGGTTACACACATACACTACATGGATTGACCTTTCTTCTGAAGCTTCTTTGACCACTGCTCCTCCAGACATGGCTCTTATCTTTAGCAGAAGAAGTGGGACAGCTGTTTTGTTTTAATAATTTTGCTGAAGTCCCAGTAAAGGGCACCAGGACACAGTGCATATTATAGTGAACACAGAGCCCTGGGTTGCTGCTATTTTTAGCAGAAGTGGACAGGAAAATGAGCAGCCTGGCCTGTCTGCGCATTCTCGGTGTGGGGCTGTGATACAGGTGATGTGACAGGAAAGTGCTCTTCTCCAGCTTCCACTTGCAGTATTCTTACTGGTGAAAGTCCAAATGTTTTCTGCATTTTGCAGATGCTGTTTGTCCTCCAACAACCACCTACTGCTTTCCAGTGAGCATCACTGCATTTTTTCAGGCCACTTCCTTGTTCAAAATAAAACCTACAGAAACAGCAACCCTGAAAGGTGGCCAAATTTCTTGCCTGAACTGAACTCTTCCCATTTAGAAAGGTAAATAAGCAGCTCTTTCCCAAGCCCCGGGGCAGCAGGGGCCAAAGGCACTGCAGATCCCCACGGAGCTGGGTGCACAGCACCGCTGACACGTGTGTGCCCTGTCAGCAGCAGCACATGCAGACAGGGTGAATGCAGGAGTGAGAGACGGAGGAAAGAGAGAAAGCAGTGTCTCACTGCCAGGTGGGAGGTTGGGGGTGAGACCCTGCCTGCCCTCGGACCTGATCCTCAGCCTGGGGGAAGCAGGGCTGGCAGCCTCACCCCTCGACTCACCAGCACATGTACACACTCCACAGCAGAGGAGTTCACCCACCGGGCTTCAAATGTCCTGTCTGTCCCAAAATGGCACTCCAGAGCTGTCTCCTAGGAGAGGGAAGACAAAGGCAGAATGACTGCAACAACCATTTTGTGGGTCCATGTCCCACCTTGATTCCGCCACTGGCACCTGAACTCTGTCCAAGTCAAACAGGAGGTCAGTACCCGACACTAAAGGTGTCACAGGAGCTGTGCCCGGCCCACAGCACACACAGACCAGGGCATGTGCCTGCCTGGGCTCTTGTAACCCCAAGAGCTCCTCTAGGCTGGGCTGTGTGGAGCTCCTGCTGCAGTGCAGACTGAGAGCCAATGCTGTCCCAGGCCACCTTGTCCAAACCAGCCCAAACTAAGGCTCAAAGTCACCTTCCTCCTCCTCCCAGCAACTACACAGTGCAAATCTCTAATTCAAACAAGGACCCAGCCGAGAACATGTTCAAAGGCAGATTTCTGTGCTGTTTTCCTGATAACACAAGGATGATATCCTGCACCAAATTATTGCTGTTCCCGCATCGGCAGGAAAAAAATCCTATCTCCAAGCAGTTGATGCTCCACCACTACTGAGGTCTAGCTAGCCTTTGAAAATTGGCAGATCTGATAAAAGACATGGAAGGAAGCACTGGCAGGCTCCTGGCAGGCAGCTGCTGGCTCAGCAAACACACAGGCAGAGTCTTGCCCAGTGCATCTCCTGCAGCTCTGGCTCTGCAGGCTCCCCATAGCCCTGGCCTCATGTCCCTGCCCCTGCAGTGCCCTGCTGCAGCAGAGGGGTCTCTGAGGCTCCCAGCTTCAGCAGCACCCAGGAGTTCCCCCAGAGAGGGAAGGATGAAAAATCCTACACCCAGCACCCTGAGACAGTGAGCAGAAGGTGGTGGAAGGAAGGCAGACTGCCAGAGCCTCTCCTGCTGCCCCTTTCCTGCTGACTCCATTTCCTGTGGGTTCCATGGGCTATTGCTTCCTCCTCAGCCACCTCCAGCATCCAGACAGGAAGAAGGATTTCTCACCCTGATTTTGCTGATTGCAGAGGTCACAGCCTCCTTCCTGGAGGAGGAAAAGGCCTGTGCAGGAAAAGGCCACCCCATTCAGGCAGGAGGGTCTGCTCTGCCCCTGTGCTGAGGGCAAGGAGGTGTGGTGGGAGTGGTGCCTCCACAGCCCCCAGCAGCACCCTCCAGCACACCAGAACAGATCCACCAAAAGAAAAGCTCCAGCAGTTCCAAAACTCTCCTCTCCTGAAGAACAAGGAACCACTTAGCTGCTCAGGATGCTGGAATCATCAACAGGGGCAAGGCAAACCTGGCCCCATGAGACCTGTTGATCTGAGTCAAAATTACTCAGGGCAGATTTCCACAAACAGCAGGGCTTACTCAAGCACTTTCCCAGTGCTCAGCCTCCTTGCCCCAAATTCCTCTGGTTCTTTCTGGCATGCAGCACATCTCCAAAGGCACCATTTGATGTCCACTCCTGCTTTTCACTGTTAGAATTAGTGTGTCAGAAAATTTCACAAAAAAGACTTTTTCATACCAAACAAGCTTTGCAGTGACAACCTGAAGGCCATTTTCACACCAAATGAGCTCTGCAGTGCCAATCTGAAGTCAAACAATGCTGTACTCAAACACTGTGGCTTAGCCAGAGCTCCCTGCCCACCACTCAGCTGTGTCCTTCATTCCTCAGTGCAGGCACTGGGGCCAGGCTGGCATGTGGGGCTGGGAGAGCAAGACACGGGCACGCTCCGTGGTGGAGCAAACACCCCCAAGAGAATAGGGAGTGTTATTTTCCCCAAACACCTGTCCAAACCTTCCCAATGCCTTTAGGAACTCATTTACCTTAGAGAAAGTTGCATTGACCAGTGAGATCATGATGTTCCGAGATACACCCGTGGGCATCGGCTCCAAAAGGGCAGGTACTATTCGAGGACAGTCAATTTTCTTCTGCTAGGTACAAAAATAAGGAAAAAAAGGGGTTAGCTGGGTGCATGCTGAGCATCCTCAGCAACAAGGGAAGAGGAACCATCAATAGTCCTTGATAAGACTCGTTTAACTGGGAAACAGGTACTGCCAGGTGCACAGTGCCCGTGTACCTGCACCTCAGCTGCCACTACAGCCGTGACAGGGCCAGAATGACTCTGAAAGGAGGCACTGCCACCTCCAATGGCAGATCTGCCAGTGTGACCCTCTCCCACCCCCTGTAAGCCATGTCCCAGCCATTGCATGGCTCACTCCTGCCAGCACCTGCAGAGTGCTCCGGCTGCGTGTGCATGGAGAGAGGGCAGGAGGAACTACAGGGGCTTCAGCAAGGGGGCTGCCATAGCAGGGCAGCTGCAGTGAAAGGCTTAAATGAAGCTGAAAAATTATTTTAAAAGGTCATCTGTCTCCCTACTTTTGTTCTCATTTTAAATTGACGTCTCAGACACTGGAGCTGACTCAGAATTCCAGTCTGTGTGACAAACCCGTCCTGTTCTCTCATGAGACGTAAATCACACTGCGAAACTACAGCAAAAATGAAGCCAGATTGTGCATGGCCCCAGGGCACATCCAGAGTAATGCCTGTGACAGTGGAGCCTTTGGGATAAAAGACAACAAATACTTGGTCCATTATGCAGAATCATTTACAGCAGGCAAGATTTCCTCTCACTTGCATTAAAGGTTATCCTGCTGTGGCTCCACTGATGCCAGTGCTGCTGCTGCTCCAAGGAGAGGCCGAGCCTGCCCCCCCAGCACTAGGATGGGATGGGATGGGATGTTCAGACACATCCCTGCAGCCAGACACATCCCCAGGACTGGACATGCAGTCAGGGGAGGTTTCTCTCCTGCCCTCCCCAGACCTAGATAGGGGTCAGGGAACTACTTGGAAGTGCCTGTTTGACAGTGGAAAAAATCTTTCACTTCTGTTAGGACACTCATCTAACCAAGCACAGTTGGTGCTGCCCAAACAAGGAGATTAAATAACAAAGAGGAACGTGATAAGGGAAGCAAAAGAGCAAAGCAAATGACTGGGGAGAGATTTCAGTCCCAAGCCTCTTCCAAGGGAATAAAAAGAGTTAAAATAAAACCAGCACAGCTACAATTTCAAGCAAAACATCCCCTGGCCTGGTGAGTCTTTGCATGTCACCAGAGCTGGCACAGCTTCCCAGAGAAATACACTTTAGAGGACTGATTAACTTGTCATCTTGAAGCCCCTTCTCCTGCTGTTCACCAGCCACCAGAAATAGAGCTTCCAGCTGACTATATCCTTCACATCTGGATCAGAGGAAAGGGGCAGAATGTCCAAGATGCTGTGGATGGAGCTGGTACGATGCAGCTTTCCCTGCAGAGCCATGCTCAGGTGCAGAAATGGTTTGTTTACCAAAAGCTCCAGCAGCAGGATGAAAGCACCGTGTTTCCAGGGCTACAGAGCACCTCTCCTGCAGCTGCTCACGAGATCAGCAGGAGGCACAGAGAGAAAACAAACCCGCCCAAGCAGGTCAGCATCCAGCCCAACTGTACCTCTGGAGCAGGAGATCCAAGGAGATAATGTTAATCCTTTGCTAATCGAGGACTAACCCAGAGCAGTCGCCAGGTGACCCCACAGCCCTGATGTCACCCAGTGTCACTGCTGAGACTGACACAAGCAGTGCCCAGCAGCACACACAGCAGGAGCACTCACTGCCCCAACAGCGTGTGCCAGACTCCCTGCAGCGTCCCCCGGGCTCTGGCACAGGACACACACCCAACAGCAGCTACCATCAGGATGGTTTTCAACTTCCCAGCAGCCATCCAGACAGCCAGAGAAAATGCCAGACACTGAAACGTGTGAAGTGGACAAAGAAGAGGATGCTTCCCCAAAACACCTGGGTATACACAGGCAGGCACAGCTGAGCCCAGCACGCTGCCCTGTGCTGCTGGGAGCTGCCACCTGGCAGGGACTTCTCCATCCCTGTTTCCCAGGGATTTACAGGATCTGGAGCTGTACACGGTGGCTTAAGCTCCACCTCCATGCCCTGCTCTGAGACTCACCCACCTCTTCCCCACTGGAGGAGAGTGGATGCCAGGGCTGGCCCTGGGCTCAGCCTGAGACTGAGGGTGAGACATCTGACACAGGGCTAAACTCCTCTCGATGATGAGCATGGGGAACACCAGAGACCTGAGCTAAGAGCAGACCACTGGGTAAAAGGGATATTCAATTTACAGTGTAAAAGCTTGGCTTGGATCTAGAGCAGATTGATTGCTAAAAGGCCCATTTTATTTAAATTAACTGCAATTTAAATTTCAGTAGTAGGAACACTCTGATCCTCTGGGTATTAAAGCTGCAGTTTGGAAAGGGGAGATTTTCTCCTCTGGATGAGCACCCCAGTGGTGCTTTGGCACATTATTAACATACAGCAGCCTCGAGTCAAAGCTAAGGGAATGGTGGAGTATGGCTGTTTCTTCTTGTACTCAAACCCAGGTGGCCCAGGATGTGGAGAAAGATGGAGCCCACAGGAGGCACCAGGACAGCTGAATCCTTGAGCCAGCTGGCATCCTCCTCACATTCACACCTCGGTGCAGTCACAGCTCACCTGCCCGCACACATCCCCTCCTCAACCCTGGCTGAGGAGGGTGCCCCAACCCCAGCAGGGCACAAGCCATGGCCAGCGAGTGCCAGCCACTGCTGGAGCAGTGAGCAGCAGTTTGATGGGCCTCACCTCCATCTGCAGCACATCCTCACACTGTGAGTGATTGGAGACACAGCTGTAGGCAGAGGGACACCAGTGACACTTCCACCTGGCTGAGAGGCAGCTGGTGCACCTGAAATGGCAAAGGCAAGGTGAGAAAAGCAGAGTATAGGTTGCTTGACTTCTCTCTCCTCTCTCTGGGAGCTGGCAGGGGATGTGGCCTCAGGCCACGGCAGACTGAGCGCCACCCTCCCCTGCCTAGAGAAAAATGATTTTCCCAACAAAAATGCTCCTTCCCCTCCTCTGTCTCTCTGAGGAGCCTGGCATGCTGGACCTAAGACTCTCCCTGCTGTTTGCACAGACATGGGAGCGCTGGTGGGCCCTGTGCTCAGGTCCTGCTGTGATGCTCCTGAGAGGTGGACGAGCTTTGGTGTGCAGCACTACAGACCCCTCGAGCTGATGGAGTCAAGTATATGACTGCTCCCACCCAGGGCTGGAAGGAGCAAGAGAGCACGACCCTCTCTTCCCCAATGCCCCACAGATGCCCCCATAGATTGCTGGGGAGGCCACTTCTGCTGCTGAAGGGTTAATACAACGAGCTTTATATTAAAATATTTTTCATGTTTAAAAGAAACCAAACATGTCCAGATGGCTTGAGGACCCTCCTCTGGCATCACATCTCCCACGATCCTGCCAAATCCTGCCCAGGCCCCCAGCCGCCCACTCGCAGGAGCTGCACTCCCCCATTAACCCCCCACAGGAGGACCCTCATCCAGCTTTGTGCTGGCACCTTCCAGCTTCAAACTGCCCCACCTTTGTCACCCCAGTGCCACCCGTGCCCTGCCACCCGCGGTGGCTCCACTGCCTGCACACTGGGGTCACTTACGCTCTCTCTGGGTAAATGTTTCCAATCCTTTTGCAATCATAGATGGTGAAGTTGGCCCTGATTATGTTTTTGTTGTTGACCCGGAGAGAAGTTTCAACGACCACGTGGTCTGAGAAAATCAAGCCAAAGAATATTGGGTTGCAACAGCCCCTCGCTCACACTCACACTCAGTAGACAAGAGAGACCCTTGGGAAAACAAGAGCTAAATCTGATTTGTTTTCTCTAGGGCTTCCTCCAAGTTGCATTTCAGAACTTGGAGCAGTCATCCTTTCTCCTCTGACCTTCAGCTCTCCCCTCCTATATCAGCACTTCACATTACTCTCACAGAAAAGAACACGGTGACTTTCAGCACAAAATTCCAGCATGCTATGCAAGTGTTAATTAGCAGATTTAATTATTGTCTTCACATACAGTTGGTACTAAATTATAATTTTTAAAATGTGGTAATTAAAACATGTTAGTTATTATGTTTTAAAATCCCGCTCACTTTTCCTGTGCCAACAAACCTGCAGAGAGCGGAAATCCCTATTTTGGCTGTTCAACACACCATACTACCTTCCCTCCCCCCAGAACTGCCTATTTCTTGCTTTTTTCTTTGCAATTTTGCCATATAAGCACCAGGGAGAAGAAACAATGCCTCTTTCAGAATACAGACAATAAATCATCGCACTGGATTCCAGAAATTCATTTGGACATTGCTGTAACCAACAATACAGAGCAGTTAATGATCTCCCATTCTTTGGATAGTTTGGGAGAAAAGCAATGCAGCTTTACAAATGGGCCTAGGAAAAGTGGAATTTTCAAAAGGACTAGCTAAGTCTCCTCTTACTGAAGTCAGCCATCTTCAACAGCACATTCACTCCAGGCTTGAAGGATGAAAATTTAACAAGCTCTCAAGTCTGGACTGAAGCATCAAACTTCTCCAAAGGTGCTGAGAGGGGCTGACTCCGTGGCTAAGTGGCCAGTTCAGATCAGGTTGCCTCAGCCAGCTCAGCTGACTTCAGCCTCAGCAGGCACTCATCTCCTCCGGAGGCAGCTCCATGGAGCCTCGAGACAGGCACCCCCTCTGGCACCATCCCAAAGCAGGGGACACTGGACACCTCTGGCTGGCTTTTGACTGCAAAATGGGGGCTAAGAGCTCCTGAGCTCCTTTAGGTACCCACTCGCTCCTCCTTCTGAACTTCTGAAAGGCAGTGTGCGTTTGGGAGGGAAAGTAAACAAAGCAGTTGAAAATATCAGTATAAAAACTACATTATTTGCCTAGGGCTAAAATGTTTTTGGCTTAGTTCACACTAAATCTAAAGCAGAAGCTCAAACCAGATAAAAATAAATACATGAACTGGCATTTAAATTCTGACGTTTAAAACCAAAATTGATAGATTTGAAATACTATCAATTCATGTAAAGATGGTGGAACTCCTACGCTTCAGAGTCATATGCCCTGTGAAATAGAAGCAGCTTAGGGCTTTTCTTCCCTGTATGCATTAACCGCACATACAAATAAAAATAATTCAAGCCTAATAAAAATGATGTCCACAGAAGTGATTAAAAGGAATGCAGCTCGTTTGCCTCTACATACCTTGGTCATCAGGAAATGCTGGATATTTCTCGTGTGGAAGCAAACTGCAATAAATAAATTGGTTTACATAATCCCCAGCGACTCTGGCTACCGTGTGGATGTTGTTTCCATAGTCACATGAAATATTTGTTCCATTCAGGTTCGGGATAGTTCCATTTATTTGTATTATCAGGGCCTATATTAGACAAAAAAGTCAGCTATTATCACAGGAAATTATATCTAGAAATCGTCAACATTTTAGAAGCTTTTCAGAGGTAGGCAACTCCAAAATAAGCCCACAGACAGGGTCTGTCTTGAAACAAATAGTATTTTGATGAAAACATTTAAAATATAATTAAAATACTTTAAAATAGCAACAATTCAAAATCAGGAAATGAGTTGACTCAGCTGTCTGCATCTGATTGTGTTTGAAATTTTGCAACCCTCCCCTGTGTGTTTGGTGCAGCAGCTCTCAGTGCTTTTTGCTGTAGGCTCGGCTCTGGGCACTGTTTGCCTGCAGACCTGGCAGCCAGCTGAGGCTCCGGGGTGCAGCAGGTCACCCCCAGCTCCCCGAGAGCCTTGGGCTGAGGCAGCAGATGCAGCAGAGCTCAGCATCCCCCTGGCCCACAGGCAGGGCACGAGGAGCCGAGCTGCTCCAGGCGTTGTTCCACGGCTGGGGACCCGCCCTGCCAGCGGGCACCGCGCCCCTTTGGAGCTGGCACCAAACGCACCGGGTGCTCCTTGTCAATGCTGATCTCAGGCTCCAGGATGGTCATGGAAGGGCACTGCTGCACTCCTTCACTCACGCTTGCCCAGAAGTTGGCTCCCGTGAAGTTGGTGCACTCGTGCTGCAGAGAACACCTGCAACAAACAGAGGAACAACTCGTGGTTGATGAGTGATAAACAGGTGATAAAAATGTTGAATTTCTTGTGAGGGAAGCTCCTGAGAAAATCTTGTGTCTGTATCTTTCTCCTTCATCCATGCATCCATCCAAGCCTAAACATTTGCTGCTATGTTTAAGGTGTCTGCTTGCTATGACAAAAAACATGTACCCTCACAGCACCAGTGGGGCAGCAGGATTGAGGGAGGTGGGAAATGGCCAGGCTGAACCCAAACTCAGGAGGAGAGGATGGCATTTTGTCCAACATCTTCAGATTGCAAATGTGGAATCTAATTTTGAATATCCCCTTTTGCACGTGATTGTCTTCTACTGATAGAGGGGATCTGCAGGGGCAAAAGATGGGACTTTTACAGGGTATGGGTTCTCCCAGTCCCATGGTTTGACACCTGAAAGAGATTCTTTGGGCTGGCAGCTGCCTCTGGCATGACAATGCAGCTACGGTGAAATCTTGTCTCTGAAGAACATCCCAGCCCTTTGGGACAGATGCCATTGTTTCTAACAGCACTTATTCTGTAAGGAATGCAAAAAGACTGTTGGTAGCATGACTGTGGGGAAATACAAAAGGCACCAGAAATGCCAGGCTCGAGGGCCAAAGCTGAAGCACACCAGGCCACGGCTGGTCCTACCTGGTCTCCATCGTGCACCACCCGCAGTAGGCGTCAGCGGCAGCCAGGCACTCCGTGCACGTCGAGTACTGGCTGCAGGCAGCCACCTTCACCCGTGTCATCTGCACAACAACAGCACAGCTGCTTCCAAATGTGTCACAGCCCCAGGAACACCCACCAGCCAGGACACACGGCATGGCCACCTGCAGCTGGAGGCCAGACGCCAGCGCCTCGGGCTGCCACACCCTCACCTTGGAGCAAACTCACCCAGCACAGCACAGGAGCAGACCCTGGCACAGCCTGGAAGCTGGAGCTGTGCCACAGCCACCCGGCGAGGGGATGAGCCCAAGGAGCCGGCTGCTGCCCATTGGGGACCCCTGGAGCCTGTCCAAGCCAGGGGCTGTGAGCCCCAAGACAGGAAGGATACCCTGGGGCTTGGGAAACCACAGGGTTTGCAGCCAGCTGAGCTGAGCTGGGCTGAGCTGGGCTGAGCTGAGCTGTTCCTTTTCACCTGGTGCCAAGGCAAGGAGCCATGTGATGACCAGGTCACAGAGTGTGACACTGCACCTTTCAGAGGTGTCAGCTGGACATATCTTCACAGCTTGTCCCTCTCTGTGAAAAGCTCTCACCCAGACCTGCAGGAAGCTCCTCTCCAAATAGAGCCCAGCACGCTCTGGCTGTTTACACAAAGATCAGAAAGCAGCACCACTCTAGAAACCTTGATTTGTAAAAAAAATCAAAGTACCTCTGGGGACTCACTTGGCAGAAGCAGTTGGAAGGGAAAGCATGTGTTGGTTTCTGCTCTCTCCTCCTTTGATCTCTAAACATTTGGGAAGGAAACCTGAGTGGTTTGGAACAGTGGGGACTGAAAATGTGAGGTGCCAAGAGCCCTGAGCTCCCAGCAGGCAAGCACACTCCAGGCTGTGGGCTCCTTGGCCAGAGCCCCACTTCACTCACAGCACCTCACTGCTCCCCAGCCCTGCGGGGCTCAGCAACCCAACCCCAACCCTGTCAAGCTCCTGAGGAGCTTCCTAGGATGCTAACTCCACCAAAGAAAAATCAACTCATCAGATTTATGGGAAAATATCCTTAGTCAGAGGACTAAGACAAGCACCACACCAGTTGTTTGATCAGCCCAAGCAGAAGGCACAGCCCAGCCAGGGGCTGAGATGAGACAGTCGGAGCCATCAGCTAAAGAGGCATCCTGGGAGGGGTCTGTGAAATGATAATGACCAATCTGCAGGGAATTAGAGCTTGGAAAATACAAATGCAACATGTAACATTTGTGGTTGTGCATCTGTTTTGACAGATTAAAATGTAATTCAGGACAAAGCATCAGTGCCTGGAGCGCTCAGCTCTCATCTTCCTCCTCTGTTAAGTTGATGGAGATGGGACCGCCTGTCTGTACCTGCTGCGGCTCTCCCGGTCTCTGCAGAGCCCCCCTGCCAAGCACTGAGCAGAAACCTCCCCAGGGACCACTTCTGACAGGCAGACTTTTTGTCTGTAGGAACCCCTGAAAGCTTTCCTAAAGACCACATACTGTCATTTTTGGGTTTCACTACAGGAACAACCTTTGCTTATTTCTGCATTCCTGTAAGTGCAATCGGTTTCAGTATCTTTCACTCTTTCTTTTTACCTGACCACCACAAAGACCTGATAAGCTGGGCTGCATGGTGTTATCACCCAGCACAGGAGAAAGGACAGGCACTTCACCAGAAAGCCCAGTGACAGCCAAAGCTCTGAACATCTTTGCTCTCACCATTAAAGAAAATCTTATTGTCCCTTTCTGCTTCCAGCTCTGAGCTAAATCAAATGTGTGCTGTGCTCTAAGAACTCTTTTGTTGAGGACTGAAGATCTCACCTGGTAAGAGGTCATCAGGTAGAGGTAGGTGGAATCAGAAGGGTCAAATTGCATGATGGGATGGACAGGCTCTCCATAAGCCACCGAAATGGATCTCCTGCTAATAACCTTCATCGTACTGTCCAGGTTAATCTGTAGACAGAAGAGGCCACTCACTGAGACCATTTTCAAACATTAAGGGGAGAAGATTATTTCCTCTTGGTTATAAATAAAAACCAAAGAGGCATACAGGGGTGCCCCAAGCTGTCAAGCACTGTGGATCTCTGCACACTTTGCAGGCTGCACACACAGAGCTTTCCTGGAAAGTCAGCTCTGTGTCACTGGGCAGGCATAGCATGGCCCAGAAAGCCCCAGCCCTGCTCAGTGATGCAGGACCCTCATCACCCCTGGTCCCTCTGGGAAGGGTCTGGTTGAAGGCTCTACCCCTGCACAGCTGCATCCAGCAGGCACAGCAGCATTTGTGTTGCCCTCCTGCGAGTGGCACCCGCCTCTGGGCCTCATCACATACGTACACACATTCTGTACAGAGAACACTGAGTTTCCAAAACTTAATGAAAAACAGTGAAAATCAGCAACAGGGCTGTACAGCATGGCATCTCCTGCTCCCTGCATATTTGAAAAATAAGTGTTGTCAGTCCAGGCAGAAGAAGCTTCTATCCCTGCTGACTCCAGAAGACCACGGCAGCTGCCACGAGAGTGCCAACTCCTACCTTGTCTCATGAATCACCAGCTGAAGCGCTGGCAGTGATGGAGAAGGCTGCACAGCATCAGCCTGCCTTTCAGTTCCCTGAATGTCTTGGCATTTGACTCAAAAATTCAGTAAATTAAATGTGGCATTGCTGAGAGGAAATAACAATGGGGGCTACAAAATTTCTCATGACAGTCACTTTTCAGCTTAAAACAGAAAGGGGATGAGGAAAATTCTTGCCTCCTTACTAGCAAGGGAAGGCAACAATTGTAATGACCAACTGTGATTCTGTTCTCTAAATGTGGATTAATTAATTAACATAGGTTAATTAATTCTTACACTAGAGCAGCACTGACACACTACGACAGCACAGGCTCAGGCTTCTCTCCTCTTTTCTCTCTAAGAAACACTGAGAGCTATGCAGAAAAAATAGGGAACTATCACTGTGTCCATTTCAAAAGCTGGCTAGCCAGAAGCTAAATTATTCCCCTGGGATCATGCAAGATGAACTGAGCCCTGACATTCTCCACTGCATCCCCTCTCCCTCACTGCTGAGATGTGCTCCACGTGTAGCTGTTTACAGACACCTGTGCCTGGGTCCCTCTGCCTCCTGGACATGTTCATCCTACACCCTCTTCACACAGGCTCCCCCTGGATCTCAGGGGGCTGCAGGCTCTGGGGGAGAGCCCCCAGAGCAGCCCAGGGGCAGCGACCCCAGCCCTGGCACAGCAGGCTGGGGTGGGCTGGAGGACACACACTGCCCTGGGTGCTGGTGGGAGCAGAGTGAGTCAAGCCCTGGGTAACCCCACCACAGCACTTGTCTGTGGCCTTCCAGACATGGACACATCAGGACAGACTCCCTCCCTCCTTGTGCCCTTGAGGGCACTGCACCCTGGCACGTCCTGCCCCAGCCATGCTGCCCAAGCACTGCTGACCCTCTCGTGACTGCTGGACACGGTGCTGGCCCTCACCAAACAGTCCACAGCCACAGAATTGCACTGATTTGCCATACGTGCCCCTGGTAACCCTAACTGCTGCTGGCAGGAGCTGGGCAAGCACCATTTCTGCCCCTCTCCTGTCTTTTCTCAGGCAACAAATCTGAATGATTTGGCCACGCAAAGTATCTTGCATCCTGTGCCAAAGAGCAAGAAGCCCCAAAGGTAGAAGGGCTTCTGGTTATGCAGCTGTGTTGTGGAATTAGATTACAGCTATCTGAGCAAATTATCCCAGCTCAGGGTAGCCAGGAGCCTCTCCCTAATGGAGGCACTGCAGATAAGGCTGGTCTCTCGGAGATGATAATGGAGCAGAGCTGTTAATGCCGTGTGAACAGGCTGCGCTGCGTGTGGCATCTGCCCCCAGCCCTGCGCCTGGCCCAGGGCCAGCTCCCTCCCGAATTACCTGCCCCTGTGGGCAAAAATCAAAGCAGGGAGTTCCTTTGCGATTGCTCCCACATTTCTGCCAGGAGCACTTAGACTCAAGGGAAGAGACTGGCAAGTTTTCTTCTAAGTATTTTGATCCAGCATCCCACATTTTGCACCAGTCCCCCCAGGCAGAGATAAAGCAGGTATCAGCTGTCTTTGCTCCAGGCCTTTTCCCCCTCTTCTCTATGAACTTCTGATACTGGCAGTTTCCCAGACTGCTGTGGCTGCCTGGAATCAAAACTTTCTCTGGCAAACTTCAAGCACGAAGGTTACTGAGAGCTTGGCCTTGTGTCCTGGCTGCAGAACTGGGGCACTGCATCACCCTGCATCACCTCTGGCATGTTATTTACAACAGGCTCCACCATGGGTTCACACCTGCTTTGGATTCAGCTGTGAAGAAGAATTTCTTTGTGATTCCCCTGTCTACATGGAGTCTTCAAAAGCCAGCACCTCAGAGGGAGAATTTATTAAAACAGCTTTTAACAACTGTAATAATGTCAACAGTTAAAATAATAACTAAACATTGTAATTAAAATTATATTATAGTGTGTATATAATCATATTGTTTTAAAATTTTATTCATATAATTAATAAAATGGTTTAATAAAATTAATTAATAATTCAATGCTGCACAATAGAGTTTTCAGCTTAGGGTTCATCAAAAACATCCTGCTCACATGGTAGCCCTGAGCAGTGATTAGCAGCCACCAGTCACCAGGCAGCATGCATCACTGTCCGGGTTATGGCACTACCCAATGACTTCTTCATTGCCCAAAGGAAGCAGGAGCTCAAACCAAGCAGACAACAGATGTCACCCTCTGGGCAGACCAGAGGTGCTGGAAGGGGGAGCCCCAACACCCAGCCCGTCCCCAGCTCTGCTGCCCCACGCTGCTGCTGCTGGGCCCCACTTGCCTTCAGGAGTCCTCCACTGGCCGTGCCCAGGAACACAACGGTGTAGTTGTTGACACTGGCCACTGCCACCGCAGTCAGGCCACTGTAGGTGAAGATGGGGGTGGCTGTGACAGGGTTCACGATGGCCAGTGGGTGCTGAAGGTGTGCGGCTCCACAGTCCAGCTGCTCCGGCTGCAGCTGGGGAGAGACACAAATATCAGTGGGCAGCACAAACATCAGTCCAGTCCCTGCCATCCCCCCAGGGGCAGTGGGGACAGACTTCTCAGAGCCCCTCACTGCTGAGTCACAGAACAGGAAAATGCACCTGGCCCTGGCTGGTGAGCTGACCCACGAGGGCTGGCACGTGGGGCACAAGGCTGATGATAGCAGGGCTTCCACATCGATTCACTGCCAGGTGCCAAGGGGCAAAGGCACTGGTTAAGGACTTGCCATTGACCTGTGTCTATGAGCAAGCATCTGACTTGTTTGGACGAAAGCAAAACAACAGACTTGACTCTCCTGTGCTAAATTAATTAGTGCATTTGCTGCATGGCAGCAGCATTTGCAAGTGGAACTGATGCCTCATATTCCTACTACGCTGCCGAGACACACCCAAGATTTATGACCCCTTCACTCCAAATCCTCTGAGATTCTCATGTAATTTCTGCTCAGACAACTTGGATGGATTCGACAATGCCTGAACATCACAACAGCCTAACTGCCAACAATTCACCTGCAGTCACTCCTGCAGCAGCTTTTCTGAGCTGCAGCGGGTGCAGCTGGAGCCTTCAAATGATGGACGCCTTTCAAGGGCCATTACCACTTCCCAGGCTCAGCCTGGGCAAGCTGTGACCACACTGCCACACTCCTCAGCAGGGCTGGCATTCCAGCAGCAGCAGGTATCTGCAGGTCACCTGTGCACAACCCAAGCCCCAGTTGTGGGAAGGGTCAAAACTCCAGCAAGAGATGCCTGGAGGGTTGCAGCCCACACCCCAAGGACAAAGCACATTTATGCCTGTCTGTATCCAGTCAGAAGACAGATAGTTCTGCCAAAGAAGCTGACAGAAGTCTGCATTTAAGCAGAATAAATGCAGGGATTTGAGGCTGCATCTGTCAGGGCCTGGGAATGCACTTTCCACCAAGCAAAAGGTGACCATCAGCCTGTCCAGCACAGTCCTCCTTCCCGAGCTGCACCAGGGTGTGGATGCCAATTCCCTGGTCATCATTAATGGAACCAGGCTAAAGCTTTGGCTCTCTCCTCTCTCCAGACAGTTCAGAAGATCAAGCAAATCCTTAGGCTTTGCAACAGGAGGGTGAGACTGGGCAGGGTCTCTCTGCAGGGTCACATGCGCCCCATGCCCATCTGTCCCCAAGCCACCACCACGTGTCTTGGGTTGGTGCCACACCACAGCAACACATTCCTGGGGAGAAGTGAGGAAGAAACATGCTAAAACCCAAAAGGTATGCAAAGCAATGGGGCTTTGTATGCATAAGCAAGAGATGGTGCCCCTGCACTGGCAAAAGAGAAGAAGCCCCAGACAGATGCCCACAGGGGGTTGGGGACCTCCCTGTCACGGCCACAGCTGGTCCAGGGAGCAGTCAGCACGGGGACTGCAGGCCATGGCACTGCCCATTCCTCCCCCTTGCGTGGCACAGGACAGTAGCAAACCTCACCAGGAGCTGTGGGTGCCAGCCAGCCCTTGGTGTGTTGGAGCAGCTGGTCAGCAAACAGCCCGGGCTACCCAGCAGAGACACCCCACAGCAACCTCTGCACAGGAGCACGCACCCCTGAGCACAGGGATTGTGCTGCTGCAGACACACCCAGGGCTCATATTGCTGCTCTGGACTAGCACAGCCAAAGTGCCACTAGAGACAGGCTGGGTCTTCAAAAAACCACCCTGACCTTGGTCCTCTGTGCCCCACCAGACCCCATGGCCACTGCTGGCTGCTCCAGACATGGAGTAACAAAGGCTGATGTGAAAAACTTCCTCTGCTCAGATGAGTGCCAAATGGGACAGCACATTCAAAGCTGCAGCTCTGTTCTTAGGGGACCTAAAACAAAAGGATCAAGTTTGTGGATGCAATGCTAAATTCATTTTCCAGTTTTACTGCATCTCATTCTAGTAAAAAGTAAAATCACAGCCCAAATTCTTAAGTGCGTATGTTTGGCCTGTAACTGGGCCACACAACTTTTCTTATATGATACAGAAGACATGGAAAGCCATTCATGTTTCTGATTTAGTTATTCCTTCACAAACAGATACTTAGAATTTCACTTGGGTTTATTTACTTGTCTTAGGGATTATTATCTCTAGCTCCTCTTCATTTCCCTTTAAGAACATCACCACCTGAAGCTTACAAGGCTCCTTTCTGCAGGGAAACAGGCACAGAGACACCTCTGACCACCTGGGATCCCAAGGGATGCTCAGCACCTTCTCTCTATGGCAGCTGTGCAGGAGCTGGGACCAGCATCACTGCCTGCCAGCCTGAAAGACTTGGCCCTTTCTTCTCACAGGTGGCCAAAATCACGGGAAGTCTCTTATCTTCAGCGCCTGCCCGCTTCTAAATCATGCATTTCAGAGCTCATATCAGTGTGAAGTGTTTTCCACAGTAAACAGGATGTAACTATTCTAACCCAGGCCAAGATTTATTTTGGCTGCACACATCCTTCCTCTGAAACACCTTTCTTCAAATGACATCAGACCTTCCAACAAATGGATGGGTAGGAGACATATGGTGTTTCCTTCTCCCGGGTCCGAAGAAGGGATGATGTGCTGTGCTGCTGCTGCCCATACCCCACAGCACCAAGAGGCCAGCTAACTCCATCACTTTACAGTAAACAGGATACAGCCAGGTCACATCCTTCTGCAGACACCAGGCAGTCACCACAGCTGGGGAATTGCACTGAATAAATGGAATAGAAGGCCATCTCCAAGTGGAAGGGGTTAAATCTCACTCCCTCTTAAATCAAGCTGCCCTGTCCTGAAATGGGAAAAGAACAAATGTTTTCTTCCAAAACCAATCTCTTTCTATAATCTGCATTTTAAAACACCCGGTGGGCATTTACTATATTGCCTCTATTTTCCTTTGACATGCTCTGGGTACTGAGTAACTCATAGAACTGTGGGCTGATTTTAGATCCAAAACCTCCTGCCCACAAAAGGTTTGACTCTGCCCCTCTGTCACTGATCAGGAGCCTCTTGGGTGCAAGGTGGGGACAGGCACAGCCAGCAGCAGCCGAGCAGCTCTGCCAGCCCCTGCCACGACGAGGGGACACTGCTGTGCCCCTGCACACTGCAATAAGTGATATTGCTGCAAAACTTCACAAGTGATGCAAATGAATTCAAATCAAGGGGCTAAGAGGATGGTTACTCAGATTAACCCCTGAGTGTGATTGCAGAAACAAAGTGAGACAGAGATAAAAGATTTCCAGCTACATCATAGCTCAGGAGTTCAGCTGCCTTCACAGTGTGAGTTCAGTTCTTTATCCCAGGCCTATAAGGAGCATAAAAAGCAATTTCCCAGAATTTCCATTACAGCTCCCCAGCCCTGGGCATGCAGGATGTCCCTTCGGGAAGGAAGTCTGTTGGAAACAGAAGGGGGAAGAGGAGTGGTGAGGCAGCTCTCAGGAAAACCATGAAATGCGCTGATTTCTGCATCCTGTGTTTGTGACCTTAAAAATAGTTCTCAAGCAAAGCTGGAGCTAATTTGTGACTCAGAAGCAGAGGAAAGCCCTGAGCCCCTGCCCTCCACGAGGCCATGCTGGCTGCGCTGCAGCAGCTCCAGAGCTCCAGAGCGAGAAGGGGAGCCTGGCCCCTTTCAGACTTCGTATCAGAGAGGATTAAAGTGTTGGCTTCCAGCATGCCTGGAGTCCTGGGAAAATGACACAGCCAGCATCGGATAATCCGCTCCAAACTTGTTGATTTGTGGGACTTAGCCATCATCTTCATAGGCTCAAAATTTGGCAGCTGCTCCCACACAACTGACATTTTCAGGCCATTAAAGGCTGTGATAAAAGGGCCCTAGTTTTATCTCTTGCCTTCCTTAACATAAACCATTAGGCTTTTATTAACATTTAGGTATGACTCAGGGAAATTTCTGACTGCAGAGAGAATATTCCGAATAATTAGGATACTGTCGGAAGAGAATAGCAGGACACAGACTCTCACTGAACTGTAGGGACAGGCTAAAAACCAGCGGTGCAATACTGCATAGGAGAATGGACACAGCCAGTGATGCCAAGCCAGCCTGGCTGCATTGTGCTGAGGGAGAGGACAAGCCCTGCTCTGTGCTGGGCAGAGCCCAGGCCAAGCACACACCCCCAGCATTCCCCCGGAGCTCCCCCGTCCCCCAGTTTGTACACACAATCACTCGTTTATCTGCTGCAGTGGCGCAGCAGACCTGTCAAAAACAGGCTTTTTGGGATGCCTGGAGGAAAATGTCATCCTCAGAAGAGGACTCCACTGTTGAGGCACTTGAGATGTAAGCAGTCTCCAGCTGCAGTGCTGCTCAAGGGTGGGCACTAGCACAGAGCTCCTCAGACTTCCCATCATGTTTTTTAGGCAACAGGAGGCAAATCAATGTGCACTTGTGGCCAGCCAATTCAGGCTGAGAATCTCTGGCAAAGTGAACCTGGACAATTTTTTCTCAAGAATTACCAACAGCACAGGATCCACTCAGCACAGCAGACATTCTTAAAAAAAAAACCAAAAAAGGCTTAAAGTGAGACTTGCACTCTGGTTTCACTGTTTGCTTAGACCACAAGTTCCTCAAGTGAGGAGGCAGGAGTTTTGCTGTGTTTTGTCCATTTGCACAATGCCAGCCCTGGGCTAGGGTACTAATGTGACATCAGCAATGGTTTATCCAACACCCCTCTGCTCCCAGCAGCCACCTGCACCTTGTGCCTGCAGGGTGCTATCACCCTCAGAAAACTCATTCTTCCCTCTCTCTGCCCTTCACTCCAAACTTTTCTTTCCTGCCAGCTCCTAAATTTCACTCTTGGCAGCCTCAGGTGGGACTGCTGGCCGGTGTAAGAAAGGGGACAGAGCACAGAGGACTGCCAGAAGGCAGGGCACAGCAAGAACAGGGCTGATGGCTGGGGACAGGCACGGCTGGGTCGGGCCAAAGCACTGCACCTCAGCAGCAGCAGCCACAGCCCTCCACCCACCAGAGGTGTGAGACTGAATGCTGGAAGAGGCCCTCAGTGTCCCAGATCATCTCAGAGGGTAAAACCCAAGCTCCATCTGCTGCTCTGGCATGGCAGCCCTGGGCAGACAGCACGTACACCCACCTCAGCAGGAGGACACAGAGACGGGGACAGGAGCGGGGCACAGCCAGTCTGCTACAGTGAGGCCAAAGCCTGACAACAGCTTCAACAGCCATGGGTCCCTACTGCCATCCAACCATCTCTGAGCCACAGAGGCTCCAGCCTCAGCTCCACAGTGGCACCAAAGTTGGATGCCTGCCGCTGACAGTGTGATCCCCTCTAAGTCTCCTCTGCTCCCTCCTCCAGCCACAACTGGCCCAGCTCACGGCCACCGTCACTCCATCAGCCCCAACCCTGTCATGCTGACCCCGACTGGAAAAGAAAGCTGAAGGCCATGCAGAGAGGTGACTGGCAGGGCCCCAAGACACCCATCCCAGCCCTGGCAGCCCCAGCATGGGTCCCCCTTCCTTCCTCCACACAAGTTGGGGGTCTGGCACCCAACAGGGCTTCCCCCAGCAGGAGCACTGAAACAGCAAATGCAACAGCATGGGGAACTGCTCAAAGCAGAGAAACATGAAAAAGAAGCCCTTTTTAAACTAAAATTGCACATCCTTCATGCCACCAGGAAGACTGGTCAAGCTTATTATGTTAGCCTTCATCCTGCATTAAATACAATACTTCAGATTATACAATCAAATCCACCAGGAACGGGCAAGCAGAGGGATTAACAAACAGGCTCCAGAGGGGTTGTCACAGTCAGAACAGCACATGTTTGAGCAGCAAGAGCTTGTATGTCCTTTAAATTCACCCCTCTTGGAAACTTGGCTCCTCTTCCCACTCCCTGGGGACAAGGGGCTGAGCAGATCAGCAGAGCGTGCCTCATCTCAAGGACACCCACTCCTGCTCAGGAGCCATGAGACACCTCCCCCATCGAAACTGCTCAGAGTAAGATGCTTGGTTTCTTTAGGCTGTATGTTCTTAGCTGTTCTTTCCTTGTTACCCCTCCATCACTCAGCCTGGGTTTCTCATTTACGTTAAGCTTTGGCCTCAGTAACCAACCTCAGACCATTCAAACTGTCTTCCACAGGGAAGAGTCCCTGATGAACCATGAGTTTGGCTCCTCGAACTTTGGTCGTTACTATTTTATTATTGCTAGTACTAACACTTAGCACTTCACATGCTCAAAGTGCTCTGAAGACATATCTGTGCAAGTCAGGGCTGAAAAAAGCATCCATTAAAGTAACAGCTTCTTACCTGGCACAACTGGTCTTTTGCATGTGTCAGTTTAAATCTATTTCATTTAGCAATAGTTTAGAGTAAATGTTTTCCTGTATTTTCTTCATTAGTTCTGCTGAATCAATTAAGCCCCGAGACAGTGAACAGAACTCTAGCCTTCTTTTACACATCCTAAGTAAAACCTGCCTCTGAGAAGCAACGCTGTCCCCTTCTGGGTACCCCCCGTGCATCGCCTGCTCCACAGCCTCAGCACCAGAGTCCTAAAAACAAACCACTACCACTTGGTTGAGGACCCAGCCTGTGGAGCTGAGGAGCTTCTTGTCCCACCTTGCAAGGCTGTGCTTATCCACAGGTCTGATAAATGTGAGAGGAAGGTGCAGTGATCAGCCACAGCAGATCAGCCCATGTGCCATCCCTGTTAGTGCAGGATGCCACAGCCAGCACAGCCCCACTCCTTGGAGACATGGCAGTCCCAGCTCCCACAGACCTGTGTAAGGAGCTCTCTGTGTTGGACAAGCCCCGCTGACACTCAGCAGGTACCAAGGCAAAGGTGAGCTTTGCTATCAGCCCTGCTCACCAGCACATCACATTTGACAAGGGCTCATCTGGGCCTGGCTTGATCTGGGCTTTCCCAGGCTCAACCCGTCCCACGCCTCTGCTGCCTCACTCTGTCAGAACAGCAGCTGCCAGCAGAGCTGCTCTGCAGGTCTTAGGAGGAAGTACTGCTCCCCCTGCTCAAAAACATCAATAAATTCTACTGGCCTCTCAAAGTGAGAGATGCTGCAGACAATCTGCCATCTACTTCACCTGCTGCAGGGTGTTGCAGTCCAACTTGAAAACAACAACTTAAAATCATTTCTTTACCAACCCCACAGGAATCAAAAAAAAACCCAAATCCAATCGAAAACACCCAACCAAACCAAAAAAAGAAATAGCAAAGTAGATCCTTCCTGCAGACATTGCTGTGATCCCCTGTCACACTGTGGCTCCAGGGATGTGTGCCAGGGACAGTCACACAGAATCACTTGGAACCCCAATTCAAATGCTGACACTGCCACTCTTCTGATCAGAGACATCAAGAGGGGGACCTGAGCACCCACACCCCACCATGAAACAAGGACAACAATGATGCCCCAACACAGGAGCTGCGCTGTACCCAGGGCTCACCATGCCAAAGGGACTTTGAGTGCATGGGGTTGTTGCAACACTGCTCTGGGGCAGGGCACTGGGGACAACCACCAAGCAACAGACACTCACCCCTGGAGCCATTCTTCTTCCTCTCATCAAGAATGCCAACCCACATCCACCCCGTGCCTGGTACAGAGGAGCAGTCACACCCCTCAGCCATCCCATTTCCAGCACAGAGCAGCAGCACATGAGCCATCCAAGCCCCCTCCCTGGTGCAGCTGAGGGGCTCAGCCCCTGCAGCTAGGAGCCACTGGCAGCCACGGCCACCCCAGCACAAGCCTGGTGGCCACGCTGCTGCAGGTAGAGTGTGCTGGCACTCGGGTGGTTATAACATTTCCAACCACTGTGGGTTGCCTGGTGTTTACATTAAATTACCACAGCCAGGGGCTCAGATCATTGTTTCCAACATCTCTCTGGGAGAGGATATCAGAGAGTCCCAACAGTGCACCTGACACCTATTGGGATTTACAAGGAATAGTGAGGTGCTTCTACAGCATCCCCAGGCACCCATACACATCTCACAGTGCCTTAATCACTTCTCCAGGTGCCCTCAGCCCCAACAATCTTGTCACTCAATCACTGTAAATGAAACTCTGAAACATCAGAAGGGAGATGGCAAATCCCTTCATTTCCATCCACCGAGGCTCTGCAGCTGAGCCTGCATCCACTGTGGCTCCTGGGGCGTGGGCTCACATCCACACGTGGGAGTCAAATATCTGCCCTGGAAAACCCTTGGCGTTAGCCAAAATGACCCTTTTCCTATTTTCCACCCAAACTGTTACAAGCCTGTTATTTAGTTACAGGGGATTTGACGAGCTCAATGGATCAGATGTAGTCTGAGCACCCAAGCACCAGGAATGAGCAGGTGTGCACAGCCAGCTGTTGGCAGAGCTCTCCAGAAGCCTGTGCGTGCCTGTGACCCCCCTGCCCTGCTAAGGGACGAGCAAATGCTTTGCCTGAGCAGCCAGCAGTGCTGGGCTCCCAGAGCAGGCGGGCACCGAGCCACAGTCAGGAGCCAGTTTCTGTTCCCTAAAGCAGCACAACTTCTGTTTCCAGGCACAGAAACTTTTGCCACTTTAACCAAATTTCCCTTTGCAATTTGGGACCTGTTTGAACTTGAGATGCAAAGCAGGGATGAGTGCTCAGGCCCCCAGGGAATCATTCCCACCACCCACCTTCAGCTCCTCAGGAGACTCCCCAGCTTGGCACAGAGCACCAGGGCCATGCCAGCCCTGGCAGGGGGAGAGCCCCCGGGCACTGCAGCCCACAGAGCTGAGCCTGCCCTCCCAGGAAGGAGGGTGCTCACACAGCTGCCTGTGTGCACCTTGACTGCAGCAGCAACTTGTATTTCCACAAAAATTCCCAAGGAAACCTAACCAACAGCTGACCACAACTCACCAGTACCAGGTGAGAGACAAAACAGGTAGCCAGGGCTCTGGGCTGGGTCCAAAGCCAGGCAAAGCTCACACCGTGGCTTAAAGCCCTTGCTGGGGAGCAGGGGCAGCCTGACCCCTCGTCCCCAGCCCTTGCAGGGCAGTGGGAGGGACACCGAGCTCTCACCGCCTGTAACGCCACATCCCACAGCAGGACAGACAACGGTGACAACCACGGTGCAGCCCTACCGTACCTGGGCAGTGACACCTCGGGGTGGTGCCAGCACCTCTGAACAGCCCACACTGCAAAACACAGAAATTAGGCTTGCTACAAGAATTCCTGCTTCATTTTTGATGAAGAAATTAAGTGTAAATTCCCAGTTTCCTTTCTGTGGCTAATCCTCTGGATTTATTTGAGTAGACGTAGGGTTAGAGCACATTTAGTTTCATGTTTGGAATTTCTAAATTAGTATAAACCAGCACTTCAAAGCAACTCAGCTCCTATAAAACCCAATCCCATGGAGATGCCACAGTATATTTGGACAGTAAGTAGATGTTTTGTCATATTCCCACGTGTACATGAGATTTTTTTTCTTTGGGAACATTTTCTGACTGGTTTTAAACCACATTTCCATGCCCAGGCACACATATATACAAAGACTGTTTATATAGTCTACCCAAGAAGTTAATTTTATTTAACAACCCATTATAGTAGAGCTCACTGGTGGGTATCTCATCATTACACCCCCAAACACAGTGTTCAGTGACCATGCAGGATCTGACACAAAGCCACAAGAGCCAGAAACTTGAGAATTAATGCTGAAACATTTCAATATCCCATGCCACTATGCCTATGGTTTTCAGCAGAGGAAACAAACTGGATTTTCAGCCCTTTCTTTGAGTTGCAGACCCCAAAATATTTCCCAAGAGAGATGTAGTTGCCTGGCCAGCAAATCTAGGCTTAATGAATATGTCTGCTTTCTATACCTCTCCAGCAGTTTTTAGGAGACCGTGCAGAAACCACAGAAGACACTGAGTTTGGAGCAGCTGTGAGCAAGAGATGGAGTTTCCAGTTCAGCTCTTCCTCAAATGAGCTTGCTCATCACAGCAAAGTGTACACACAAAGGTGCCTGGCCGTGTCCCCTGCCAAAATACCCACTGAGAGATGGGGCAGTGGCAAGAGGACACTGTGGGGGCTTTGCCACATCGGGATGTGGCTGTGATGCAGCATGAACGAAGAACAGCCACACAGACCTTTGTTTGCAGTGGCACAGAGGGGGACACTCCTGGGATGCCCCCCATGGCCAGTGCTCTGGAGCCAGCCAGAAGCTGGGGATGGGCTCTTGCTTGCTTTGCTTTCACAATGGATTCAGCACCCCACAGCTGTGTCACACTCCAGCCATGCAGCCAGCATAACCTTCAAACCCACTGGGCCATGATCCTCCTGGGGTAGAATAGCTCAAATATGAGCTATAAACCCACGCAGTGCCCCAAGAATTTGATAAGTTCTGTCAGTGCATTGCTGCAAATACTATTACAGGCAGTTTGCTCCAGAGAGCTCCTACTCCTCTTCCCTTCTGGGGGCTTGAGTCCAAATTCCACATGGGCTTTGAGTGGGCAAAACAGCACAGTGATTCCATGCAAGTATTCCAATTTAGCTGCATTTGCCACAAAATTCATTATAAAAAACTATTTCTGTTGAGGGGAAGCAATCCTAGAGCTCACCCACTCACTGTCGGTGCAAGAAGCCAACCAACCTAAACCCTTCCCTCACACATCCTCCTCCCCCTGAGCTGCCGCTGTGAATTCATCTCCTTGGTACGTGACTTTTCAGCAACCCTCATTGAGGAGAACCAACAGCCCCCACTCCTGACCTAGACCATCCCCCTCTGCACATTTTCTCCTCGTCTCACACAAAGCTGTTGAGCATGTGCTTAATTGCAGATAAGCATTTCCATCAAAGAGAGGTGCGGTTTCCAGGCCAAGCTGGTGGTTCCCATTGCCCAACTTGGGGAATGCAGGCCAGCAGGGCAGCTGGCAAATCCACCTGCCTCATCCACCCTCCGCAGCCCCCTGTGTGGCCAATCCCACATGGGAGCCAAACAAGTGGCTGCCACCACATCAGCCTGTACAGAGACAAAGCCCCTCGGTCTGTGCCAGTCCCCTCAGACCTCAGAGCACTGAGTGGTGAGAAGCCCTGCCCCACATCAGTCAGCTCTGAGCAGAAATGCCATGGGCACTGACAGGGATGGCTGGTGTGTTGAGTGCCCACTCCCAAAACCCCTCACTGGTGGGCGAGTGCTGGAGCTCCCTGGCTGAGCCCAAGCGAGCGCTGCTGGAGAGGAGCATTCAATTAGACTGGAGAGCACACAAGGGGTCAATGATTTTCCTTTCACACTGCATTACACCTAACAGCCCATGGTCCAGACTTGTAACAACTGACTACTTCAGCTGAACACACGCTTGGAATGAATCAGGCCAATATCAGGGTTTTTTCCTTCCAAAAGGAGATTAAAACCCAAGTACTTGGTCCTCAGGAAGAGCTAACAAGCCACACTTACTAACACCAGAGCCCCTGTCAGTGATGCACAGGCAGTGGGAAAACTGGAAACCCACTAACAGGAGGAGAAGTGGAACACATGGGAAGACAGATAGATACTGATCTGCTCTGCCAGAGCAGCTGCTGCTTTAATGCATTTTCCTGCTGCATTTCCAGGTTTGGGACACAAAACATATTAGAGTATTTCACTTGAATGTGGAAATTAATAGGTTAGGTGTTTGCAGCACAAAGAAACACACTATTACAACTCTTCTCTTGACACTGCCACTGTGGGACTTGAAAATACAAACAGCTTGTTAACTTGTTGGCAATTCTAATGATTAAGGAAAAGGCAAAAAAAAAAAAAAAAGAAAGAAAGAAAGGCTCTCCTGACTAGCAGGATGGCTTCCCAGCAGGCTCAGTCAGAGGAATACACTTCAAATAAGTGGGAAGTGTAGAAATATTAGGCATGAACAAATATTAATGTTATGCTTCGTTTATATCCTGCTGTACTTGACATCAAAGGATCTCAAAGCAGCTTTACAAATGCAATCTGACACTACACGAGTTGGGTTTCTGAATAACAATAAATACAGGAGTATGTGGGAAACAGGTACCTCGGGGTCAGTGACTGGTTCAAGGCCAGTGGCACAGCAGCAATGTCAGCTGGTACCACAATCCAGTCTCCCCATCCATCTTAAATCACCACTGGTCTTATTGCTCTCTCCATATGAACGAATTTTCTTGCAGCCTGATCTCGCCACAGTGGCAAACACAGAGGGTTCCCACGACTCCCAATGGCTGCGTAGTGCTCAGTTCTTTTCTTCCCCTGACTCTCACTTCCCCTGTTGCTCATCCTTTTGAGAAGAGCATCCTTCTCAGCCTTTATGGCATCAGTGACAACAGACTCCTGGTCGCCCTCCCTGCCTACCCAGGTAGTACTTGGAGAGGAAGGTGCTACTAGGAACACACATTACAGTGGAACAGGGACCAAAGATGGAGTGAAATCTCATCTGTGCCTAGTCTCCTTTGAGTCACTCATGAATTAGCTGTCTAAATACCTTACTGGATACAGCAGTTGATATTTTCAACATCAGCAGACTGGTGTTAGTCATAATTATTTTCTTTACTGAACAAAAGTTAGAAAAAACTGTATCCCCACAGCAGTCCTGGAGAAGCTGAAGGGTGATGGGTGCTTCTGCCACTGTCTTTCAGTTATGACCAAGCTGTTTGTTCACTTCCCAAGCGCCTCCAGCAGCCCCAGCCCTGATGCTGCCGCTTGACCCGCCTTGGCAGACAGTTCAATCCCGCCCGGGGCTGAGGGGCTGCTCTGCAAGGATGCTGAGCATCAGCCACAGCCAACAAGAACTGCGGGTGCCTTCACATCCTGTAAATAGGATTCCTGATTCCCAGTGAGTCCTCTGAGAGCCGTGACCATGCCAAGATGTCAGGACTGAGCTCCCACTGTTTAACACACCCAGTCTTTGTGGAATTAGCTCCAACTACTAGATTTGCTGGCTGTCAGGCAGCTTGTACTCTGCCACCAGGGAAAAACTGTTCAACTTTGCTAGAGTAGGTCTATGAACCAAGTGCATTAAGACTACATATTTTACCACGGAGTGGAGATGCCACACTAAACACTCTGGTTACCATGGGAAACCTTTCTCTCTTTGCCACTGGCATTGCACAGGGAAGCCCAAGCCCAAATGCTCTATCTCGCCTCTGAAATCAAACAGATGTTTTCATGATCTTTGATGGAGCTGAGCTGCGCACTCATCCCAGAGGAAGAGAAAAATGCAGCGTTAAAGCAGCCCTTTTCTCTCTCTTTTTTTCCCGAGCATAGTGTATTTGTAGTGAAAAGGGAAAAAGGCAACTCTGTCTCGCGCTAACATTGACGGCCACTCAGTAACAAACTGTGACAATGGCAAACTTCTGCCACCAACGCGGGGAGCCAAGGCAGCCTGTGTGCCGTCCCTGGCAGGGCTGAGCTCCGCCAGACGGGACATGGGGCTGGCGGTGCCCACAGACACCCGGCCGCGCGGGGCACCGGCGACAAGGTTAGGGGAAGGATGCTGACCCCGAGCAGGCGGGACGGTCTCCGGGGAAAGCAGGGAGGGCAGCGGGGTGTGGGGCTCAGCTGCCCGCCCGGGGGAAGCAGGGGATGCGCTCCAGCTCGGGAGAGGAGGGGACAGCAGCGACCGCGGGACGGGACACGACGAGATGGGGCCGCTGTCCACCGCCGGCTGCCCGAGCCCCGGCAGGTGCCCGCCGTACCTGTATATTCCTCTTCTCGCAGGCCGGGCCGGTGCCCTGCACCACGCTGTCCAGCACGGTAACCATGCCGGCGGCCGGGCTGACGAAGCAGGAGTTGCGGGCGGCCCGGATCGTCTCCTCGATCTCGGCGAAGCGGAAGACGCAGAGCGCGGACTGCGACCGTCCCCGGGCGCCGCCGGCTCCGGCCCGCTCGAAGACGCCGAAGAGCAGCTCCTCGGGGGGCGGCGGGGCCAGGCCCGGGCCGTGAGGAGCGCCGGGGCTGCGCCAAGCTGCCCGCGCCGGGAACACGGAGACCAGGCGGGTGAAGGCGTCGGCGGCGCCGCCGCAGCGCAGCCCCAGCTGGATGTAGGACTCGGTCAGCTTCTTGGTCTCGCCGCTGCCGTTGAGGGTGGCCTCGGCCGGCTCGCCCAGGCAGATGCGGGCCAGCAGGCTGTGCGCCGGGCTCTCCTTGTCGCCCGCGTTGGCCTCACTGTTGAGCGCCAGGTAAGCGTACGGGCGGCGGGCGGGCGGCGCGGCCCCGTGCTGCAAGAACGCGCGGACGAAGCTGAGCTTGTGCCGCGCCTTGTCGCCCTGCTTGATCTTGAGGATGTTGTCGTCGGAGGGGTTGATGTCGAAGGTGAAAAGCTTGGCCAGGTCGCCGCGGGCGTTGAGGGCACGGATAGCGATCTCGGGCGTGTTCTCGAAGCGGTGGTCCTCCAGGCTGCCGTTGCGGGGGAAGAAGGGGCTGCCGAAGCCGGTGTAGGTGGCGGCCACCAGCAGCCGCGCCCCGCCGCCGCCGCCGCGGCGCAGCACCAGCCCCACGGTGGAGGCGTTGGGGTGGTTGGCCGCGACGTTCAGCATGCTCGGGAAGACAGTGACCGAGTCGCTGCCGCCCGGCGGGAAGCGCACGGCCACTGCCGAGATGTTTGCCATGCTGCGCAGCTGGCAGAGGCCCTGGTAGATGGAGCCGCAAACGACGAGGACGCCCTGCTCCGGGTCGGGCTGCAGGATCTTGTTGTAGTTGTTGGTGAGCACCCTGGGGTGCTCACAGGAGGCCTGCGGCAGCTGCGGTGCGTGGCACAGAGGGCTGTCCAGCACCGGCCCCACCGCCGCCTCCGCCTCCAGCGCCAGCTCGCCCCCCGACAGCTGGAACAGCCGATTGACGGCCGCCAGGTAAACGCGGGAGCCCGGGCCGTCCAGCGCAAAGTTGTTGGTGAGGGTGGGCGAGAGGAACTTGCGCTGCACCTCCAGGCCGGCGGCTCGGCCGGGCAGCAGCAGCGGCAGCAGCAGCGGCAGCAGCGGCAGCAGCGCGGGGGGCCGCGGCTCAGCGCCTGTGGCCGGGACCGGAGCCGGAGCCATCCCGCCGCCGCCGCACGGTGCATGTGCCCGTGGCCGGGCGCGGGAGGGGCGGGCGCGGGGCCGCTTCCTGCGGAGGCAGCGCCCGCCGCCGAGCGACGCCCGCGGGAAGTGGCGGCCGCGGCGGGGGGCGGCGGGGGCGGCGGGGCGATCGGCCGCGCCCCCTCCCTGCCCCCGCCCTCCGCCCGCCCCCGCGCCCGCCCCCGCACCGGTACCCGGCGCGTCCCGGTGCCGCGGGCCCGTCCTGTGCATGCGGTGAAGTTAGGGATGTCTCCCGAGCGGCACCGGGTGGCTCCGGGCGGCTTCGGACAGGGCGTCCCCCCGCCGCCTGAGGGGCTGCTCCGGGCTGTCCCCCTCCTCTCGTCTGCCTCCTTCCCGTTTTCGAGCAAGACAGGCCGGGGGGAAAGCGACGGGGGAAAAAAGGACTTCTCCCAGCTGGGGAGCAGCACGGCGAGCCGGAACAGTCCCCCCGAGGCCCCCTCGCAGCCCCCCGCAGGAGCCGCTCCCCGGGCACCGGGCGGGGACGAGGCCCCAGCCCTGGAGCGGCTCTGCCCGCACGGCTCCTCAAAAGCGGAGCACAGACCGGCCTGCGCGTTTCCTCTGCCCTCCAACGGGCGCCGCTTTAACAAGAAAGACCCAAAGACGTGATTTCCCAAATTACACGCTTGGGATCGTGTAGGGGACAGCCCCTGAACCCGATCCCGTGGGATCGCTCCACCTGAGCGGGTTCGCTCCTGCTGCCCTCCTCCCCTGCGGGTGTGTCAACTGACCCCTCGTCGTGACGGGACACGAGGAGCGCTCCTGGACGGGGCTGTACGGAGGGCACGGTCCATCCCGGGGTGGGGGTAAACGGGCCAGCGCATCCTGCAGCATATTCTTTGTTTGCCCGTGTATCTCACGTCTCTGCAGGCAACATGAAACAGCCCTGAGTAATTACCCAGCCCATTACCCGGCTGGCCTCCTGCCGCAGTATCGTGGCACAGGGCACAGCCGTGGGTCACCCAGGGGCTTGACCCCTTGGGCAGCACACCAGGGTCCCCATGCAGGAGGGGACACGGGTGTGCTGCTGTGCATGGCAAATACCAAGGTCATAACACGCTCAGCTCTATGTGCATGCTTCAAGCTGGAGCATTGGCAGGGCAGAGCTAACAGAGGAGTGGCTGTGGGATGTGGGCGCAGCATCCTTGCCTCCAGCCTGGGTTTCCACCAAGAGCAGAGACCTGGCTGGAGCACCCGTGCACTGGAGGAAAGGCAGCACTTGGTGTCACGGTGCAGCTGCAGCAGCTGTACCAGCATAACACTGAGGGTTGAGCATGGAGGCATCGCACCATCCACAAATAGCTAGCAGCTTTTAAAACAAGGGTGGGAAATAGAGGCTGCTGTTTGGTGACAGCTGCCTGGAAATGCTGCAGAGGTGAGCCCTGGAGGGCTGTCCTCCCTCTCCCCAGGCTGCGCCTTAGGTCCCTGCCCATTCTCGTGGCAGGGAACTTTAGTTATACAAAGCATGTTAGTGAGGCTGATGGGGATTCTGAGCGACTTCTGTTCTGGAGAGAAAAATCCTCTGTTGTTGTCTAATCTCATTTCTACACCTGCCAATTTTCCTTTCCCCTTCCTGTCTCCTCACCCTCTTCAGAGCACTAATTAATACACAACTGCCTTGGCCATGCCATGTCCACTGAAAATCTGCATTGAATTAAATGCTGTGCTTTCTTGCTATCTACCTCATTGTCTCTGTTAATCATATTCTTAATTAAGAATTATTAGCTGTTTTTAAATGTGGGACTCCCAGTTGTTAGTGGCTTTTTTTTTTTTCTTAAACTACAAGTTAGCAATTTTTAAATGTGATCATGTCTTTAATTGCATAGAAATAAACCCCCATGATCCCAAACCTTTAATCTGCCTATTTTAGGATTTCTTATGGCTGCTTACCCAGATAGCAGAGCATCTTCCATGTGAAATCAGCCTTTCAAGGCATATCAAATTAGGTTCCAGATTACAGTGAATTAAAAAAAAAAAAAAAAAATAGGCCAAAGAACATTGAAAAATGTGTGACTTACCCAAAGGTATCCATTACTGGCTCTGTCAGAAAAAAATCTTCAGGAACTCTGACTCCTATTTCCTATGCCAAGCATTTGTCTACACTGATACAATTAAAGACAAAATATTTGTGGTATTGAAGGATTATTTAACAAAGATTTTATTGCTATTGTTGTTAGGAAACAATTTTCTGGTAAGATGTTTTGAGGGGAATATTTTCCAGAAATGATTTCCCATTCCTATTATCTGGGCTGTTATAAGCTTCAGTGATTATTTCAGGATAATGCTCCTAATGGAGTAGAAGAGGTTTTTAAATCTCTCATACACAGATCTCACCATTGTTTTTTGTTCAGGAAGAGAAAAAGATCAAAATTCAACCACAAGCCTCTTGCCACAGAGCATCACCCAGTGACAAACTCCCTTCCTCTTTGACTCCTGTGCAGGTTTGAGGATACCAATCTCTCAGCTGGGGCAGGGGGAGAGGGGCTGTGCACACAAGAACTCAAAACTGCTTTAATTATTGATAAATATATTTACACAGGAACACTTTCCCTTTAGGGGAAACATGAGTTACTCATGCAATTACTCAGGTTATATTGACTCAACACTGTCAAACCCCTGGATTTCATCACTTTAATACAGAGAGTATAAACATCTATTTATTTAGTGGGGGTTATCTGTCATGTAGCCATGGGGTGCCCTGTGGATCTGGGAAGGATGTCCACCCGTGCAGCCAGAGCTGGCCAGGTTTGCCTCGGCAGCTCTTGGCCCAGCACCAGCAGTCCAGAGCAGGGTGGAGCAGAGGTGCTGCTCACCAGGCAGAAATGCAGGAGCACAGGTACCACTGGCAGGGACCCCCAGGGACCTGGGAGAAGAGCAACGTGCTTCATGTCTTTGTGTCTAGCACTGAGTGCATGGGGAAGGCCTGCTCAGGCAGCACGTGCTGGCACCCAGGGCAGCTGCCCCTCCTCTGCCCCACAGGGCCCAGCAGAGAAAAGCCCAGGCTGTGCCCACTGGCACAGGGCACCCTGGCAGAGCTGATGTGGGAGAGCCCTGGCAGTGCAGTGGATCAGAAAGTGCTTCTGCTCTGACTCAGGCAGCCAGTCCCCCTTTCTCTCATTTCCTTCTCTCCCTGCCTTTCAGAGTGCAATTTGGGTCATTTCTATATGATTGCAGAGCAGGTTGGCAGCCGACCACTACGTGAATTCACAAACACTTACAGACATGTTTTGAATCACTTTAGTTGCTTGCTTTCCTCCTCAGAAACCTGTACAGATGGAAAATGGCCACTGGATAGCTGCATTGCGTCAGAGCAAGGGTCCAGTCCCTGTCTTCTCCCCATCCTGTCAGAGGCCATGGGTAGTTATCCAACAGAAGAAGGTAACAGGTAGGAGAAAGCGGAGTGGTCCCCTTGGTCTCCACTGTCCCAGCCCAGAGATGGGCAGAACAAGGCTATCCCTGAAGCAGCAGTTCTCAACAAAGAGAAATTCACCAGGGAAACACAAGGCAAGATGAGGAGGAGCCGAGGAGCACTTGGACACAAAGAAATCCTTGCGTAAAGCAGAGCTCTTCCCTGACCACCACACTTAGCAGATTCTCTCCAGCCATGCCTGTTGCCCTGCCCTGATGCTGTCAGTTGTTTGTCTCCTGACTCATCAGGCTGGATATCAGCAAGTGCTCACTCTGGCACTTCAGGGCACTCAGAAATAGCAGTGGGCTTGGAAAGAGACTGATTAACAATCCTCGGTGTATTTTTGGATGAGCATGGACTGAGACCCCATTTTATTGCTATTAATCTGTATTGCAGGCACTGCTCATGGATGAGGCCAGACTGTCATTACTGGTTTTACTAATGATTTAGCACCCTGGGAGTCTGCTAGGTGCTTAGCAGAAAGACTAAGGCAAGGTCACTTCCCCAGCGTCCTTTAATCTAAACACATGCTCCGGTGTGGTCCCAGGCTCCGCTGCAGACGGCTGTAACAGAACTGCAGGACCACAGCACGCTCTGCTGCCACCATGCTGCTGGCCTCCAGCCCTGTCTGAGCAAGGGTGAGAGGGATTTATGGGGACTTCAGCCACTTTCTGAGTAAAACCAGCTTTTTTTTTTCCTTGAGCCTCTTTGTTTTCAAAGATGAGCCTTTCCCAGTGTAATATAGAGCCTTGCTCTCCTCAGAATGTGTAATGCAGTCATAACCTTGTCTGCAGCGTGCAGCCAGCTGACGTGTTCACCATGAGGGATTTGCCTCCTGAGAGGAGCTGTGCAGACAGAGATTGTGAGCACAAAAAGGTTTCTTTCTGGGTTAATGACATTTGATGTTGGTGAAAGTTCACACACACAGTAATGCCAGGACTCTCTGGACTGGGAGGTTTATCACAAGGCAGTAAAAACATGTCTTTGGTAGCCTGTGCTGGGTTTGTCCTTGGCCCTGTGGGTGGACAGAAGCTTTCACCACTTGGGCCCTCATTGGATACAAGAGCAGCAGGTTTTCCAGTTTTCCCCAGACCTCCCCGTTGCTTTTATTTTCCTTAGAGGCTTAGGTGGGACTCAGCACTCACTTATCCTAGCTGCACACTGCTCAGGGCTGGAGATGTGGCTCTGAGTTCAAATGCAGCTCCAGTTCTGACCTATGGGAATCACCACCTGTGTGTAGGTGGTGGCCAGGGGAAGCTCAGGCCCTTCCACCCCGGTTACACCGACAGTGTCTCGTCCATAGCTGGCTCTTGTCAGCGTGGGCATGGCAGGCACGGGTGCAGGTGTGCATGGTAGGGTAGGGCCCTGGGCCCAGCCAGCAGCAGCCTCAGAGGGTTTCTGTGGGTAGCAATGCTTTCCACACCCTTTTTCCTGGGCTGGCAGCGCTGGGGCTCATGAGGCCCTCCAGAGCTGCGGGGCAGTGCCCACAGCACTATGCACACTCGGGGCAGTGCCCACAGCATTATGGCACAACAGGGGCCATCCAAGCCATGCAAGTCCCATCTGTGCCAGGCCCTGCGTGCTCTGACTGCCTGCCAGCCACGTAGGATGCAGGACTTGGCTCCCAGCAAAGGAAGCGAATTCAACATAAAGCAGAGCATCCCCTCTTGGGATTCCCAGCAGGGGCCCTGCTGATTGCTCAAAACAAAGCTTGGCTGCCTTGGAAGGGAGCCTGACTCCTACCCCAGGGTCCACACATGGAAGCCCCAGCTGACCCACACAGCAAAAGCCCTGCAACAACAACCAGCAAGACTGATCCTACCAGCTTTGTTCAAACATCCTCCACCGAAGCCTGGAGGAAGATTTCCTTATGAAGTCAAGCAGGATCGTGCTGCATGCTCTGCAATGTGCTAACTTCCCCGTGAGCAGTTGCTCAATACATGTTTAAGTAGACAGGCCACCACTACTCGTTAACCAAAACAAATGGGAAAAGGGGAAAGCTTACAACACAACAATTGCTTTCAATTAGAGGATACATCTATTGCCAAAATATGTCAGTGGGATTCGACAGACTACATTTTTAACTGTGTACTACTGAAGAACAGGCTGCATTAAATGCAGCCTAAACTAAACAGGAATTTAATCCCCTTCCCTCCCTTCCCACAGCATAATCATCAGGCTGTAAATATATTATTACAGCCCATAGTACCCTTGTTAATTCCAACCAATTTGACTTACCTCAGTGGCTTCAATGTTATTCTCTCCCATTCTCACTGAGCTTATTGAACCTTCAGTACTGATGCTGGTTTTGTGCTTTGAAGTGAAAAGGGTAAATGTGGTTAATTGTACATTTATTGTTTGTTTTGTATGGCTTAATACAGTCCTAAACATTTTGGTTAACATTTCATGTTGCTTTAAAAGGTATACCATGTTGCACTGAGCTGGCTTGTATGTTTTTTGGATATGTTGTATGCAGACAGTGTGACTCCGTTCTCAACATTTCCCTGGTGATCCCTACAGTTCTAAAGGCTTCCACACTGCTCAGGTACAGGAAACACATTCATTAATCTTAGAGATAAGTCAAAAGTCACACACACATGTGTATAAAAATGACCTGTGCATGCGTACACATTTAAAGTGGTGGCAAGTCCCATGCTGGACTTGGTTGCATTTTGAATTTTGTAGCACAGGAGGAGAGTTCTCAGACAGTTCAGAGTGAATGGATTCACCAATTATTCCACCAAGCTCTTTGCTAAGCAGTTCTGTAACCACCTCTGGCAGGGACACGGAACATGGCCCATGGCAAGCTGCATCTTTTTTCTAGATTGTTCCTGGGACTGAAAAAGGATGTGCATGTGGTTCCCAACAGCTCTGACTGTTCTGGGGCTCTCAGTCAGACACCTACATGAGTCAGGCACCAATTCTGCTTTGCAAAACTAGAACCACAGTGGTAGACCCTGGCCTTGCTCCTCTCTTACTTGCTGGAAACTTGTGGAGTAAGCACGGCAGCTAGAGTGCAGGATCTGGCCATGGGGCTTCAGATGCTGAAGGATTAGTGGTTAAACTAGTAGTTAACCCACCAGTTGAAATAACCAATAAATTCTGTGTTTTTCTTGCAGTTGATGCAAATGAGAGTTGATTGTAAACATCTTATGCCTAAATTATACCTCAGAGAATCCCAGTGACACGGTTGGCCTGGCCTGAATTATTTCAGTGTGAACAAGGCAGACGAGAGTAATTGTCCAACTCCTTTGACTTGCTGGCTTACGCCCTTGCTTGGAAACTCTTGCAGCTGGGCATTAATGCAAGTTCTGGAATGTAAATGCACCTCTGCTCCAGCTCTGGCACTATTAACAAACCTGTTCTCCTTTCATTTCTTTTAAGATAGAAAGAGGTGGGGTTGTTTAAGAATGGGAAGAGCCTGATTGTGGTCTTTATTTCAAAAGAATATTACACTCCAGCTCCAGAATGGGCATTAAGAAACTGGCAGCCAACACTTTTGTTATTATTTTATTATTTGTTATTATGTTATTATTTTGTTATGTGCTTGGTCTCACACTTAATCAGCTTCAGGTCTAACAGCTCTGATCCCATGCAAGAGATGGGGAACAACAGCATGTAAAAATGTGTCCATTTCCATGGGCGGCTTTACTCCTCACATGAAACTTTGCATCTGTTTCACCCTGAGACCTAATGAGACCAGCTCCTGGATGGAGCTTTTTTTGTTCCAGAATTGGACAAAAAAAAAAAACAAAAGAAAAAAGTCACCAAGGTCTACTTCCTCCCTAAGGGGCCATCTCTTCCTTCCCTTCGTGTATGCATCCTCCACAGCAGTCTTTGGAGGAAGGGGGGAGGGAAGCATCACAGAAACCAGCAGAAGTGTGAATGGACTCAGGAAATAGAAAGTAACCGAGGAAGTTGGTCCCAGCAGAGCTTCGGGCAGTAGTCCATGTGTAGGGCATGAGGTGAAGCCGGCACCGAACCCTGGAGCGTTCCCATTCTCACTGCCAGGAGCTGGGCTCGCTCAAACAGCAGGTCTGGGTGCGGTGGGGGAGCCAGAATTTGGAAGAAGCAAAAGCCTTTGTGGCAGCTCCAGCTCATTCTCACATATGTTGTTTACCAGGACTGCAGCTCGCTGCTGTGGGGAGCTGCTTGTTGCGAGGCCAGATTAACAGTTTGTTGGGCAGAGCCGAGGGACTGGCTGGACCAGGAGGAGACGGATTTCGGGTTTCGTTTCTCAGCCCTGATGTGCCGGGTGCCCCCAGAGCCACAAACCGGGTCCAGTGGCCACACAGGTCCCTGGCTCTGGGCACACCCGGAGAGGAGAGGCTGCCTGCTGAGGGGGAGCACTGGAAAAAGGCGTTTGGATTGTACCTTTGTGCTCACTGCCCCTCTCCAGGGAACAGCTGTCTCTTAAGATGTCTAATGATACCACTCCATTCAAGAAAACAAGTAATTATTGAATTTCAGGAGATCTTATTGTGAGCTAAAAGCTAAAACACGCAAACAAACATTTTCTGATTTGAGAAAGGAAGAGACCAGGGCATTCATTTCCCAGAATCACAAGGTGGGACCCTTTCCACTTAGGAAAAAACAAATCTCTCCCTCCTTATCTTTTTCTTTGCTGCAGATTCATTGACTAATGATTTCTTACCAGCTGTAACATTCATCTGCACGCTTAAAAATCAGCCTTGTAAAAGTCTACTTGCCCGCAGTGAGTAATTCTTTTGGTGGGTGAATAATTTGTCTCCATGGAGGGGCTTATGTTTGGTTTATGTTTTTGCTGTTTAGCATAACATGCAGTGGGAATCTACATGTTTTGTATAATTCTGTACTTTACCTAAGTGTTGGGGAAATTCAGTCAGGACTGGGTAATTTCATTTTTATTGTCCTTAACAGCAATTAAATAAGTAAATACAAAATAAAGGAAAAATCAATTTATTATCTGAATCTTTGTTTTTTCTCAAGATTACCCCAATAAAGAATGCAGGAGACAATGGGATGGCCAGGATGGGAAATTTCCATGGCTGATTTTCAGGTGTTTCCTAAAACGTTTTCCATTAAGTGTCTCTAGAGGTCCAGTATTTGTGTAATTATCTGACTTGAAAGAAAAGTCTTGACTTTTCTTTCATTCTTTGATTTCGCTCCTTCATCTAATGGCTCCTTAAGACTCTGAAGCCACATTTTTCTTTACAGAGCACAAGAAACAACATCCCTTTTTTTCACACTTCAGAGAGGAGACAAAAGAGACCTTTTGGCAAAATGTCAGATTGTGTGACTGATAACACCCCCCATCATTACAGACTATGACTTGTGGCCACGTTAGAAGTGAAAACAAAACACATATTTTATATTAGCCACTTCATCCTATTAAATTAGGACTAGTCATTAGCTGGTGGAGAGAGAAAATAATTTCCATCAAGAACCCCGGGGTGGGAGTGTGGTGGAGAAGAGGGGGTAGCATCTGACATTCCCCCTCCACCCTCCCCCAGTTTTCCAGCATTTTCCCTCCAGAGATGCTGGTGTGAAACCAGCTCACATGACAAATTAAAGTGATTCATAACCCAGCTGCAGTCCCTGCTGACAAGCCCCATTGCAGAGCAATCATGCAGATTTTATGTACCCAGAGCCCAGGGAAGGGCCTGGGTCATGGCACACACCACACTTCAGAGCAGTCTGACACAACTTGGCTGAATTCATCCACAGCACATGAAGGCCGAATGGCTTTCACTTGACAGCAGTTAATAATGTGGTTTTGGAAGGGATATTTTTTCTGCTAAATTGAATTTTCAAGACATCACCCTGCATCTTCAGCCCTTATCATTTTTCTGGATTTTTTTTTTTTTTTTTTTTTTTTTTTTTGGCTCTCCTGTCAGTCTTTAAACACACAAACCACGATTACATGGATAAGCCTGCAGTGTGGTTCATTCTGGCAGTGGCTTATCAATCACAGTTAATTTACTTGGGGATCCATAAAGTGGACAATTCAGCTGTGATTCTCTTGTCACCACAATAAAGTTAGACCCATTTCAGAGATGCAACTGCAGCCCCAGGTAGGCACCATGGCAAGTGGAGGATGGCAGAACAGCAAATCCTTCCCCATACCGAGCACGGGGGAGCAGCACTGGTGGCCCCACACTGGCAGAGCCTTTACCAACGTGCCAGGTCCAGGGCCCATCAGGGATCACCTCAGGAGCAGAAGCAGACAGGTCCATTAAGCACATGCTGCTGAGTAACGGAGACCTGGCTGTCCCACACGGTGACCGACCACCACAAGAGCCACAGGATAGAAAGGCTGTGTGCCTCGACCCTTAGGGAACAATTGTGGAAAGACTGAGGCCTGGCCCAGACTTGCTAGTTTTAAGTTTTATCCAACACAGGATACTGGTGCTTCTGCTCAGAGCACAGGAAGGTCTCAGCTGTGGGGAACACCTTGTCTGGACCTCAATCATCCATGTACTGCTGACTGTGTGATGGTTGCTCTGAGAAGACCCCTGAGAAAGAGATATTTAGAGGTGTATTCACTGATGCCTCTGATGAGAGAGAGAAGCTACAGCAAAAATGCAGAGCACAAAAATGAGGGATTTCAAAATCATGACCTAGGCTGATTTCAATGCTGAAGTAGATGGAAGGAACGGAGCTGGGATCTGCTCCCATCAGATGGAAATAAGTTGGACTATTTCCCAGGCAGATTGGCCCCAGCTGGAAAAGAGAAAGAAGGCAAAAAGGGAAGATGGTTCAAGTAGGAGAGCAGAAGCTCTGATATACTGGACATTTTCAAGAAAGTCAGATTAGATATATTATCAAATCAACAGCATTAGATTCAGCTGGCAATATCCTGGGAGCCAAGAGACAGAGATTTTCAAAGCTAATAGTAATTCAAGGTGGAAAAGCAACCAGGCTTTGTGATTTTTATTTCTTTTCTGACCGTGACAAAAACTGATCTACCCCTCATGGGACAGAGGGGGTGCACTGGATGGTGGCAGGTGCTCCAACAGCTCTCCCACCCCTCCAAGAGATCTTAGGCAATGCCATCAGAGACCTTGTCATTTCACCTCCCCTGGCTGGAGCTGGACCATGCCTGGCTGGAGGAGGACTGGCCTCCCAGGCTTCTTGGCAGGAACCCTGAATATTAATTAACACATTCTTAGCCAGAGCTCCAAGCATGTGTTGGAAACTTGGTGAAAATCTTCAGCCCTTCACAGAACCTCCCCTGAAAGAGCAGAGATGAGTTGTCATGACCTGTATGTTGTGACAACTACCTGCACAGTCAGAAATTCTCTGGGGTTCCAGATGCTCCAGGCTAAAACAAACCAAACCTGGGCAAGAGCCCACAAGCTGAAAGCCAGCAATAAACAAAACAAACCAAATCACTGATTAGTGTTGGCTTGCTGCTCCTCAGGAGGCCGTGGGGGGAACAGTGATCAGGGGAGCACCAGCATGTCCTGAACCTCAGCCTGTGTCGGTGACCCGAGGAGTTCCTGAGGCTGCTGGTGCTGAAGGAAACAGAGCGAAGTACAGCAGCCCCTGCTTTGCCAGCCTACAGGATGGGAGTGCACAGAAGGACATCCTTCAGCATTCCCAGTGGCACAGCGGTGGGAAAGGAAGTGAGTCAAGGCTGGAGCTGGCTATCAGAGAAGCAAAACCAGCCCCCTTAAAAACCACGGTCTGATCTCAGACAGGAGGGATGGCCACAGGCAGTGGGAACAGGAAGCATGGCAAGAAAAGCCAGCCAGTTCCTGCTCTATTCTGTCCCCTCTCCCTGCCCAAAGCCTGCACCAGACCTCCCACCTCTGGGAGAAAATAGGAGTTCATCCAGTGCGGTCTTGAAGTGCTGCTGCCAGGGGAGCAGGCAGTGAGTCTTAGGGCCCCCCACTGGCCATCAGGACCTTCTTGGTGCTCAGTCTATGCCTGCAGCCTGGATGTGGCCTGATGTCACTGCGAGGAGGTACTTGGGGCTATCTGCCCCACACCTCCACTGGCTCCCTGAGCTGCTGGTGGCTCATGCAGCACTGGGGCCTCAGGGGGCTGTGGCTGCCTTGGCTACCAAGGGGTACCCTGGACTGACCTCATCCCACCCTGCCCCTGATCCCAGTGCAGGGAGATGCCTCAGCAAGGGGAAAGCCCAGCGTGATGCCTCTGGTCTGAGGGGTGCAGCCAGGAATATCACCACAATCCTGGCTGGCCTTGGCTGTCTCTGAGCCTGTGACCTTTCTCAATGTCTACATCTCAGAAGGAGGCAGTGGTTTACCACCAGCTGAGCCTTGCCATTGCCCTGATGAGATCTGCAGGGACAGCAGATACTCCATGCACATGCTCCAAGGGGAATCTCAAAAATAGAAGGCAACAGAGTGTGGATCAGCTCTGCCAGGTGCCACAGCCACAATCAAACCAGCATGAGGTGTGAGCCAAGCCACTTGGGAGGGGTTTCACCACCCGCTCTCCCCTAGATGCTGGTTGTCATGTGAGGAGTCCTTCAGCGCCTCTGTACTGAGCTTGGGCTTGATGCTTGCATGACTCTGCTCCAACCACCCCAGGGTGGCGTCTGGGGAGGTCCCCAAGGTGCAGGCACCTGCTGCCTTGCTGCCTGCTGCTGCTTTGGGGCCGTGGGCACTGGCGAGCCCTGCACTAGTGCAGGAATTCAGCATCAGGGAAAGAAAATTGAGCATAATTAAATACAAGCCCTTTGTAGCCCAGATAGTAGCAATCCATCTACTCCACTGCCATTATCACTCCTGCTCACTGGTACATCCGTGTGTAAAGCACAATTAGGTAAGCCTGGCAAGGGCAAATTATCTTGACCTACAAACTGCCTTGTGCATGTTTCTGTATCAGGCAGGGGCACCAGGCAAGGCCAGCTTTACTGCTCCTTTGCACAGCCCTGGTGCTTATCAGTCGGTAGAGAGAAAAAGCCGGGGCTATCCCCGTGTATGAGCCCTCCAGTGCCGCTGGCTCCAGGCTCCCTGCGAACACCCACGGCAGGAATGGCTGCAGTGGTCCCACACTGTGAGAGCCGTCTGTGCCCTCGCACAGTCCCTGGAGCCGCCGAGTCCCAGCCCCAGGCTCGTCTCTGCTCTGCTGGTAACCCGCTGTGGGGATGAGTTTTCCCCGCAGAAGGACCCGACTTGTTTGGGGTCAGATGGGAAACACCAGCTCACTCACCTTTTACATTCCTTGAATTCCTGCACGAGGTTCCACAAGCAGCTCCAGCAACTGTCCCTACACCAGAGCAAAACACAATATTATCTTGAACAGCAGAACCTCCTTTTTCTTTCTGTTGATGGGGCGAGGGGGAAGGATTTCAGCAGCTCAATTAAAAGGCCTTTCCCAGCCAGCTCCCTGCATTTCCCAGTTCACAGCTGTGCCCTGTCCCCACTGCCCTTGCTCTGCAGCCTCCTCATTTTCAGATGGGGACACACCTTGCCCCCAGTAATAACTGATGTAGGTAACACCTGGAAAAAGGGGCAGCTCTTGGCAAGTCCTCAGAGGGGGATGTGGCACAAGATTGATGGGCATTTTGCTAATAGAAAAGAACATCTTCAGGCTGAACCTCTGCAGGTTTAACTTGCTCTAGGGACACAGGCAGCTTGTCCTTGCCAGTTCTGTTTGCACTACCATGTGCCTACTGAGCTGGCATGTCTGCCACCTCCAGCCTCCATCACTCTGCAGTGCTGCCACTGCAGGGGTCCCTCCTCCCCAGCCCGTGTCAGGAAATAGGGAATTTATCAATGTAGCCACTGTTCCTATGTTCTCTCTGTTCTGTTCTCGAAGAACCTCAAAATCTCATATGATTTTTCAAATTATTTGTCTCTTAAGAAGCTACCCTGCATCCAAAAAAAGTTCCTTCATGTGTGAGCTCTGTAGGTGGGGATACCTCTCCAATAGAGCAGGGCTGAGACTGGTCCTTGGGGAGCCTTGATCAGCATGGTTTCCTCTATGCTTCTGGGACAAGCCAGCAAGCAGGACAGCACGTTGTCTGGGAGTGGGAGCCAGAGGAAACACCAAGCCTCTAGAGCCAGAACTGGCAGCAAAGACAGCACAATGGGAATGGGAGCAAGAGAAGCAGCAGCAGGAGATCAGGCCTGAGTGCCCAGCAGAGCTGCAGTGGATGAAGCAGAGAGGAGCTTGTGAGCAAATCTTTGTAGACTCCAGTCCCACTTTGAGGAGAGGAAAGGTTCAGTTCAGACAAATGACTGATTTTCACTGTAATCACAGACCCAGCCATGCTTAACAATAGAAGCAAAGCATTCAGCCTTATGTGACTGCTAGTTTGAGAGCCATCAAGCACATCCCACGAACAATTACCCCTCAGAATGTCTGCCTCCAGAGCCGGGAGCAATTAGGCATTGCAGAGTTGCAGCCCGTGTCTTCGTATTCCCTTTCCATGTGGACACCGGAGCTGAGAGCAGTCCTGGCTGCTCTGTGCAGGATAGAGGGACTGCAAAGCCTGAGCAGGGAGAGGCTCATCCTCATCTGAGCCAACACAATACAGGACTGGATCTGAGCAGTAATAACCACTGAATAACTGCTGCAGTGATGCTGAACCATGGGGGAGAGGGGTCCTGCCCAACAGAACCAGCGTTCTGTTCAGGACTTTGATGTGCTGCTGCAGCTGCTGCCCCTGGCCCAGCGATGGAGCGGCCGGGACGTTTGCATGGCAGAGCTATTTGCACGTCGGGGATGTCCCGGAGCCCGGGGCAGCCTCGGAGAGGGGTTTGTATGACCGAGCAGGTCCGGATCTCCATTTCTCCTGCCGCTGCACAACGCTGCTCCGGGATGCAGCAGCGCTGACCAAGCAGTCAGTGGCAGGGCGGGGGGGCTCCGGCAGTGCCCGCAAGCGGGCGGGCAGAGCTGTGCCAGCGTCCCCGCTCCCGTGCCGGGTCCTGGTGCCCGGTCCCGCGGGCTCAGGTGCGGCCCCGGTCCCGGTGCCGGGTCCCGGTGCCCGCTCCCGGTGCCGGGTCCCGGTGCCGGGTCCCGGTGCCCGCTCCCGGTGCCCGGTCCCGGTGCCGGGTCCCGGTGCCCGCTCCCGGTGCCAGGTCCCGGTGCCGGGTCCCGGTGCCCGGTCCCGCGGGCTCAGGTGCGGCCCCGGTCCCGGTGCCAGGTCCCGGTGCCCGGTCCCGCGGGCTCAGGTGCGGCCCGGCCGTGAGGGGACGGCCCGGGGGTGCGGCCGCGGCTCCGCCCGCGCTGCCCGGATGTGGCCGCCAGGGGTCGCCTCAGACCGCGGGCGCCGCGCACGCGCAGTGCCAGGTACCGCCGCCAGGGGGCGCCGGAGCCGAGGGGGTCGCGAGTCCCCTCAGGGCGCGGCGGGACCCCGCGGGTCACTCGGACCGGAGCCGTCGGAGCCGCCAGGGCCTCTCCGTTAATTCCGAGATCAAAAGGGTGCACTCTCCGAGACCATCAGCCGGTCCAGATCCCATCCCTGTAACTTCGCAGCAGCATCGCCCCAGTGCCGCGCAGGCGGTCCCGCTCTCTCCCGGCCGCCCCCGCCTCTGCCCCGGAGGAGAACACGCGTCCTCCCCGCCGCTCAAAGGGGCAGATTTTTGTCTGCATCCACCCACAGGCTGCCCCTACCCGAGCTGCGGCAGCCGCGGGCCCGGGCACTCCCTGGCCCTGCTCTGTGCACTCGGGGTAGCGAAGATTCGGCCCTGCCTGGGCCAGTTAGGCCGTTCCCAGCAACAATCGGCCTTTGCCAGCTGGGAAAGAAATGGACGGGACAGATGGAATTGCCAGCTGATACCTACCTGCCAGTCTGGTTCCAAAGTGGAGGGAAATGCCGATGTGCCCAATGGAGGTGGAAAGCTGATCTGAAACAAGCGAACGATCTTCCAAAGAAACGTTTTCGGAGGAACATACCCCAAGTTCCTGAGCAGTCCGGGACAGGGCTATTCTACCCGTGCCAAAGATCGTAACTGCTTCAAGATGCGTGAGACAACAATCAGGAGGGTCGAGGGATGTTGCTTCCTTGAAGATGTTTTCTGCTGAGGAGTGCTCCATCAGTGAAATGCCACCTACTCCTCATACAATCCCTGTTCTCAGGATCCTTTGCCCAGGTAAGCAGGATGTCAATTTGTAAAATACCCTATTTAGTTCTCAGGATGTGCCTGAGACAAGGATGAGCCATGCCTTCTGGCCACAGCTCCTTCCCAGAGCAAACCAAGCAGCTGCCTCCCCCTCAGTCTGCTCATCCATGTCAGCACCATCCCCTTCAGGGACACGATCAGCAGAGCTGAGGAGGAAAAGGAGCTGGCTTGGCCCAGAGCTCCTGTTCACCCTCAGAGACTGGTGATGTGCACATGTGTCAGCTGTGCCAGAATCAGGTGGAATTGAGGAGCTGCCTGACCAGATAGAGCAATATGGTGTCACACTCATCTGCTTCTCTGTCCTGGCCAGACAGGCTCTCAGGGGTCCTCCTCCCTACTGATGACAATTACAATTAGGCTTAAAGGTGTTTGTCAAAAAATGAATTGGAGCCAGAGGTGTCCTCAGGCTGGTCACAACAGAGCTCTGATAGGTGACCTCAATCTGAGAGAATACTTTTTTGTGTATAGTGGAGGAACTTTTGAATGCCTTCAGATGTCTTGACTGCAAGGCGAGTATCAGCTGAAAGCAGGCAGGGCTACAGGAACAGCTGCACTGAGGAGGAGGGCTGAAAACACACTGCATCTTCACATCCTGTTCTGGCCTTTCTCCTCCAGCAGTATTACTTATTTTTTCCCCTTTGGCCAGGGTTGGCACAAGGCTGGTACAGAGGACGCATATGAGGTGACTCTTATTCCTACTTTCAGAGGGGATCTGGCTAGAGTACAAGAAACTCAGCAGAGCTGGTTTGCCCTAGGATGTTCTATTTCATGCTAACTTAGGCAGCAAAGAACCCTCTTCCCATTCCTAACTCCAGTCAGGAGGGAGGATCCACCGAGGCTGATGAACCACTCACCAACGCTTAAACACCAGTGGATTTGGTGTTTAAGGAACAACTTGAAGACAGGTATTTTGTGGTGGGGGGCTGGCTGTTTGAAAAAATTTCCACTATTGGCACATCAAGTGGTGTTATTTGGCTGGGGAGAATGACTGCTCCAGTGAGAAATATCAGCCAATTCCTCGCCTCCACTGCTGCAATCCAGCATGGCTGTACCCTTGCCATATCCCTGTTTGTCCCCCAGGACCTGGGTGGAGCTATCAAACCACTTCCCACAGACTAATCAAAAAGCTGAGTAACACCATCTAATCCCCTAAATTATCAGATTATATCTGTTGACATGGGAGTAGAATGCCAGTGCTTTCACCTTTGGTCAGCCAGCACCTCTCAGGTGACTGCCCTAAAAGAATGCAGAACCATTTACCCTCACAGCCATGTCCTGTCCTGAGCCAGACAGCTCTAGCAAAAGCAGCACTGTGCACTCGCTTCATCTATAAACTGCTGGAATTTGCATTCTGGTTGTGAGGAGATTACAGGGGGGGAAATCCTGCAAACAGCTGCTTTTGCTTTTTGATCTCTTGCTGGTTTTACAGTACTTGTATCTATGTGAAAATAGAGAGAAGGATTCAGTACCTTTCTCCTTAAAATGTTATTTCCATTCCCTTCTTGGTTCTTTGTTCCTGACACCACATGACCAAAAACCAAGAGGAATAAGTATCTTTTCCATACCAGTGAGGAATCTGCTCACTTCCAGTTTGTACAAATAAAAAAGGATTCAGCAATTCTTCTATGAAACATGGTAGCCAAAACACTTCTGTTTAGAGTGGTGGCTCAACCAGCATTATGCAATCTCTTGCCTCTGCTCAAGGAGAGCAAGGTTTCCGCTAAGGAGTGCTGTCCTGCCAGCTGCAGCCATCCTCATTCAAGCGGAGCCAGGCCTGGAACTGCTCCATCACAAGCTTCCTGAGACACATGGGTGATGCTGCAATTGCACCTGCCTCTGAATACACAGCTCACACAGAGTGGGCCCTGAAATTCCTTCAAGGACAAAGTCCACAGAAGCAAGGGCCCTTCTCATCTGGGACAGGGCAGGTCACAGACCAGCAGTGGGAAAATGAAGGACCAATTTCTGGTTCTTCCAAGACAGACTTCTCAGGTAAGTCATCTCACCTGACTGCAGCCACCTGCAAACTGAGTCAGTCACAGGGAGGCAGGCAGAGACACTGTGATGCATGAACCCTTGTGTGCCCGCAGGGGCCTTGCCAGAGGCTGTCCCAGGCACAAAGGGGCTGGAAGGGATCAATGGGGATCCAATGCTGCTGCTGCTTTCCTCTACCTGCAGAGACCAGACCCTGACACCAGCTTATTCTCGTTGTGCCCTAATGTGTATGGCTGAGGGAAGGATAAAGTCTGACAGAGCTATGGAAAACTTGCTCACTTTTTGAGCTCTTAGGGCTCAGCAGTTTTGACACACCCCTCTTCTCCCCCATGACAGCACCTTTCTCCCCCTGCCCCCACCCCTTTGGAAAGATCCAAAGTAGACCGCTGTTAATAGCTGAGGTCTTTATTTTAAGTTTTTTATATACAGTAAAAGTGCCACAGATAAATCTGCGACAATCAGACAAGACAAATGTAAATCTCTCTCAACAATTAGCAGCTTAAGATCTATAAACTACAGTGTTACGTTCACAAGTGTCATTTCTGTACTTTTCAACCCGTGCAAGTGAGTTTTTCTGTTTATTTTTTTACACTTTTAAAACACACTTACAGCTAAGTCAATTGCCTACAACTATACCACCTGGCATACACAACACAGACACACAGGGTTTGTAATGCTTTAGCCACTTTCAGAATTCACTTAAAGACTGGCAAAACTACCCAAACTTGAACCCTTTGTAGCTTGGCTTCTTTTGTTATAATGTCTTTTCTTTTTTTAATGAAAAAAAAATGCATATTTTCAAAGCTGACAGACAGTGCTTTCCTGTCCCAGTGTAACACACACATAAGTCAACAATTCATCTGATCCCACCTAAGCACGCATGGGATTGGAATAAACCAATAGAGTAACTGCTGGGAGCATGCTGAGTATCATTGAACTCAACTAATGAGACTGAGAAAAAAAAAATAAAAACTTTCATAAAATTTTTTAAAGTAATTTTTTTTGCATCAAGATTTTCTTTGTTCTTTCTGTTGAAGGAAATCGGGGAAACAGATGAACTTCACTTGAACCCTCAAATATTAATGAGGAGGTGCTGCTCTTGGAACTTCCACAGTCCATTATATTTTTCCCTTTTCATGAGCCAAGGCAGTATGTGCTAAACACATCTAAGCAATTTCTGAATCACTTCAGCTCTGAATATAAAATGTTTTGGGAAACATTCTGCAAATCAGAGATGGTCACTAAAAAGTTTGTGTCTACAAAGGAGGCTGTTAAAGGTACTCACACACACACTCACATCCACAGCGGAAACTGTCCTCTACACATCATCCAGAAACACTCCATCAGGAAAGCAAAAACAACCATGTACAAGGAAAGGGAGCTTTAAAGCTAGAATCACATTTCCAACAACATCATCATTAAGCTATCAGAAATCATCACAGACTTTCAAATTGAAAAGAGATGAAAACCCCAAAACGTTCTGCTAGTGCAAAAGGCAAAACACATGGCAGTTGTGTTAGGATATGAGAAGTGGATGCAGCATCATACATGACGTTACTGCAGACAACTTTCTGGAATGGAAGAACCTGTTGAGAGAGAAAGAGACAGACGCTTTGTCCAGACCCATATGTACATGGCCTTCACCAAAGAGTTCCGAGATGTCTATTAAGCCTGCCCCTTCTGGCAAGCTAACAAATGGTATTTACCAAGTATGACAGAGTTGAGACAATAAATGAAATTAAGATGTAAAGAAGAGGGACAAACACTTCCTTAAATACTACAGACACTGAGTGTCCAGAGCCACTGGCTTTTAACTCCTTCCTGATCTGACCACATAAAAACCTACCTTAAGCAATTCTAGTGTGAACAAAACTCAGGAAAAGAGCTACAAAGGCCAGGTTTCAGAAAAAAAGACGACAAAGCATTTCAGTTATGTGCCAAATCAGTTCTTACTGTTATTCACACATTTGTTTCTGACAAAACCTGCATAATGGGAACCTGATAGTTAACCAAGGAATGTGAGTCACTAGAGAAGAGCCTTGCTGGAGCCAGGAGCAAGGGAGGGAATGGCTGCACACCTCTACTCTGGCTGTGGCACTGCAGAAAGCACAAGCAGTTTTTGGCTTGAGTCAGCTGCAAATGGCAATCTGTGTTTTAATTAGGACAGGAACAGATTAGTGCACATGGTGACAGAGAGGTGTACTGGGATCCCTGGGGGAAGGGCACTGAGTTTCCTGTGACTACAGAGGAAAAGAACCCTTGGAGGAAGAAAGATTGGACAGTGGAGGGCTTGCATTTGCTGGCAATGAGAAAATACGCAAGGTATTAACCTTGTCTGGGGACTTTCTCAGAACCCAGAATCTGCATCATAGCACAATGCCTGTGTGTGAGTATATATCCACTGTACGTGTCTCATACATGCCTATGTATGATTTCATAGTTTAGGTCACTTGGGCAACATCTGATTACTAGAAGGAAGTTGATCCTGGAAGGAAAGAAAACAGCTAAAGACCTAACTAAACACCATAAATGGTTTTGACAGAATCCTAGAGGTTTTTTAGATTTCATGAAGACAAAGGATGAATCTTGGCACTGTTATGGTTAAAGGGACAGCAGTTAAAAACCAGCACAGAATGAACGCAGATTGCCTGGACTTGAGGGCTGCCTGCCTGTACCAACAGGTCACCAGCAATGGCACATTGTGAGGACTTGGGGTTACATTTGAAGCTGACATTTCCTTTAGAGATTTGCAAAGGTGTCTGCTGGCCCCTGTGGCTGAAAAAGAGGATGACACACCACAGACACACAAATAATCTTACCAGACCCTGACAGAAGGAAAACTTTGGTTTCATTTTTCATGTTTTCTCTTTTTCAATTCAAACTATTTTTGAGATAACCATTCTGTTAAGTGGACTGTTGAGTCACTATTTCTTTCCTCAAAAGAACCTGTCTTTTCCCTAGGAAGAGATGAACAGAAATTCCTTGCTCTTATCCTTAGGCCAGGAATGAGAGATGACATGCAAACAAAAAATATAAACATACAATCCTTCACACGTGGAAAAAGAAAAAAAACCCCTGCATGACGAAAAGGTGTGGAGAAGACAGATGTTTTCCATGATGCTGCATCTTTATGCTCAGGAGGACAGACAAATGGCATATGGACAGTGCTGGGTTCTACAGGCTGACACTAGAAACTATTCTCTGCCCTCCTCAGAACTGCTTCAGGACAAGACGGCTCACAATTATTCACGCATTTCTTCATTTAAAAACATCACTTCTTTATTTGAAAGAAAAAAAAGTAATGACCCTCCCAACCCCTTCCAAAAAAAGCCCCAATAATAATAATAATAATAATAATAATAAAAAATCCTATTAGAAACAATAAGGAAGCACTGAGAGTTTGAGTATTACACTCTTCAAGTATGCTGTTCGGATTTTTTTTTAAATCTGTGAATATACATATATTAAAAAAACCTTAAAAGTGCGACCAAGGGCTTCTGCTTAAAGATAAGTACTTCAAGGACTACTTCAAAATACTGTAGCATGACTGTGCAGTTACTGTGTATGGCATGAGGCTTCCACTCCATACACTCAGACAAGTTAGCCAGCCTTACAGAAAGTTACTGAAGTCAGGTTAGCACAAATGGCAAACCCAGATGCTGAGCAGGGAGAGGGATCCACACGTTGTCGATTTTCTCTTGTTAAGGAAAGAAACCACTCAACGCATACACTCGGACATGGAATGTGGGCAGACTTCACAGTAAAAGTTTAGTGTTTCAGGTTTGCTGTGGTACCATCATTCAAGGCTGTGCACTAGACTGAGCTTTGCTCATCTTAAGCTAACCACGTTCTCTTCTTCCTGACAGGTTTAGTACAGTAGTTCAAGCCACAATTTAAATTGCCCATTGGTATGCTCCAAATTTCTGTATTTTATTAATTTCTTTTATACACTTTAAAGAATCTTAAGATTTGCATCCAAAGAGAACCATGCTACATAAAAATTATCCAGGATTCTCACCAAAAGAGTTCTTGAATAAAATCTAAAAAATACTATTGCAATGCATCTTGCAGAGAAAAAACGTTATTCTAAATGTAAACAAATTCACTCGGACACTTTAAAACTTCAGCGGAGTAGTTGCTGACTAATCTTTGCCACACTTGCTCACCAAGAGCGCGAGGAGGGAGCGGCACAGCCCATTCCTGCCACCATCATCTGGGGGGAGACAAGAATCGTTCCAAGTAGCCGGTGATGGCATCCCAGTGCTTCCACAAAAAGGCAATGAAAACCACTATAAATAAAGTGCTGAACGTCCTATTGCGAGTCTTCATCAGGGGCACGACGCAGTTGGCCACAGTGGAGACAAAAACGAGGAGGACAGCCATGACAGCCAGCAAAATGTTGATGAACTTCCCCAGTAGGTTCCTGGCCGTGGCATTCTCCAGCCCCTCCAACTGCACCACTTGCTGCTGCTGCTGCTGCAGCTCCATCTTGGAGATGCGCGTCTGGCACGCTTCCAGTGCCTCCTGTGGACAAGAGCACATCGTGGGTCACTCAAGCTCACAGCTGTTACCTCACCAACCAGGCCAAGCCAGGACCACCATCCCCACACCTCACACTGCTCATGCACCAAGCTCCCGCCCTGCAGCAGGAGCAGAGGAAGCAGTGCCATTTCCCATATCTGAGGTGAGAAGCCCCTGACTGGGCAGCCCCTCACTGCAGCCTGCAATACACCATGGGACCTCATCCACATCCAGAAGGCTTTACATGGAGATGCCAGGCTGGGCAACCTCACAGCTTCTGCCCAGAAGAGGGGGCCTACCCAGCCACCTGTTCACTTCAGGCTCCAAGAGGCCTCTCAGAGCACGAAAGTGCTGTGCCTAGCCAGAAATCTTCATCCTCTTCTGGGATGTGCATTCCCAGAACCTCAACTTCCATCACCTTCCTTGCAGTCACTTGTGCATTTCTGACCCCTTTGCAGAAAACCATGTCAACAAAAATAACTACTAGAGGCTCAGCTGCATTCTGCTTGCTTAGTGAGCTCTGAGCTCAAGGAAAGGTCTGAGGGGCACTAGGGCTGGGATTACACAGCTGCCATTGCAGGAAGATCTTCTCCAGACTGCACCAAGCTGCAAGCTGTAGCACTGGTACAGCTCCTGCTGACTCTGTGTGTGAGGGCTGGGGAAAGACATCTAGAAGGGTAAGAAGCATGAGATTTATGGAACTGCCTACAGGAAGAGGCAAAACAAAAGGAGGTGGAAGAAGACTGCCCTGCACAAATCCGCCTCTCTAAAGCCCCACTGACTCAGGAAGGATTTGTCAGGAGTTTTTCACCAAGTTGAACCCCAACCGGACCAACCCAACCTGCACTAGAACACTGGTGACATGCAACGCAGGGGGCTAGGGAAGAGAGAGGTTTTCAGGCAATTGACACCAAGAGGGACTTCTGCTCTTGAAGATACCAAGTTAAAATATTTCTGCTAATCTTCCCTTTTCCAGACACACAGGCCAACTGCAAATATGATATACAAGTCTGCAGCAGTCCTTCCCAGACTGATCACCAAAAAAGGAACCAGGACTGTTCCTCTGCAACATCAGCTCATGCTCTTAGTTTTTCACACAACAAAACTTAACACTTCTCTTTCCCCAGCAGTGATTAGAAATAGGCTGCCCCAACTTTTAAGTTTACACTAGAAGCACTGAATCATAAAATGAAGATTAAAAAAAGCTGTCGAGAAATCCCCACTTCAATCTTCCTGCCATCTGAATTTAGTGAGGAGAACAAAACCTGACTGTTGCAGCACTTCCCCAAGGGAGAGCCTCCTGTTTACACTGCCAGGGGCCATTGTACCACTGTCCACAGGCACTGATTAAATTTAACTTAAAGGTCATTGTCACCTGTTACATTTCTCATTGCATCATGTCTGTGGGGGTCAGTGAAACATGAGGGCTTCTCCTTGGTTAAGACCCCTGGCAGGGGGTACACAGGGCAGAATTGCTGTCCCAAACAGCAGTGATCAGGAGAAACGTTTGACAACAGGAGTTGCAGCTGGTGTGTGAACAGCACAGCCTGCTTGGTCTGAAGAGGAAATCACCTGGCTGAAATGCCTCAGCAGGAAAAAGGTAGAGCTCAACCTACAACTCTCTGCTCACACTACAAATATTTCCCATCAGCAATCAGAACTGGCATAAAACTACCACAGCAAGTACTTAAAATGGTCAAGAGACTCATTTCTGAATAGGTCCTTCTGTAAGGGTCAGCAGCTGCTTTCCTTTGTAGAAGGGTCTCCAACTTCAAGACCTCTGTTTCATAGCCTTTTTTACATACTAAAGGAAACTTTTCTTTTAGAAACACCTTATTTCTTCAAAGCCAACAGAAAGAATTATTTCCTGACTCAATGCAGTACACACACAAAGCCATTTTTCCTTAGATGTATGTGACCATTGTTGTACAATTAGTGACACAGAACCACACCCCAAGGCCCATGTACTGGGAGCACTAAAAGAAGTGTTTGGGTCATGGCCCGTTGAGTGTCTAATAGAAAGGCCTGCACAAAGAGTGGGTTCTGGGTCCTGCTGTGCTCCAGCTGAGCAGCAGGTTCCCTCTGTGTGAAGCACCGCCCTGCTTTACAGAGGAGGTTACCTGGAGAGATAGCCACAGGTCAGAGATGGAATAAGGACCTTTTGGAATGCAGCAGTTTAGCAATAAAGCTACAAGGATTGAAATCAAATATTGAAGCGCAGGCGTACTTCAAAAGTGAATGAGTTCCTGGAAGAGCAGGCAGAGGGCACGACTTGGCTCCTTGCTTCTGTCACCCACCTGGATGTCCCGGGCTCGCTCGTAAGACTGATAGGCAATCTTTTCCTCCATGCTGGCCAGCTCCTGTTTTAAATTGAGGATCTCGTTCTGGTGGAGCTCAGTCAGGTCATTTAACTGCTCTTCAAGTCTTTCACATCTACAAATGACAACACATGGTACAATGGCTTTAATGAGAAGAGGATGGCAAAATGACACCAGTGACAACCAAGCAATGAAGACCATGGCCTGGGCACTGAAACCAGCATGGCTGCATCAGTCAGCACACAGCACACTCCAGCACTAATGCCCTCCTGCTGGGAGTTAGTTCTTTCTACCAGGTAAACTCTGTGATACTGTGATACTGTTCTGTATCTGGAGAAAACACACAGTTACATGGTAACTGTTGAGTGATGCAAGAAATAAAGGACAGAATGAGAATAGAACGAGATTTTCACCAAACTTCTGCGTAAACCAAAGAGCTCCCTTCTAATACCATAAACTCTTATGAATTTTCATCTACACTTGGAACAGTAATGGGTATAAAAATGACACGGAAATGACATGTGACTGATGCCTCAGAGAACATGCTATTACTGTCTGATCTCTGCATGAGGTCACATGGATCTTTGATTTGTTTTTCCTTTATCTCCCACGAATGATGCAACTTAACAAGCAAATACCATCATATTATTTGTAAGAAGGACACGTGAATCACTAACCTGCAGGCTTATTTTTCAGTTTGCTCCTGGTGAATGGACCAGAAGCAGTCCTGAGGAAGAGGGTTGCTCAAAAAACCCGAGTTACAACAATTCTGAGAGATAAAGTTTTGCTTCTACCTTAGAGAGTTTTAAATTAACTGATGTGGTAGCTCTGATGGTAACAAAGGTATGGGCACGGCTGTGGTGGCCATTGGGCTTTCTCCACTCTGATTTCCACTGTCTACTCATTGCTGCAACGGATGGGAAAAGCACACAGCCCTTATCATCTGAATCTTCATACTAATAACCAAGACATTTCTAAGGAATTAACCACAGAGATAATTCCTTATTTAAATTTTGTTTTTCTTCTGACTCCACCTGAATTTAATTCCTACAAAAAACCCACAAGATGAATAAGAAATATTTATCTAGAATAAAGAATTTAATTGCAGGTTCTGAAACTGACACAAATCCTGCTTCTCATTTTTTTCAAGATTTTTTTTTGCTGTTTCAGAATTTGTAGTCAAAAGCTAGCCTTTAAAAACAGTCTCAGAGTTTTATTTTTATAGACAAGTATGAAAAGGATTTTCATTTATGTTCCCAATTAAATATTACTTTAAAGTAAGGAGGAATCACACACAGCATGACAATTTGCAGCCGTAAAATGCATGTGGTCAACCAGCAGTGAGACCAAGACAGCTGCCAGCTGACATGGCTCAGCCCAGAAAGGTGCTGGAAGAGCTGTGCAACTGTGCCAGGACACACCAGAGAACTGGTTTCCCAAGACTGACAAAGGAATGGCCATGTAAAGAATGGCTAATGAAAAAGGAGCCCAGATAATTAATACTGCCCTTTGTTCCCACACAACTTAAAACTGATAACAACTTGCCAACAACCAAAAAATCACAACTAAGCCCACTCCAAGGGCAGCATCAATTCCTTGAAATATATTCCGTTTGTTTCTATATTACAAAATTCACCAGTGTGTTTATTACACAAAAAAGAAACTTAAGCATTTCTGAAAATAGCACGATTGTGCTTTTTAACCTCCTCTCACATAAATGCCTTTCATAAAGCAGTTGCTGTTGCCAAGCAGCTCAAGTTGTATTCTCTAACAAGAAACAATTGTATTTTAATAATTTTAAAACTACCTCAATCTACAGGAAACATAAGGAAACCCTGCTAATCTGTATAGTTAAGAGTTTAAACAGAACACAATTAGAAGGGCTGGCTCAAATCTTCCTGCCCTGAAGACTGCAGAACAACCAGGTCGTTCCCAACCCACATTTCACTCCCTGCTCAACCCCAGAACTGCTGCAGTTCGTATCCAAGAACCACCTGCACTTCCAGAACTCACTGTGTCAGGCAACTGCTAGAACTGGGTCATTTAAAAAAACACACCCCTGCCCCCACTAACCGACCCTGAATTATTTTTGAAATAACACATCCACCATTCAGCTTCTTTCCACTTCTTGTCCCAATAGCTACAATTTAGAAATTTTTTTTTTTTCAGCTGCTTTCTACTGGTGTTCAAATTTAAAAACCAACGAGGGCTTTATATGACTTACAGAACCAGGGTTTCCCTGTTGAAAGCTGGTTTGCATTTAAGTGGGAGTATTACAGAAATAAAAGGGATAGACTACTTGCCAAGGGGGGTTAAGACGAAATACATCCATCTAACTCATGAGTGCCAGGGTCTACTGAACAAACTAAACTTGTTTGTGAATATAGCAGTGTCCTGAATAATCAAATCCCACTTCACTTCATGTATGGAAAATGCCTCTTTGGAGTTCAATAACTATTTTGTTACTGTTAAAATGTGAAATTTCTCCTTAAAAGAAAAAGCTCCAGCCCAGAAACTTCTCTGTGCGAATGCTGCCTGTCACAAGTATCATAGAGATCATCAGAGCTGTTCCTACGGACACAGTAAATAGATGGGGTGCTTGGCTTAATTGTGGGATATGGGAACACTTTATTTCAAATAACTGTGCTGACTTTTCACACATTTTCTGAGGCTCACTGCATGGGAATCGGGAAAGTGGTCTGAAAAAGGCTCAGATACACAATTATGACCATCTAATTTTTTTAAAAAGCTTTAAGGCATTTTAAAGTAATAACTGCAAAATACACAGCTAACACAGCACATGGAAGGGAGGAATGTGATAAGAAAAGGCATTTGATCTGCACTCAGTGCTATGCTGAGTAAAGAAACTCTGATCAAACTAATGCTACAAAGACATCTGCAGTAAACTGTGGATGAAGTTAAGTACTTGTCTTCACATGTCTCTCAAGATGGACCTTTTTATAGCTGTGTCATACAAACCTTTGTGTAATCTTTATTTGTCACTAAATACTTCTTTATGCTATTGAACACACTTCCAGAAGTGGAGTGCACAGCTAAAACCAGTAGTTATTTGTAGTATGCTCCAAAATCTTATACCTAGAGGATACATGAAGGACAGAGCTGACTCCAGAGAGGGAGCACAAGCTGCTCATGATACCCACACACATCCCTGTACTTCCAGCTCCAGCCTCCCTGGAAGGAGGACAGAGAGCTTTGCAGGGATGTTTTGGTGCTGTCCTGGCTGGGTGAGCACCAACTTGGCCCAACATGCTGCCTCCACTGCCTGGCCGCACTCCAGAACAGCCTTGCCAACTCTCCCAGACCTCAGAGGTTTAGCTCCTTTGGTCTATTTTAAAACACATCATGAGGACAGACTGAAGTGTGACAATTAGACTACATCAAAACCCAGATAAATGGAAGTACCAGTGACTAGACTTTTGGCTGAAGGATTTCTTCTGACAGGAGCATGGGAGACTTAAATGCCCTTTTCATGGCTGTCAGGCTTGGGAAGAAATCCAAAACCTTAGACTGGCCACACTCCAAATATGTGAGCTTATGATTTTACCATGTACAAACAGGTTCCTAAAGGGACAAGCAAGATGAAAACACTCAGCAGGAACTTTATTTCAGTCTCAGTAGCACAGTAAGTCCCTGCTTGTATAAGTAAACAACTGCCACTTTCCAATAATGAGATAAGCAACAAGCCAGTTCAGCGTCTGCTCACGATGCATAAGAAAACAGTGATGGCCAAGTACTGTCAGACCCTTCCTTCCTCGGTGGCTCAGCCCCAGCAGAGCAGAGCAGAGCAGTGCACAGCAGAGCAGAGCAGAGCAGAGCACAGCACAGCACAGCAGAGCAGAGCACAGCAGAGCAGAGCAGAGCAGAGCAGAGCACAGCAGAGCAGAGCAGAGCAGAGCAGAGCAGAGCACAGCAGAGCAGAGCAGAGCACAGCAGAGCAGAGCACAGCAGAGCAGAGCAGAGCAGAGCAGTGCACAGCAGAGCAGAGCAGAGCAGTGCACAGCAGAGCAGTGCACAGCAGAGCACAGCACAGCACAGCACAGCAGTGCACAGCAGAGCAGAGCAGTGCACAGCAGAGCAGAGCAGTGCACAGCAGAGCAGTGCAGAGCAGAGCAGTGCAGAGCACAGCACAGCACAGCAGAGCACAGCAGTGCAGAGCAGAGCAGTGCAGAGCAGTGCACAGCAGAGCAGAGCAGAGCACAGCACAGCACAGCACAGCAGTGCACAGCAGAGCAGAGCAGTGCAGAGCAGAGCAGAGCAGAGCAGAGCAGTGCAGAGCAGAGCAGTGCAGAGCAGTGCAGAGCAGTGCAGAGCAGTGCAGAGCAGTGCTCCAAGCCAGCATGTGCTGGGCAACACAGCCCAGCCTGGCCTTGCCATGGTGCACCGGGGCAGGAGAACTGGAGCAACTGGACAGGTGAGTCCCTGCCTCAGAGACTAGGGTTAGCAAACCAGCAGCCACATGGAGTGATAGACAAGATTTGGAAGCAGGGAGAAGGAGGTCATGGAAAACCTGTGAGGCAAGCCATGGCTGATAAACAAAAACTGCATAAACACAAAGAGGAAAAAAGATCAGAACCTGCAAAACAGAGGATGATTTAAGAAAGAGGAAATGGACAATGACCAGGTGAGAAAATGTCATGGCATGTTCTTTGTTTCAGTTTCCAGGTACAATGCAAACACTCAGTGTCACCTGACAAGCAAAAGGCTTCTCCAAAAACTTTTTTTAAGCTCCAACTCAACTCTGTGTTTGTTTTTGAAAGCTTCCCATAAACTGAGCAGAGTTAGGAGGTATTTACAACTTTTAAAGCAAATTATGATTAATCTGAATCACCAGCATACCAGCATCAAACCACAACCTCCTTTCCTTTCTTTTAGTTTTTTTCCGAAAAGAGCTGAGGAGCAAGAGGGGTTCCAGTTGGAGGAACAGGTGCCGCCCCTCCTCTGTCCTTGGACATACCATGTCACCTTCCACTTCTAAGGTGATGTTGGCTTTTATCATTGTGAGGGTTCAAAATGCAGAAGCTATAAAAACAAGAATCTACATTTGTACAGTCACGAAGTCATCTAACCGTGATTAACCCATGAGCTCTTGCTGATCATGCAGTTACCCACATAGACAAGGGCACTGAGTGTGGTTTGACTGGTCCTCTTTAAAGGTCACACCTTTAATTAATTTGCATCAACATTCCAAATGACAGGTCTAAATTACTATCTTAAACTTTTATAAGCCTAATGCAGATTCTCCCTGCTTTTCACTCTAGGCTGCCTTGGTTAGTGCTGGGGTCTGTGCTGACCTCAGGGGAGTGCTCTGCAAAGGTTAATGGCACATGACAGATGTGACTTCATGGTGTGCTAGTCTGGGACCTACTTGAACCTTGCTCAGAGGTGTTGGGCAGTGACCAGCTCGTTTAGCTGACAGCACACATCAGTCCCCAAGGTCTGCTATTGTATTTTCAGGCCAATCCTTCAGCTGTGCTGTGCTTGCATTTAGCATTCCACTATGAATGGCTGCTGCTGTATGTGTGAAACAACAACCTACACAGCAACAGACAACAGCACCTCTCTGCTGCAGAGCAGAAGACCCAGCTCCACGTTGCTTTGGGATGACTTGATGACACTGAGGCACTAGGAACCAAAGCTACTGTGCTGGTTGCTGGTTTCAGTCAAACTGCTGATAGTTGCAAAGCAGGATTAGAGAGTGGTGTTGGTCTGGCTTTGTTTGCCCAAGCTCTGAAAAGCACACTGAGAGCCTGCTCTCTCTACCAGATCCCAGCAGGCTAGCCTTTTCCAGAATTTTTCCAATGATTTGGCACCAGCACGTCTAAAGAGCTGTAGGGCAACTCCATGTTACGCTGCACAAACCAGTGCAGCAAGTGGCACAGGGCACTTCAGCAAGCCTGTACACACCCCCAGCAGCTCCACTGTGCCTTTCAGGTTGTGTTTCACATCCTAGCAAAGTCATGAACACCATAAAGAACCTCATGACAACAGCCTGCTGTCCTTCACCAGAACGAGGGCTTGGGCCTTGCATTTATTATTTAAAGTTTAAGAATCCTGTCTTGGATGCCTGCAGAAGGGCAGCTAGTAACTCTTCCCTTCAGAGCCTGGAGTCAAGTCCTTGCTCCCAGCATGTGAGGGGGAGGATGTCAGGTGTTCTGTTGGACAGCACAGGGCAGTCTGCAGAGCGCCTCTCTCACCCAGCAAGGAAAGGGAATTATTCCCTCAGTACCTCTCCAGGGGCAGTTTTCCTCAGAAGAGAGGTGGGGGCAGCCAGCCAGGCTGCCTTCCTGAAGCCACTGTCACCTCTCTCCTGTGAGTTCATCAGGGGTCAGCAGTACTGCAGCAACTGCTCCACCTTCCCATTCCTTCCAGTGAGGGGAAGGCTGATGGAAACTTGAGTTACCTGCTTCCAGAGCCCTATAATCTCCATGACACGAGCACTGTCAGTATCTGACACTTAATTCAGCTTCATTTCACTGAGTGCTGCCACTGTGGGCTGAGCAGAGAAGGGAAGGGATATCTTAGTTTTGGCACACAGGCAAGATTGTGTCCTTTTAGAGACCCTGAAGAAAGCTGGAATGTTCCTTTCTCTGGTAGATATGGATCTGAGTTGAAGAAGGCAGGGTCAAATCATGACCACATTAGCTCCCTGTCATTTGCTTTGATCCAAACCTTAACTGTCTGATACAGGTAATTTCATCAATGTACTCCTGGGTTTGGGACACCTTATTAGACCTCTTCAGCTTCACTTTTTATCTTGAAAATACTTTGAAATAACCTTTTTCCTTACAATCTCTTTCTTGTACAGAGAGCGAGGTGAGCAGCAAGATAGCAATACTTATAAAAGGCAGAACTGGGAGGGAAAAGTCCTGAGAAGACCACAGAACTATCCATTTGAATCAGGCTGTTGGGAAAAGCCTGCTGAGCACTACCATCCTCAGCTCTGGTGCTCTGCAATCACAGCACTGGATTGTCAAATGAAGTACCACAGCACATACCTGTACCGCTCCTCCTGCAAGGTCTGCATTATCAACGTGTAATCCCTCTGGTAGCGAACCTTAAGGTCCTCAAATGATTCTTCCAGTCTTGCCTGTGTCTCTCGAATTTCTTGAATCTCATGCAGTACTGCATCAAACCCTGAGCTCTGCATATCCAGAGTGTTTGTTTTGGAGCTGGAAGCTCCCACAGGGCCCCCTGTTGTGCTGTTGGCTCCCACGGAGCCTGACGTGGCACTGGAACAATCCTCTTCACTGCCATATTTTGGGCTTGACTGAAAGTTCTGAATAACACCTAGAGCCTTGCCTCCTGTCCCATCTTCTTGGCCTTCTTCTAAGGAGTCTTTCAGATTAGCAATGTTGTCTGCACTCCCAAACTTGTTCCTTATGAGGGAGGCAATCTCCCTGGGTTTGGAAACCACAGCTCCTGCTGCTGAATGTGTAGCCTGGGAGAAACTGGAAAGCCCACCTTTTACACTGTCTACCACTCCCTCACTGAATCCAGTGACTTTTGCTCCAACATCTTTCAAACCCTGATGCATATCCCTGAAGACATCCTTTGGCTGCCGAGGGATCCCATTTTGTTCAATTTCTCTCAGCTTTCGATGATAATGTTCCAGTTTCTTCTGCAGCTGCAAGATGGTCTGGGCTGACTTTTGATTTTTCTTCTCAAACACTTGCTTGATGCGGGCACTCTGCTGCTTATCTGCATTGTTGGCCAATTTCAGGTACTCTGCCACGTTGTCATCACGGGCTGTTTGCTCAATTTTGATCTGCTCTGTCAGCTTCAGTATCTTCTGCTGCAGGTGTGTGATGGCCACTTTTGTCCGCTGCGGATCTGGGGTCCCATCAACAGAGTCTGCATTGATGCTGCCATCAGTGCTGGAGGCCACGGCACTGGAGGTCTGCGCCAAGCTGCTGACTTCCAATCGCTCAATCTAAGCACAGAGGGAGAGAAACATGAGTGCTAATCAGCAGCTTCACCAACAGAAAGCTTTCCTTCTTTATACCAACCAACTGGGCAAATGGATATAATTCTGAAAAAATGTACATTTTTTCAGCTAATCAGGGGACAATATCAATCAAGAGAGCTTCACATATTTTACACACATCCAGCAAAAGTTGAAAAGAAAGTAAAACCTCTCATATTTGACTCCTTAATCACCTAAACCTGGCATGGCAACAATTCAAAACCCAAGCACAAATGTGCACCCCAGCTTGGCAGACCAAGCACTCCAAGACATCAGTACAAGGACAGGGGCTCAACTAGCTAGAGAGTGAAGAGACTGAGAAGGCAACTGAGAGCAGAACCCACACGGTTTAACTGTACAGTACAGCCCACCTGAGTCTTTCCTAGTGCTTTACCTGTCTGAACAGCAGCAACAGTGAACCTACAACCGATCTACTACAGTCAGCGCTTCTAACACAAAAATGGAGCCTGAGAGGCACCCGAACGCTCGCCTCGCCACGGCAAACACTGCGAGCAGGTGTCTCCGAGTGGGAGGAAAATAGCGAGTTTCAGAGGACAACCCCCCCGCCCTTATAGAAAAAAACAAAACAAAACCAAACAAACAACCCCCCCCCCAAAAAAAAACCAACCAAACAAACAACTTAAACTCTGTTTCACATTCAATCCAACTCGCCAAGTACCCGCCGCGGAGCCGGGAAAGCCCGTGCGGGCAGGTGCGGCCGCACCGGCCGCTCCCAATCTGGACATTCCTCCCTGGAGCCGAGCACGCTCCGAAGCCGGGTCGGGCCCCGGTGGGACCCCGGCCGAAGAACGCCCGCGGCCCCCGCCGTACCTTGTCCCGGCGGGGCAGCAGCGCCCGCTCCCCGTGCATGGCTCCGCCGGCCGGGCACGGTGCGCGCCCCGCCCGCCCCCTCGCGGCACGGAGGCCTCGCCGGGCCGGGGAGCCGCGGCCACACGCGTCCCGCTGGGAATCTCCGGTATTAATACCATTATCGTGACTTTTGGATCCCGCGGGCCCCGAAGCAGCGCGGAGCCGCTGAGCAGCCGTGACTGCTGCCCGCACGCTCCGCTCCCGTCCCCGCGGCTCGGGGGCGAGCAGCCGGCAGCTCCCCGGCCCATTCCACTGCAACAGCTGCCAGCTGACCCACAGCCACTGCCCCGACGCAGAACCATGTCCGTGTTTGCCAATACGCGCTTTACAAAATAAAAAACGCTGTTACAGTTAACTACCCCCTCTCTCGATTCATCGTTCCATATTTAATGTAAAAAACCCCGCAGGCTGCAACACTGGCCAGCGCCGGGGGTCAGCCAGGCTCCTGCCCATAACCCTGAGAGTCTCTGTTTGCTATCCCACCAACAGGAAAACCAGACACCTGCGAAAGCAATTGATTAATTTTCTAGAAGAGTTCAGATGCTGGAAAACACTGAATATAATTTCTCAGTCTGCTGTGACTCCTGAAACATCAACTGCTCTCTTAGGAGGGTTTAGTTGTAGAAACCCTGGAGCTCTGGATAGATGAATGGAAAATTGGTGCTAAGAATTAGTATTAATCAGTGGGACCAACACTATGCATGATATCACTACTGCGCAAAGAACGTATTGTTTCTGAGATGCTGGGACATGCATTTGGAAGTAGTTCACATTGTTGAAAATATATATTCTTGGAGTTTGTAATTTCATTATGATTTTTTCCAGGGCTGTCATTGATCAGATTTCTCCCTGTGGCCTAGATGAACACAAAGACCCTGCCTGTGCAGGGCATGCCTGGCCTGGGAGCACCAGCCAGCACCCATGGCACAGCTCATCGTGCCTCACCCACAGAGCAGCTCCACCAACCAGCCGCCACCCCGAGAGCAGCACAGCACAAACTATCTGTGCAGCACACCAAGACAATCTTATCACTGTTAACTGCCCATGAACCAAAGGCTCCTCAATCCATTTATAACTATTTCTACCTCCTTCAGAGCAAGGACAGACATACGAAGAAAACCAGAAAGATCCACAGTTTTGAGGCAAAACTTCCGCAAATTAATTTACTATAACTTTTTTTTTTTCATAATTGATTTTCTTCTGGGCAGTGGTAAGGCTGAGTGAGCAAGGGACTGACCCAGTGTCCCAGAACCAAAAAATTGCTCATCACCAGTTCTTCTGCAGCCCAGAGGGTCTGAGCTGAAATCTGCACAGATCAGTGTCACAGAACTATTGGGGCTTCAAAAGAGTTTCTATCAGCTTAATTTACTCCAGGTTTGGTCTAATTAGTGTATGTATATGGAAAATTACCATAAATTACACTAATAGTACACTCTTCCTCTCATGACACAAGTTTTGTGAGAAAAAAATTTGGTAGAAACTTTCTCTTCCCCTTTTTAAAGTCAATTGACTTCATCAAATCTGCCCAGGTTATCTCCCTATACCTGTGGTAGAAAATGAACTAGAACAGCAGTAATAGAATAAACCATTCTATTGGGATAATTGCTTTATAATTACCAGCTTCATGGATTTTATTCTGAAACAACAAAAAGGGTCCTTTCCAATTCAAGTGGGAAAGACCGGGCAAAGTGCAGTTCTGGAACAGAACAGAGATAATTTAAGTACTTTGTCCGTATCGACAAGGCTTTGTAAAGGGAAGGATCAGCACAAACTGTGTCCCTGGGAAATGCTGATGACTTATTATTGAATTTGTGATGATGGTCAATCTGTCCTGAAAAAATGCTGGTAAATTAAATACTATAATGATTACTGCTTGTATAAGAATAGAGGTTACAATTCAATAGTCAATCTCTCTTGCAATACAATTTTCCATTATATTGACAGTCCAGTTAAGGGGAGACGTGTGCCCTCCCACCAGGAGGTACACTGAGAACTGCTTTGGCATTATGTCACAAACCAGATGAAATCATGTGAGGGCCTTATGCTTTCTCTCTCTCAAGATCTGACCAACTTCTCAACTGTTTATGCTCTCAGGCTTTCCCTCCTGTACAAGCTTTCCAATGTCTATTCTGCAGCACACAGCAAAAAAATAAAACACCTCATGATTCTGCCCGATTGGTGCTGCTGAAATTAAATACAGCAGCTCTTTTAAAGGTATTTTGCTGTCCTAAAACTCTTCCAGTAAAAGCATATACCGGTCTTTCACCAAGAAGATGGATTTTTGCTTTTAAACACTCAGGGCAGCTGGCCTAAGCAAACAGCAGCTTTCAGAGCAAGCCTGCTGCAAGGGGGCAACTCCTGCCTCCTCCTCCCTCCCCTTGAGAAGACTGGAGCTACACAAGTGTGACTGAAAGTCAAGCTACTTACAGTAAACATATACAGGGCACAAAGTGAGACAGGGGAGCTCAGAGTGAGACTGCACAGCCCCACAAAGCAGCTAACAGCACTTGAGGTGCCTGGGTTAATCACCTTCCCAGTGACTGCACACCTGACTGGCAGCTAAAACTAACCATGAAAACATTCAGAAGTTGTTTTGCTTCCTTTTCCTATGTGCTAAAGGAAATACAGTCATACAGGCAGAAAATCTATGAGATTCATAGTCTTAGGTTTCAGACTTCCTGTTTGGAAACACGACTCATTAACAGCATCATTAGCGCATGGCAGGTGCAGGGATGGGGACAGGGACTTGGCCAACCCCTCTACACGAGGTGGACAGATGGTCTCCAGCCTCAGGCAGGCACAGGAGCACATACTCAAAATCTCTGATGGCAGTTACAAGAGACTTGGTTTGTTAGTAAGAGCTCTGATTAATGCCTTACAGGAAACAAAAGTCACAGGGGGGAAAACCCCTCACCATTCTTTGTGCCTGACCATGTCTGCAGAGTAAGAGCCCCCCAGGCCCCACTTTGTTGCAGCTGCACTAAAACACCCAAGTGCACATTTGAATAAACGCATACAGAATCCTCAGCAGGTACAATGAAGAGATACTTAATCATAAATTACTATGAGGTACCTTTAACATACTAGATTAAATGGCATCAACAGCCACAAGTCACCTCCCTGCATGCCACCTGCAGCACATGACTCTTGCAACACATGGGTCAAGGTGGCACCAGCTCCACTCTGTCATGAGCAGTCAGTGCCCTGCTCCCCTGGATCCAACACAGTCATTGTATACGGCACATCTTACCACAGGTCCCAGAGGAAACAAAGATGTGTCACAAACTCTGCTGCCTCATCCACTTGGGTGATGCAATAAGCTTTTTATGACCTACAGCTGATTGAGAATTAAGAGTTGTTTATCCAATGCGTTGTTTTTTAAAGGTTGTTACTGAATCACAAATCAGTTAGGGTTGAAAGGGACCTCTGGAGTTCACCTGGTCCAACCCCCTGCTCAGGCAGGGCCACCAAAAGCCAGTTGCCCAGGACCAGAAAGCTTTTGAGTATCTCCCAGATACTACTTCCACATCCTCCATTTGTGGATCTGTTTGTCTCCTGTAACATTGCCACACATCTGATACCACCAACTCTATGGGTCAACTATTTATTTTTAGTTGCATATTCCTACAACTGCAAATCCTGCGCAACAGTAAGGGAGAATATTTCTGTTCATTCATCTCTCAGGTAAATACAGACAGAAGATCTAAATACTGCTGCACTGAACCATCCCTGGAGACAACTGCTCATTCACATGAGGATTCATTTACGAATCTACCTTCCACCTTCCCTCAGCAAATGCTCAGAGTGCATACATGCTCCTGCTCCACAAAACATCTGCCTTGGCTTTACTGTCAAGACAAAGAAAAAGGAAAAACAAAGAACAGGTCCAGTGTGATTCCTTGTGACTGCAGTTATCCTGCAAAACTGTATTGATCAATCAAATCTGCAGAAGCTGCAGCAGCTTTGCTTTTTAACACCTCCAGTTACTCAACCACAGAGACCTATGGTCATCCTTGACAGCAACTGAGCTGTCTCTAGCATGCTCCTAAATCCAAATCCATATTAAACCTGGCTAAGGAAAGCACACAAACAGATGGACAGTTCAAGGGAGTCTTGCTGTGTGTTCTTCATAGCACAGCTCATTGTTTAGATTATAAACTGGGGGTTTCTGAAAGTTGTACAGCCTTTGCCTATGGGCAATTAACCCTCAAAATGGTGGGAAGATAACCATGGTTATGGGTTAAAAAAAACCCAAAACAGTGAGAAAACAAAAAATGAAAAATTACTCTGAAAAATATCCAAGAAAAAATTCCAGTACAATGTCTCTGCCCGCCTCAGACAACAGCTTGAGCAGGGAACCAACACTGTACCACCAAGAGGAAATGGCTTTACACCTTACTCACAGTAGTTAAACAGTCCTGAGCGATGACTGCTGCAACAGGAATGCGCTAATGGTACATGTGCCAACCCAGAGCCCCAAAAGCCTCCCTTGGCAGAGAGGGGAGAGGGCAGGTCCCTGCCCGGACAGAAGGGCTGTGGGCAACCACAAAGGGCAACATTGAGCATTCCCTTTCTTTAGGGGCATCCAAGCCAAGCAGCTCCCTGCCCAGCCCTGTTCTGGCACAGCCTGGGGACAGACAGGTCCAGCAGCTCTTTCTAGAGCCAAGGTGCAAGCTCGCTGGGAACTAAGTGATGAGGTGCTTGGGGATGTTCTTACTACTTTCCCAAATGTGGTTCACCATTAGGCCCAACACAGACTGAGCAGAAACATCTCTGGAGAGAAAGGTGACCTGGGACTGCTTCACTGGTGCAAAGAGCAGCACCCCTCAAGCAATGGCCTGAGGCACACAAACAAACCCTCAACCACAACTTGGGATTTGGTAAAGCAACTGCAGGGTGACTTGCCCATGGTCTTGTACCTAATTCAATATGAAATGGAGATGTGACTTCATGTGCCACATCAAGTGCCAGAAATAGTTTAGCTGTAAAGCAGCCAGCTTTCTTTTCCTCAGAGCTGTCAGCAGCATAAATTCTTCCCAAAGCAGACCAGTATTCAGCTGCAGCCCTCGCTGGTATTAGGAGCAATGATGAAAGATGCTGCTGCCACACGGCATCATACTCGCTGTACCAGAGGCAGCTTCTGCCACAACACCACACATTCCACAGGGGAGCTCCAGCGAAGCCTTGTCAGTGAAAGCAATTGCTGGTCACAGAGGCAAATGTTTCACTTACTAACTGGTTAAGAGGCAGCTGAAGCTCCAAAGCTGACCTCCACCTTTCCCAGCTGTGGTTCAGGCACATGCATCCCTGATGCAAGGAACACTGCACAAGCTGTTCCCTCAAGCAGGACTGGAACATGTGGGACCAGGCACCAGCTTGGCCCACAAGTACTTATTGACATCCCAGAGACAAAAGGGACTGACACAATGCAGTGTAACATCTCCCTTAAGAGGCTGTCTATGGCCCTTTTAATTCCTTTTAAAAACAGCATTGCTGCCAAAGATATCACCTTCTTGACCTCAAATTTCTGAAATCTTGACAAAAGATATTTTTGAGCACAAAAAAAGTATGGCTTGATGGCCCAATTCAGTAATGGTTTCCTAAAGCTAGACTAGTCAAGCAGAGAACCACTGGTGTTGACTGAATAAACAGGGTGGTTTATTCAGTCACCCTCATTGAGGGTGAGGGAAGTCCAAGGGAATGGATACAACAATCTTATTAGAAAAATAGGAAATAACTGAATTATACACAAGAGCTCATGGGAGATGATAAGGGATGACACAGCAAAAGATACAGCCAAAATAGCATCCATGGATGTTTATTTTAGCAGCTCCTGATTTCTAATCAAGGGGGGAGTGCCAATCAGGCCAGAAGTTACAACAATAAGGATAGGAAATGAGGTAAAGCTGAGCAAAAGTTAAGTATAGGAACCAGCAGAAGAGGGTGGATTAAAAAACAAGTTTATACAAGCTTTTATAAGAACGTGACTCTGTAAAATGATGTGTGCTTTTTTGTTTGGTTCTGATTTTTTTTAATCTCATCCTATTTTCCCTAGTGTTTGAGCCACAACTCACTACCTGAGAGATAAAATTTTTGTTAACACTTCCCAGAGAGTAAAGCAATTTTGGTTTTGGTTTTTTATGCTTCAAGCTGCTATCTGATGAATAGATATTATTATTGCATGCTATATATTAATTTGCAAAGAACAGAGTTTAATTTTATGGTTGCAAGTTAACTTTGACTTGCAAAGCATTGGAGCAAACTGGGTCTGAAGTATGGAAGGACAAATATCTCTGCATGATCCTTCTGCACAGAACAGCCCTGTGCGAGAGCAAAGATTCTCCCCTTTTCAGGGGATGCATCTCTGCTGAGGTTTAACATGCACATCCCCTCCGACTGTTTCATCTAAAGGGCTCCACCAACTGTACTTCTACACTTCCTTCATTTTTTTATTCTTAACTGTAGTATTTTCTGCAGGTATAACAGAGTGTGGCCATAACCAAAACTCCTCCCTGAAGTTGATAGAATCAATGGTTCATACACTATTAAGTATTTCAAAGCAACAGGATTCATGCTTCCTGTGAATATACTGCTTTGCTTTTCCCATAGAGCATTTCTTGACATACTGTTTCCTTATTTAAAGCCTTTGTAGTACAACATACACATAGTACCAGCTAAGATCACACTTGTCACAGCTACACAGTATAGCTGCTTCAGATTCCTGCTTTGTTCAAAAGCAGCTCGTTTGCTCCAAGTGCTGCAGGTGCTCCCGCATTAGCACCAACGAAATCTTTACAATTGCTCCGAGTGGCAAACACAGCTTGTCAAGGACAAGACAGAGTGAGCAAGGGCAGTCCCTTCAGCCCTTCTCAGGGCTGCTGGCACAGATGCCTTCGGAAACCTGGAAGAGAACAGTGAGCAATGAGACATCAGAGAGGAAAATGCATTCAGGGGATGACGAGCACCTGGCAGTCTCAGGCAACAGGGCACCTATCCAGAAATCCACAGGGAACACTGAATTAGGTAAATACTGAAATCACTATGCTGCTTTCAGTATTGCAAAAGATAAGAATCCTCATTGAGAACTCCATTTAGAGAGAGCCCTCAGTGCAGCAGCTCCTCAACACACGGTGGAAAGCTGTTCAGGCTACCCTGACCTGGCCTAGCGAGTGCAGAATGTGGTGTCCTGTGCTCACTACTCCTCTCTTCAGCTCTCAAGAGGTGATGCAGTAGCCTGATGTTAGGTGTGCCAAGATGCAAAACACACAGATCTGTCAACCTGGGATGAGGAACATCTGTAACCCCCTGGGCTTTCCTGCTGCCCTGCACCACCACAGTCTGTCCCTCTGCGACTCAGCAACAGGCATTCTTCCTGAGAGCCACCAGTGTGTCACTTCTATTATGAAGACTAATGAATGCAGTGAGACAAAGTACACATATAGAAGATATTATTTTCCTTTGGGAAAAATCTATGAGTTAATTAAATAAATGTATTAGACATCTGTGTTTCAAACACAACAGGAATACTATTCTACCTCTCAACCACATCTTCTGCAGACTGTAACAGACACCAGGTAAACCATCAGCCACAGCAAAAAAACAGTTTGGATCCCAGATTTCTTTTTCCCTCAAACACTGGACCACAGAGCTAACTGCAACAATTCAAAGACAAATAGCTTCTATTTTGCATTGCAGATCAGAGCATCAAAGACCTGACTGTCTCTCTTCAGTATTTAATAAATAGGGGAGGAGGGGATGATACAGTTTACTGTTAACTCAGACTGAAAAAGGGTAATGCTGAGCTACACAGTCCAATGAAACCAAAGAAAAATACTTAATCAAAGGTCACTGAGTCTATGTGAGGCAGCACACTTACTCCTTTTTACCTGGAGAAGACTATGGTTCTGCAGTTTGTTTACTACTACCTGAAAATACATTTTGCACAGCTAAAAACAGCAAAACAAGAGGTGACATTAGAAAAGCTGCCAGTGAAAATACTTCTCTCTGACACTGGGCTGCATCTACATCTGCTGGATCTGCATCTCCCACCTCTTTCAGCACTCACTGTACAAACAAACCAAACCCCAAAACAACAAAACCAGAAAATCCTAAAAAGCAGCACCACATTTGATCTTGTTTATGGATTGTAACACTCAGTCAGACAAGAGCCTTTTTGCACTTCCCAGCTTCAAAAGCAAAGAACTGTATTTTAAAAAAAACACAACCACTGAAATTCAACAGCAGCGCCCAGAGGAAAAACGCAGTGCTTCCAAGGCTGATGCACAAAATGAGGTCAAGTTCTACTGGAGATTTAAATAAAACAGCCAATCACGACAGCTACAACTGTTTCCCCACAAGCTCCTCACCTTTGTGGGCTCGCAGAAGTCCCTTTGACAGCACACGCAGGTACAGCAGCACCACATCAACATCACGCTGCAGCCATGGGCAGCCCCGGCGCCGGGCACTGCCCGGGCACTGCCGCAGCCATCGGCCGGACCGAGCGCCGGCTGCGCCGCTGGAGCGCTGCTGCCGGCCGGGCATGGCTGGGTGCCGCGCCAGCCTGGCCACTGCTCCTTGGCAGGGAGCTCTGCTCCACGCTCCGAGCAGGACCAGGACAGGGATTTAAAGCTACAGGGCTTCACAGGCGCTGTGCAACACCTGACACTATTTTAAAAACTATACCTTTGAGTCAGAAAAATAGTGCAGGACAACAGACAACCAAATCAGGAGCAGATCAGTAGGGTCTGAGTGACACAGCTGTTCCTCAGCAACACAACATAACAGACCTGGGAGCAAGGCCAAGCAGAATTGACACTGGAGATTCAAAGATGCACAGCAGGACATAAATCCACCTATAAACTATAAGCGCTAATTACAGCAGTGCTCAAACACTGCAATTTAATATTTACTAAACAAATTTTTCAGAATATTAGTGTGATCTCCTGGAAGGCTGAAGCTCTAATTAGAAAGTAATTGTCACAGAAGGATTCCAGTACACAACAGAGCCAACATAGCAATGTTATCACAGCCAACTCTGGAGTAAGAAGAAACCTCAGCACCTCTTATTCCCTACCTACATCTTCTTTGTCAAAGAAAATGTGTTTTACTATCCTGTTTTGAAGAGGTAAAGCAAAGGCTTATCACGCTGTTTGACAGCTCTGACCCACAGCATCTTATACCACCCATCCCCACTGCTCAGACTCCTTTGTAAAAAGCCACCCTCACCACCACGGCTACTTCTCCCCTTGCTCTTCTTTGTCTCACTGATATTTTGTTTGCAGCAAATATTAGCCCTCACTCAGGACAGAGACAAGAGGATCCAAAGACAAGCCATTCATAATCTAAGTTTGGGATCTTCAGAACCATTATCATTTAGAGTATGCAAGGTGCTCCCAAGACTGAAATACCAGGAACTGCCAAACCTGACAGGAATGCAGTGGCCTTTTAGGAGTTCCCCACTGCATGAATCCTGCAGCATGTCTGCCACCCACAGTATCAATACAAGGATGAAACTTTCCCATTTTAATTTATGTCTGTCCCTTTGAGGCAATGACTCTTTGAGGCTCTGACAGACATCACAGTGCTAGGGTTTGGTAGGTTTGTGTTTTTCTTAAATAATTTTCTTCACTTGCAGTAATGCACAGGTAATGGAAAGAAATTCTGCACTGAAATGTTAATTCATAAAATATAAAGTTCAGGAATGTAACAGAGGAGAAACTCCTGACTGACTCAAATCACAGGTAATGTGGAAGAAAATATCCCTACATGCAAAATTCAGTTTTCATTAGGAAAAAAGAGAAGAGGAATTAAAACCCAAAAAAAACCATGTTCTGTAAGAACTAAAATTAGAGGAAGAACAGCTGAAAATCCATTGTCTCAAATTATATTGGTATGTCAGGGGGCATTTGAGAAAGCATTATGATGAAACGGCAAGTGCATTGTACAGGCCATTTAGAACGAACAGGAACTGAGAATGAAAACACTCCACAGAGCAGGAGAGGTAACATCTGATTCGTGAAGGAGACAGTTAAAGGTGGAGATGTTAAATGATACAGCCCTAAAAGCATTTCTGTGGTAATTTCTGTGATGTCAGAGAACAGGACATGAAGGACAATGGATGAGGGAACAGGCAAGAGGAAGGTGGATCTCAGAAGAGTCTGTGGTGCAATTCTGCGACTGGCTCACCTGCAGTCCCTATCCCCCCACTGCTGACAGGTGCCTGCTGTACCTGACCCTGCAGTGGAAGCTGAGGAGGGGGCAGGTACCAGCAGAGCTGTCAGCAGCACTGCTCCCACCCTGCCCCGTTCTGCTCTGCTGCAGCACTGGGACCTGGCACCTGGCTCTGCGCCTTCGGAAGAGCCCGGGAAGCAGCGCTGCAGTAACCAAGGCCAAGATGTGCAAAGAACACGAATGAGAATGAAACTACCACAACTGACCATATTATCATGAATTCCAAGCTGCAACATACTGCAAACCCCAGAAACGACAGAAAATCTAATTTAACTGACATTTGCATTGCTATTTCTCTGTGGCTATTTTCAGGGTTAAATGGCAAAAAGGGTCTCTAAAAATTTATCGACATACGGGAGTATTAGATATTGATATTCTCTGACTATGAGTACACTAACAAACACATTCAAGCTGTCAAAAAAGGCTCTTAAACAGGAACACTGGTATTAGTTGCTGACCTGTACCAAACGAGGATCCCAGCCCACATCTGTCCCATCTCTGCGATCACTCACTCACCCAGGGTGAGCAGCAGTCTCATCACAAATGCACTGACTGCACTGCACAACACTGCAGAGAGCTCCTGGTGTCATCCGCTGTGCCCCAGAGCAACACACAGCAAGAACCAGACCAAGAGGCATCCACGCTGTTGCAAGAGTCGCGTGAGAAATCTCCATTAAAAAAAAACACTGTCCACACTAAATGCAGAAACTGAATAATTTGTATTCTTACACAAATTCAGAGCACACACTGGATCTGGAATCACAATCTAACACAAGAGCAACAGCAAGAAATTTAGTGCAAAAAACAGAAATAAAGTCTCTTTTTCAAGGAGCTGTTTCAAATTCATATGGCAGATGTCCCACTCAGAAAGCATTATTTATACTGAAAAACCTCCAGATGCCCAAGACATTTCTCTGTTACCAACAGCAGATCTGACTTAGTAGGAATGAGAAGGAAGCATGGTAAAATTGCTTGTGCAGAAAGAATACCATTAGACTTGTTTAGGAAGCAGTCGATGTTTGGTACAACCCAGTGTGATTCACATGAATTTTACTATAATCCAGATACATCATTTCACCATATAAAGCAATAAACAAATCCATGAAAATCCATGAAAATATAGTCATTAGTCTACTTAATATAATCAGAGAGCCTTCACAAGTTTTATTTCTACAGAGCACTAAAACCAAACCCAACCTACCAGGCTGAATTTCACCACCATTAAGAGGACTCATTCATCCAGAAGGAACCCATGTTTTTCTCAGTGAGTTCTTATGGCAACAGAGCACTGGTGTCCCATGCTGTTAAAAGGAGACTTCTATACGCACAAAGGAATAAAAACATCATAAAAAGAGCATAAACAGGCACTCTTCCATGCAATTAAAACTCAAACAGCTCTGGCACGTTGCAATCCAGCAGCAAGTCTGTGCAGGTGTCACTGCTGCAGGAAGTCCAGCAGCATTGCCACCCTCACCTCCCTTCTGTGACAGCCAAACACAGCAGGAGACAGTGGCCACTGCAGCTGGAGCCAGATGATGGCATCAAGCCTCAGCTACATGGGGGAGCACAGACATTTCCAAGCGCCTCAGCCAAGAACCAAGTCTCCTAACTTGAGCCAGCACTGAGAATGGCAGGGAAGGGATTGGGCACTAAGCACCCTTCCCTGCTACAAGTGTTCTCAGTAGGGAGATGCAGCCAGAGGCAGCTTGCACCTTGTTTACATTCTAGACTATTTCTTTACTGAAGTTACTCAGTAAAACTAGAAAGAAGACTAATTGCAGGGGTGGGGGAAAAGGAAATTTGATGGAGCTGAAAAACTTACAGCAATTAGATGCTCATATGACCCCTGTAACACAATGAAAACTCTAGGACCTCTTAAGAGCAAAAGGTTTAGGGGAAAAAATACAGCAGGGGCTAAATCCATTTACGAGGAAAAATCTGAATGCTGCCAAATATTAAGTAATGCAAAACATTAAGTGACAGAGTGAGAAACCAGCAGAAAACTCAAGTTCCAAGTTGCCTTTATTGACTAGAATGTTGTAGAGACAGTGAAGACTTAATATCCCAATGGCACTCCTGGATCAATAACCTCAGTGATAGGAAGGCTCTTGCACAAGGCTTCCTGCTTTATTCTGTGGTGATTAGTAAATTCCTGCACAGTTGCAAGACCCCAATCACAGAGCCCCGGTCTTGATCCATACTAATCCCCAAACTGAAACCCACCAGCCTGCTCCCATGCTTACTGCCCAAGACAAGGGCTGAAGCCAACTGAACATTCTGCTGGCATATACAAATTATGAACCTGTGTGTGATTATAAATGCTACAATAGCCTAATCATATGAAGTACCATTTGGGCCAGTAGCACTTTAAGCTAATACATTATTTAACATTTATCTTCTAATTTAAGATCCTAGACTTCAAAGACACTACACAGAGCTGGAGTTTCCCTCCTCTGTACACACCCACTGGAATAAAGCCAGTTTTGACTATCTCTTTTGCAGATTTCTCTCAGAGGATGCTCTGCACAGGACTTGCTTTCTTTTTACTAGTCACAGATTCTTGCCCCAGTTTCATTCACCAGAAGAAAAGCAGCCTTCCCTTTTCCCACCCCTGTTTCCAGAAGTACTCAAAATGTTTCCATTAGCACCTGGGGAGGGGGTGTGCAAGTGAGAGAGAGAAAGGTTAAATCATAAATCCCGCATTCCACAGCACTGATGTGAAGTGCAGCCAGACTAATGGGACTGTTTATAACCAGTTCAGCACAAATCACCACTGTGAGTCTGAAGGAAAGACCATGACAGGCTGAGCTGATGCAGCTCAGGACTGGGGTACCAACAAGGGCAGCCCACATCCAGAGCAGCTATCACCTGGCAGATGTCCCCAGGGACCATGCTGGAGAGGGAATGGCTGCATGGATGGGCAGGTCACCCTTCAGGAGGCATCAACACCAAGGACATTTTCCAAGGGCTTTCTTGTGATCACTGCTGCATTAAGTCAACTCACCCGCACTAACAATGAAGAAATCCAGCTGCTGCCTGCCAGATTGCTACTAAACCAGATCTGCATACATGGTTAAAAGATGTCCAATTAGAAATGGCTTTCTCTAAGAGACACTAAACAGTTTGTCTATTCCAGCTACTCATGTGATGATCCAAAGCCTCACTTTAATCTGTTCGTACTGATTAAGCTCCACTTCCAAACACAGAATGGAACTTTAAAGAATTACATCCAAAGGACATGCAAAACTGCACTAAATTCCAGTCCTGTCTCCTTTTCATTGCTTCAGGTACAGGAAAAACTGACAAGTCCAAGATAATTGTCTACACCTTGGTCTGGCATTAGCAGACAAGGGCTTGCCAATGGCTGCTGCTTCATGATCATTGGGATCCGCTTCCAGCCACAAGGGAAAGCAAGGGGAAAACAAAGTTAAACTTCAGCAGGCCTGAGACCTGCACCAAGGGCTTTGAACTTTACTTTTAGTCTTGGTTTTTTTTTAATAAGCAATGAATTGGTTAATCTGTTAGAAATCTGCATATAAAACATGATCTTTCTCCTTCAGGATACATAAAATCATAAAGACACTTAACACACCATCCAAAATGGCTCCAGCACAGCAGAAACCAAAATGCCCAGTCTGCATACAGGATTAAGTTTATCAATAAAGCAACCTAAAAACTGCAGACTGATTAAATAGAAGACTTCCAAGAAGACTTGGTTTGTCATTTCTCCATATTGCTGGAATGAACATCACCAGTGTTCCCCCCAAAAAAACACATTTCTTTTACTCTTAATGCTCTGTTTTGTCCAATGACAGCTTAGGAAGGTACACAGCTGGGGTTGAAATTGCTTTCATTTTCTTCAAACAGAATTCAACTTGCCAGTTTTCAGTTTTGCTGCACATCTGTAAATCAAAGTGATTACTTCTGGTTATCATGTGAAGCTTTTTGAGCTACTTTACCTTCTCGTATTTTTATCTTATTAAAATAGTAGGGGAAAAAAAAAATCACAAAAAACTAACCCAATTTCAAACCCACAAGAAACATCTTCTCACTCTTCAGCAACTGTCTTGGTGGTGGAGTTTTGCCATTCAGTGACTGACCTCCATTAAAGTGTCAACACAAACCCACACTGAAACACAGAGCTGGCTGTGCATCAGTCACCACACCTGCAAATGTGAGTCGTCCTGGGCACTCTATGTCTGAGGCGGGATCTAAGATTTAAGGTTTTGTTTCTACCTTACAATGAGCCCAAAGTGTGCAGCAAGCACAGGACATGATGGGTTACTGCAGTTTAGCCAATACAGGCTTGTTTGTTAATTCAATAATATACCTGAGGCCTCACACTCACTAAGGTGGCTTGGATATATTGAATTTGACAGCACTCCTCTCAGCATAAAAGTGAAACCTCTTCTCTTTAACCCATATTTCCTTCAACTGCAGGAATATGAAGAGCAGAAAATCTTTGTTGGAGAGGTATTGAAGACCCAGATACCTGCAGCTAAGATGACAACACAAGAAAGCTGAATTTTTAAAACCAAAATATTAGTTATTGAAATAAAGCACGTACCATAAACCATCTGAAACAAAATTGACTAAAAATATTTTTTTTCCTTTTAAATAGATCAGTCAACACATATCCAGGCATCCTAGCCTGACACTGAAAATGACTCCTATAAAAATATAAGAACCCTTCCTTGTAAAGCAGCAAAAAAATCCAAAAGGCTTAGGGTTTTCCTTCTACTCCCAGCTCACCTTTGAATTCTGCCAGTGGCTCTACACACTGGGCTGGCTGCTTTGCAGAGCTCCACAAAAGGCTCCCAAATAAAAAGAAAATAGTTTGAATGCTTTTAGTATTTTCACATTTCTTTGTCCCAACAATGCAGCTCTGTCCTCTGGGAAGGAGCATGCTCAGGCTGAACACTGAGTGCTGTTTTCCCCGTCCCATCCCATGGAGCAGCCCCGATGGACAGCACTGCCCCAGCTCTGCAGGGACACCCGGCCCCTGCTGCAGCCCAGGACCGCCCGACCCCAGAGCAGGCACAGCCTGCACCCAACAGAGTCACATGCACAGGCCCTGCACACCAAGGGGAAACCAGGGAGCTCAAGCCACAGCTGACAGCAGCAGTGATCCCAGCAGGGACTGGATTTCCTCTGCACCAAGGGGAGGGAGATCCTGGGGAGGTTCACCACTGTTTTCTTCACAAAACACCTGATTTTAATAGACCAAAATATTTCCACTGAAATATGCAGGTACACTTTCAAAGACCAGCACATTTCTCTCCTGAAGAACAGGGAGTTTCCTAGAACTGTCTTAATATCCTGATAAGATGCAGCCTTTAAATGCTAGAGGTCTTAAACATTAGTAAAACTTAGTCATGTTTCTTCTGCTGTTCATATTCCCTGCTGTTCACTGAATCCATGCATGGTGCCTTCTGACAAATTCTCCACATTCTGTGCTGTTTGGGACAAATTCTAGAAGACTTTGTAAAGGACTCCCATGATGAAGCCACACCTCAAAGCTCCCTAGAAGAAATCACCATAACTGGAGAAGCGTTAACCATACTTCTGGTATTAAAAACCTTTTCTAATCACTAAATCATTCAAACCACAGACTCTTTGCACTCATGGGGAGTCTCCCAATGGGCAACTTTTACTGCCACATTCAGAACAGATCAAACACTTAAAATAAAATCAGCATCTCAACAGTGCAAGTGACTTTCCTTATTTTAATGTTGAGCATAAGCTGGGCCACAAACACTGCTTGCTGTGGAGTAACAACAGGAGAAAAAACCTAAATCACTCAGATGAAAGGATGGACAGGAGACACTTGATTTCAATCCTTCAGTGTCACAACACACAGAGCTTGCTGACTGATTTTTTAAAAGCAAACTCCAGCAGCACCAGCAACAGCAAACAGACATGCAGAGCCTGGGTGTTCCGTGGTGATCCAAAGCTCTGCCCAGCAAACCAGCCACATCCACAACCCCAGCAGAGCTGACATCCAAGAAAGGAAAAAGTGACAGGACGTACGGTTCCAGAGGCAGGCAGCGAGTTCTCCATGCTGAGTGTGTGAACCCAGCACCCCTCCACTGGCCAAACACGCTGTACCACAGCACTGTGCTGGCAGAGTCCAGACCCAGCCCTGCCGGGCTGAGCTCTGCGCCTGCACAAAGCAGGACCTTGTAACACGATGCTGTAGTGCCCTGGGTGTCTTGGCAGGAGCCCCAAATGTGTGTTTGAAAAAGCAACTGCAACCCTGAACAAGCGAGGCATGAATGTGCTGCAAGCAGAGCCACAGAGGCTGCTAAAAATACTTCATCCCTGACCCTGTCAAGAACACATCTCAAGTGAGATTCTAGTTTTCTGAAGAATAACAAAACCAAAAAGCAAAACAGCTCTGCTAGCAACCGTCTTGGAAGTCTATTTAAAAAAACAAGCAAAACCCCAATGTACTCTTGAACAGGAAAACACCTCATGTTTTATTTCAAGGGGAACACTGCTGAATTGAAGGACGTGCTTTACACCTCTTCTAGAACTCTGGGCCAAGGTGCAACCTCAAGATCTCTTCCCCTGCAACCTGCCAGAGGAGATTGTTGAGGCTCCTGTTACAGGTTAAGGAGTCAACTGCAGACAAATCCAACCTGTGCCCTGCTGAAGACACCCTGTGCATTGTGCAGTCCCATGTGAGATAGATGAACACCTGTCACCTGGCCGGTATCCTGCAGTAGGTGCCCTGTACCATTCAGGAACCAGAGAAGAACAGAAGGAACTGTCAGACTGGAAATGGCTAAAAAGCACACTGCACCTGCTCCATCCCTCCAGCAGGACAGACACAAGGCTCTCCCGGGGAGCAGGAGGAAGCCACATACAGAGCCACAAAGCACAAGGTGCTGGACAGATCCCAAGCAAAATCCAGGGGAAATACTTTAAGATGAGGCTTATATTTAATGTGTGGAGTAAGCACAGCAAACAGACCCTGTATGTTTTGAAAACCGTTGGGTGGTGGTCTGTACGATGTATTCTTCTGGGGAAGAAGTGAGAGACCATCCTCCCACAGGGGACTGCCTTGCAGGTATACAACTGTGCTCATCATCTATTCACAACAAATCTAGGCTCAAAAAGAAAGCTAAAGAGATGTGAATTTCTTCACGGAGCATGTTTTCACACAGATTATGTCCTTTTAACTACTTATCAGCCTGGCTGGCTCTACTGTGGTCATTCAAGAAATGCAGAGGTGAAAACCAAGTCTAAGAGACACTCCACTGCATATCCCTCATGGTTCCTCGGTCACAAACAGGTACATGAGTACAGGAGAGCTACATGAGTCTACTTTCTGGATCAGTAAGAACTATCTGCTTAGTAGCAATCTGACCTGATTATCATGATGCTGTTTCAGGGGAGGTCTGCTCTGTCACATGCTGTCCCAAAGGTGGCCCACCAGGATGCACCCCTCAACAGCAATCTACCAACCACTCCCACTGCTGACTCTGACCCAGCAGCCCTGCTCAATAGCAACATCTACAAAGGCCTTCTTTAAGAACAAGACAATGAAAAAGGTGCAAGAACTGCAGAAATACTTCAAAAATCTGGTAACAACAAGAGATGGTTTTATAAAGGACAGATCTTGTACTCCTCCTTCTGCCCTCCCCCAATGCCAAACATGAGCTTGGTTTTCTGACTTAACTGCTACCTCACTTGGGCTGACAGTTTGGGGAAATAAATGCGCTACCAGCTTAGGCAGTGAGCCTACTTTTGGTCTGACAGCAGTCCCTATCAGCTGATCAGTAACTATTATCAGTTTTTAAAGGGAACCTTGTCCTATCTTCTTGCTCAGCAAGAGCACAAGTAGTTCCAGGACTCGCATACTCTAAATCCATACTTGGAGTGTGAACCTTTGCAGAAGTCACCACAGTGGATAGCTTGCTGATAACCCTACAATGCATCAGAATTATCACAATATTTCTTCTGTTCACACTGGTTTAAACTTTTTTTCTGCCGAATATTTTGAAGGCAAGTCCTTTCTTGTGACCACCACTTTATTTTTTTCTTCATTAAAATTTAAAATTTTCACCTGTCTCAGTCTAGGTTAACTCAAAGCATGTTCTAAAAAAAATGGTAAAAATTATTTCAGGAGCCTCTGGTCTAGCTCAAGTTGGTACATTTCTAGGGTTTACTGCAACAATGCATTGATCCCAAAACATACATTCATTCATACATTCATTCATTCTTAGTCTCGACTCACCACACAGGCTCTGCCTAATATTTGGTCCTGATGACCGCTCAGATGGATGGTAAGGTCCCACCTGGGTCACAATGAGGCCACACCAATTGGATTACCTCCCCAAATCACCATTAAGCAGCATTAACAGCTGCAGAGCCCTGCCAGAGCACCGCCAGTCTGGCTGGGACAGCAGTCACTAGCTGCCCAGCAGGACACTGCCAAAACCCCATCAATGACAGCTCCCCATGCACGCAAACACTGCATGGGCTGCTCCAAAAGCCTTTGTGCAACAGCTGGGGTTACACAGCAAATCCCACCCAAAGCACCATCTCTCTTTTCCAGCTGTGCAATCCCTGGCATTGCTCTCACAGAGGGAATCACAAACACAGCAAGGACATACTGACAGGCAGTGCTCGCTGTCCTGCCTTCTCTGTCCTGACTGCCCCACCACTCTCCCCATCCCAAAACTTGGCCTCAAAGTCAGCAATAAAACTTTTCCAAAAGTACCTAGTTGTTTTCTGCTTCCTGACTGGAGTATTCCCACACATTTTTAATGACAACTGTCATTGGTTAGCTGGAAACGGCTATTGTAAGATAACAAAGAGTATCCACAGAGGACAACACATAAACCTCACCCAGAAGACAGTCCAGAGCAGTGCATGAAAATACCCTCTCGTAAGCAACTCTGCCAAATAATTGCTGAAAAGTGTCTCAAGTTGTTAAAAATAGAACCAATTTCTGCACTGGCAGATGGAGCTTCAGTCAAAATATCCACTGAGCCACTTGAATAATTAAGTGTTCCTTCCCCATGGCATAACAAAGTAGCTAAAGCAATTTACTGCCCTTTCTAAAAAATGGAATAGAAATACTGTTTGATAATTTTTCAGCAAAGAAATGAACAACAAGAAGGTTTACAGCACTGACCAAGAAGCCTCTAGCTGAAATGCTGCACCAAGTCATCAACACCATTCTCTACATATAGAAAATTTAATCTCTCAGATAATTACCTCCTGAAACAGAAAAGTAATTTTATCTAGAAATCAGGTTTACTCTGGAGAAAGCAGAAAGACTCTAGACTGGGGATCTTCAATGACCAAAAAGACAGGGTCAGACAGAGGGACAGAGGGCAGCTGATGCACAGTAAGGTTTTAAAAAGTATATGTACAGTTTTCAAACAGCTACTTGTAAAATGCAGTCCTCATGATAATACAAACCCTGTATTATTGCCCAGACCTCTCATATTTCACAGAGTCAAGTTTTTCTTTTCAATTCTTCTTAGATTTCACAGAATCACAGAATGCTTTGGGTTGAATTGGATCTTAAAGACCATCTAGTCCTAACTCCCTGCCAGGGGCAGCTTCTCTGGGCAACACATTCCAGGTATTCACCACTCTCACAGTCAAGAATTTCTTCCCCATTTCCCACCTAACCTTGTTCTCTGTCAGTGTGCAGTCGTTTCCCACTGTCCTGTCACTTCAGGCCCTTGCCCAAAGTCCCTCTCCAGCTCTCTTAGAGCCCCTTTAGGGGCTTCCCTTAGGCACTGGAAGACTGTCCTTCAACAAATCTTAATAACCTTAAACACTTTTTCTCTCTAAACTTGGAAGTTAAATAATGTCAAATTTTCATTTACCTTGTTAAAACTATTAATTCTGCAAGTTTAAAAAATACAAGATCATATTCCAGATGGATGAATTAACAAAAACATTTTGTAACAAACACTGTAAACGGAAGCCTGGCCATGCTGGGCCGCGACATGAGCAGGTAACAGGAGGATGATCATTGAGCCACGTCCAAGGTACTAAAAATTTTCCATGAGATGAACCGTGACAAGAATTCAGGCATGACATCTGGAAACTACAGAACAGCCTGAGCAGTTAGGCTGAGTGCACTGCAGCACGCATGTGTTTGCTAACACTACAAATCCCTGGCAGACAAGCAGCTGAGCCAGCACTCAGGTCTCCTCCCCAGCTTCCCCCAAGCTCACTAAGCAGCCCCAGCAGCAGGAGAGGCACATCATCTTCCCAAATCCAAGCAGCCTGAGCCCCTGGGAATGAGCCTGGCAGCAGCAGGGAAAGCCAAGCTCCTTGGCCTCTGCTGGAGCATGCAGTCCCTGGTCACCCAACCCCGTCCAGCTGTCAGCATGAACCTGACCACAGCCCCAGGAGCACTTCTGCATCACAGCCAGGTAATGGGCACCCCAAAAACCCACACAGACACAGAGCAACAGCAGACTGCACAGTGCCTAATGCAGGCACTTCCTTAGTTAAAAACACAACAGCATCAAACTTTATCTCTTCCATTACCCTTTTTCCACCAATATATACATTTAAGTGTATTCTGAAAGGGTACAATTTTAATATTTAACAACGGTTAAACAATAAACATTTGGCTGACTAAATTCTAGCAGCTCTCCAGTGACACCTGCAGCAAGGTCAACTCTCTGCATTTCTGAGCAGTAGTAGTGAGTTCCATATTTCCCAAATTTTATCAATATTAGGACAACATGAAACCTAGCAGAGTCCTGACTTTCAAATACCTAACAAAATAATTCTAGGCTCATGTAAAAGGATCCTCTTTGAATCTACACAGTTCTCCTGCCTCCATCAATACAGAGGGACGATAAACTCACTGGCACAGGCTGTCAGTGCAATGCTAAAGCTGACCTATTGTCTCTCACAGTTATCCACAGTTTTTCCCCACACAATGAATGAAGGCATTCTCATAGTATTTTACATAAGAAAACTCTTGAAGACTATGTAGAAATTAAGTAATTAAATCTGAAGAACTAGAAAAAGGCAACACTTCTCAATGGTTTTGAGAACATTTGTAAGGGAAGAACAAGTGTCCCTCCAAATCAACGTCTGACAACCACACTCTCTACATGGGAGGGATTTCCCTTTAAAGCAGATGTTTCATAAACACATGACGTTCATAATTCAGTGTGAAAAACAGCTGAATGACAGCTGATGAGTTCTGAAACCAAAAACCTGCTGCAACCAGCTTTCTGGTCTTGCTAGCCAGCCACACCACAGGCATTCACTTGGAGAAACCTGCAGCACTGAGGCCACGGAGCTCGGTGGTGCCCAAGTCCTGACAGTATTCCATGCAGTGTTATAGGAGAACACCTACCCAGGGACTCCTCATCTGGGTATGGAAAAACAGGAGATTCACCCACACTACCATGCACTGTGACTGAACTGCAGTGGCTAGGGAGAACTCCTTGCCCGGCAGTTCACCACTCAATTATTTAAATCGACAACACAATGACTTCTTTGCACAGTCTTTAGCTTTTTTTGCTCTCTGTTGGCATTTCTTCTTCCTCTTTACTTTTCACGCAAATTAGTAAAATCCTATATTCTTTTTGGTGGGCAGAAAACAAACTTTAGTCCCACTCCAATACAGCAGTTCCACACACTGATGACCTCTGGGCAGCAGTTCTGCACCAATATTGCACATGCTTTGCAGTTCAGGCTCCAGTGAAACACCACCTCCCCATTAATTTGAAACTCATTTCCTCTGCACTTGTTGTCAGTGTCAGCAGGCTGAAATAATTTATTTCTGACAACAGAAATATTTCTTTCCCCTGTAAGTTTTTGTTCACTATCAACAGGACCCTGGGACCTCTCACAGCACAGTGTAGGCAGCGGGTCTCAGTGCACATCTGAGGCAGGCACACCTGAACAAGCATAACCTGTGCTGGCACAAAGGCCATCCTGTGCTAACTGAAGCACTCCCTCAAATTTTCTTTTCTTTATGAGAAGTTAGTGATTCTAGAATGGAGACTTTTACTAGTTACAAACTTTCCAAACATGACTTCAGCGTTCACAGACTTCCCAGAGTTAAGACTACAAAATGTACAGATAACACAGAGAAAATATTTTTCTGCAGTTGAACATTTACCAAGGGCACTCCAGGAAAAAAAAACTCAACAAAACCCCTCTTGCAGAAAACCTTCAGTTTGCATTCTGATGATGTTGGATTCCATTATTGCTAAGTGAGTGTTCTTTGAATGCCCTACCACAAAGCTCAAACAACAGCACTTAAAATATGATGCTAAAGTCTTTTACCACTCATATTTCAAATCCAAATACAATTTTCTATTTCATGCATACTAAAATCTTCACAGCAAATCTTTGAAGGACAAGAACCCTGCTTCCTTAGCAATTCTTCCTATTTTAAATTGTCTTAAAGCTGAGAACTCAAGAAAGGAATGTTTTCTATGCTGAACACCATATTCAAATACCAGCTGGTCTCAGGGAGTTTCAAACTATGTCTCAAGTTAAGAAAAAAACAAAACAAACAAAACCAACAACAACAAAACCAACCAACCAACCACCCAAAACCAAAAAACCATCTTGCTCCTTTACTTTTCCTGTCCATAAGAATAGGTTGCTGTAAGGTGAGCCAGTCAGCTCCCTCCCCTTTTGGGAACACTAAGCAAATATGACTGAAAGGACAGGCAAATCCCATCTTTGAACAACCAGAATTCTGTGAATGAAACCTCATCCTCTTCTCTGCTTAAACACAACTATTTACAATTAATCCCTGATAAGAATTATTTTGGAGGCCATCATCGCATTCTTTCTCCCAAGAGGGAGTCCCAAACTGGATATCATGTAAATGTGGAGAACTAACTCCTCTTGAGCCCATTATTCAATTTCCCCTGAACTTCCAAGGCCCTCCTCCAGCATAAGGGCTTTCCTGTCCCTTCTGGAAAGGACCTAGTTTACATCTTTATCCCTGACTGTCACATCCAGAACAGAAAGACTTGCAAAAAGCCAGCTGGTTTGTCACAAGGAATTGGGGGGAAAGGGGCAAATTCTACACAAGCCAAAATCTCTATAAAGGACCTCTAAAGATAACTAATTCAGAGTAAAGATACCAACACTTGTAATGCTTCTCTCGATCCCTGATGGGAGGAAATTCCAACTGTTATTGCCATCCAGCCACATGTAAGCACCTATTATAAAGTATGATCTCCTGTAAACTGCCATAAGCTGCAGAATTTCATTATTACAAGGAAATATGGATTTATGTAAGCTGCATTCCTTTATAGTCTGTGTTTATAGCCTTTTACATCCAAAGTCTATTTGGCAATGAGCCGTTACATGCAATTTGCTGAACCCTCAGCTGGCGTGGATAGGGCTGATTGTCTGGATTATTAGTAATGCTTTCTCCACAAAGAGAAGTTCCCAAATCCTACCTCTAACATCTCTGCAAATATAGTTTTACAGACCCTGTTAACTACAAGTGTAAAAGATGCTTCAAGTCTATTTTACTTCCTCACTGTCATGGCATTCATGGAGCTGTTACACTGACACAGAACAAACTCTTCAGGAAACCTGATATTCCCACTTGTCCACAGAAGCTCATTTTCCTTTTGTAAGATGAATATAATATCTCTGTAACATTTTCCCACACATTCCTCTAAGCAAGATGATGCAGTGGAAGCTTCTTGAGAACCCACTATGCCTACAAAAGTTCACAGCATTTCTAGTCACTCTTTCCACATCAGCATGACCAACAATGCTTAGAGATGTGTTTGTATGTTGCCACCTCTCAGCTTTGTGTAAACAAGCCTTTTGCCCTGTACACCATGCAAAATACCTGCAAGAACACATTCAAACCCAAGTAACATGAGGGGCAGCACACTGCGATGCTCCGGCTGGCTTGTCTATAACAGGGCACTCAGACAACATGAGCAAACCTAATGGTATCTTTCCCTTAGAAGCAACAGGAAATTTCTGAATAACTGCCCTTGAATTGATTGTGAGAAGTTAATCCCCTGCACGACCCAGGGGAGGACACACACCTGAGTTATGGTGAGGTGTGTCTGGGACAGAATTGCAGCACACCACAAAGGCTGCAGTGAAAGTGAGCAACCTTCTATCAAATTTTCCCCAGCAGTAACTTGCATCACATCTATCAAGAGAAAAAGGTTAATTTAAAGGTAATCCACTGAGATACCAATGTGGTAACAAATATGTCCTTGTAGCTCTCAGAAGGTCTCATCAGATCCAGCTACCCCACTGGCCTTGCTCAGCCATGGGTACAACAGTGCCACTCCAGTTCCATGAACAGGGCAAACTTGAAGAGCCACAGGGAAACTGTGTGCCTGCAGCTCTGTTAAACACGAGAATCAGGTTGAAATGCATCAAATTTCCAAATCTTCCTCTTTTTTCAACTTTTCCCCACTGTTAAGTGTAGCCATGCTACAGCAGGTATCGGCTCTGAAGACAGTTTTACTGAGAACTCCCTGAGTACTCGGTAGGGAACAAATACATTCTGTCCTGTTGTATCTGCCAGAGACTAGAAGCAACTCAAGAGGTAAGAGACCTGAGGAAGCTGAGGCAACACTGCAGGCTTTTTTACTGTGTCAGTGACAAGGAGAAATGCAGCCTGTGCTGTCAAACACAGTCACCCCCTGTCATCCTCACACAGGTGAGCTGCTTTTAGCTCAGCTATTCCCAGGCTATTTCAACGTAACACACTGAAGTTCCTCTCCCATAAAGAAGCTCCCCAGACATCTGTGGCAACAGAGAGACTGTTTAGATGCTGATAAATCCAGATTGCACTTGAGAGCAAAAGAGTTTGGCCTGAAATTATGAATATTTTAATGTGCTGGTTAAAGGAATGGAGCATCAATCACAGTTCACAAAAATTGCCTTTCTTGGATTTTTCTTTCTTTAAATTGAACTTTACTTGGCTCACTGGAATCTTTCCCAGGAAAGGAGTACCTTTTGAAAAAGGGGATGCATGATAACCCAGAAAAACATCCTCAAATAAAGTTCAATTTGTCTCCATTATTCTTTTTTTCATAAATACAGCTAAAACATCTGAACAAATTCAAGTTGCATAACAGATGGATACAGTTTTGTACTATCACCCCAGCAATAAGGGATTTCTCCAAATGCAACACATCAGCAACAGCACTTCTTGAAATCTTGGGAAACAGTAACTGCAGGGCCTCTAAGGACTTCCAAACAGTAGGAGATAGAGAGCAGTTTGAACCAAAATACTTTGAAAACACTTTGGCTTCTTAAGGAGGAATGAAAAAAAAAAAAAAAAAAAGGCATGGAGACCTCCCACAGAACCAGAGGATGACAAGGTGAACAAACCAAATTTGGCCAGAGGAAGACATTTGTTAAACCACCCAAAAAAACCCCATCGAGTATTTTGCCTTTACATCTTAACAGTAAAGGTGCAATAATTGATGACTCAAATTCTTAAGACATACAGACATTTAATATGGCAAACTAACACAGAACTTAAGCAGTAACCCACAAATAATAAGCAGTGTTTTGGCATATGCGAAATAAGAAGTAATACTTGAAGATAGGTCTGTGTAAAAACTTTCTGAAATTCCTGATACAAAGTGGTTATCAAATGTAAACGTTTCATGAATTAAGATACAGTTAAGTGCTTATATAGCCCTCTCCAGAATAGTATTTTGAAATTGTATAGCCATTATGTAAATAAGAGAAAGGCATTAACCTCATTCATAGAAGGAAGATGGAGACTGGGATAGCTGAAATGATTTGATGGAAGCCATGCAGTGCAAATAGCCCCATGGAAAACCAGCTCTTGAAGATTAAAGCCTGGATCATGAAGCCATATTTCTCCTTCCTGCATGAAGTCCTACTTTTCCTTTGCTCAAGTTTTATAAGAACTGGTGGCAGCATTTTTCAGTTCGCAGCTCTCAAATCTGCACAGTCTCATTCTATTTGAAACCTCCACCATTAAATGGGGTTAGAAACTGCAATCTTGACCTTGCAGCTGCATAACACAGGCACACCACGTAATAATGTCCAATTGCACACAAGAAGCAGACACGCTCCGGGAGCAGGTGCTCCAGGTCCTACAAAAGGATTTTCCAACTCTGATGTCTAAGTCAGTGTCCATAAAAGAACCAAGATTTTCACACAAGTAACACTAATAAAGTTGGTATTGCAGTCTGGCAGTCATTGCCAGCTGATAAAGCTATCAGCAAAATTATACATATTTTCTATGCTTTCCTTCCAGCAGATGAAAGGTGCTTTGTATCACCATTTGCCTCTCTTCTGCCAAGGACTCCAACACACTTCTCAGTCCCATCTAAAGTGCAGCGAGGAGACAGGGAGATCCAGTCTTCATCCTACATCCAAACTGAGATAAACATAATCTCTTCCACCTGTTCATACAACTATACTTTTTATCTTGGTAAACAGAGACCAAGCTCTCGTTTTCTCCTTCAGTTCACCATACTATAAGAGTCATGCAACTTTAACAATTAAAACACAGAAGTTAAGAATACGTTGGGGCCAGACAAGTGTTTAAAGTAGGTTTGACACAATCAGAGCTAATGCAGTGCAAGACACAATTGTGTCAGACAAAACAAAAATGGAGAGAGCCAGAAAAACAAATTGAAAACTGTTCTATAGTAAAAAATCAGTGCAAACATTTTTCCAAATCACCCTGCCCACCTAGAAAAACAAGCATTCAAATGAAGTTATCCAAATGAGTTCATTTTAAACTATTCTGGCTGCCCTACATAAATAAAGCTTAGATACAAAGTTCCTTACTAACTAGATCAAGTCTCTTTTGAGGGGAAGATTAAACTCCAGAGTATCTGTGGAGACTTATACTGCTTGCAGACACAGCTTGACACATAACAAGGCAAATCCTTAAAAGATGCAAGTTTCACTTTTCCCTGAAATGGTCACAACAATTTCTTTAAGACGAGGAGATACTAAAAAAAAAATAATTATAAATGAATTAGAAAGATACCACATTATTGCAAAGCTGTAGCTTTTCCCAAGACAGTTTGCAGGATGTGAATTCTGACCTATTTTAAATGCTGATAACAGCATTTTAGAATTCCAATGACTGCATTTCAAAACATTTACAAATACACACACGGGGGTGGGAGGGACGGAGGAGAGCTTAAATGTAAACTGAAAATTCAGCTCGCCTTTTAAGAGTCCAATACTGTAACTCCTACATCCAGAGTCAAGTCTGCTCACTGGGAATGGTGTACAAACGATATACAAGAGGGCTGTGCTGGCAGCTCTAGAACCGTCCGTACCTGCAGTGTCCTACACAGACTCGCTTTTTTTTACTCAAGGATGGATTTTTCCAAATGTTTTTCCAACTACACACATTGTACTGATTCGGTGACAAACCGCAAGACTACAGCGATTAACTATTGTTTCTCTTAAGGCAGTTTCCTGAAACAAATTTGAACACTTTCAATTATTAAGCAGCAAAACGTGTACACGGCAACTCCTTTGTTCTGAAGGCCGTGTTGCCACTGAGGGCTGCTGAGCACGCACAGGGCAGGGCACACAGCCGTCCGTGCAGGTGTGTCACCCCGTTAAGGACCTTCTGCCCAGGACAAAGCAGACGCGTGAGCGCTGTCCCGGGCACCTCTCGGGCACACCCGTTATTCCCTGGGCCCCTCCCGCGTACCCCGGGCCGAGCGCTGAGGCTGCGCTGATGGCCACAAGCGGCACGGCTGCGGTATCAGCGGCCCCGGGCGGACCCCCGCCCGAGCCTTTGTGTCCGTGCCGGCGCCAACAAAGGCTCCCGGGCCGGGCGCGGCTCTGCCCGGACCCGCGGCTCGCACCCACCTTGGAGAGCTGCCTGCGCAGGCTGAAGCGCTGCACCATGGTCCGCCGCGGGCCCGGGCAGCGCTCAGCGGGGCGGCGGGCGAGGGGCGGCGGCCGGCGGCGCTCAGCGGGGACCGCGCATCCTCGGGCGCCGGGGCCGGCACCGCGTCCTGGCCCAGCGCTGCCCCGAGGAGCCCGGCGCTGGGCCGGGCCGGGCCGAACGGGAAAGGATAGGGTAGGTCAGGGTAGGGTAAGGCAAAGCAAGGCAGGGCGGGGCAAGGCGCTCCCGCCTGCCGCTGCGGGGGGCGGGCACAGGCACCGCCCCGGCACCGCCCCGGCACCGCCCCGGCACCGCCCCGGCACCGCCCCGGCACCGCCCCGGCACCGCCCCGGCACCGCCCCGGCACCGCCCGGCCCGGCCCTGGGGGGCTCTGGCGAGCGCTTCGCCCCCCCGGGATCCCCGTCCCCGAAGGGCGGCCCCGCCCCAGCGCTCCCGCCGAGCCCCCCGGACTCGGGCCCCACGCAGCCCCCGCTGCCTTCGCACTCTGTGGCACGGGAGTGCCAACTCTGCCCCGGGAATCAGCACAGAAGACCCCGCTGCAATCGCTAGAAAATAATTCAAGAAAGTATTTATCTCTCCCTGCCATCAATGTACAGTAAAGATGTGTGGTAAAACAGGTGCACTTGAAGTGCTTCAAATGCCACAAGAGCGGCTTTCAGATCCTGAAAGTGTTCTTTCTCCACTCACAGCACTGGTGAGTGAGAGACACAGGACAATCTCGCAGAACAGGGATCTGCAGGACTCTAACCTCGCCTGGCAGCAATGCTCCGAGGGGCTGCATGAGTCCAGCAGACAGGATGGATACACACAGTGCCAGCCTGCGCTGTGCAGAGGGGCCGGCTCTCAACGCATGGGCTCAGGGACCTGCCAGGATGTTCATAAACACACGAGGTAAGCTGAAAACTCCAAACACAATGAGGAGCTCAAAATACCTGGAAACAAGTCTGTTTCTGAAGTAGTTCTGTTTCAGCATTTTGGTTTTGGATTTCATAGAATTTTATTTCCAACTCATTTTGTAATTGCCTCCTGCATGCAATAGGAAGGGCTTGCTTTTTGCTCTATACTGAAATGGCCACGGCATTGATCACTCTGGTACATGGCATTACCTACATAGGAAAATAGTTTCTCAATAACTATCAGCAAAGTTACTGGATAGGGAACAGCTCCCATGCCACAGCATGTCCCTGATGAGTCTTGACTCAGCAACAGTGCTGGATTGTCCAGGACTGTGCTGCTCACTAGCACTCTCCTCAGGCCTCAGCTTCACTGGGCAGCAAGTACTGGCACAGTGGCTAAAAGGGATCCCATTCCATGCTCCAGCTATGACAAATCCGAGGCCCCAGATAGCACGGTATGTAGGGTTATGGTGTATACTTGGCTGTTAGAAGTCAGTCGTGCATTGACTCCATACAAAATCCCTCCCAATGGCAGGTACTAGGCAAGTACAAGTTACTGCCGTGCATGACTGCATAACCTTGTAGAAAAAAGAAGGTGTCTTAGGTGAGAATATTTGCCTTGTTAAGGAAAATGTTTCTAGACTATTTTTAAAGTCATCAGGTGATCTGGACACCAGAGATAGAGGAGACATTTGCCGTTGGGCCGTGGAAGGTTATGAGAAGGGTCAGTGTGGTTCTTTAAATAGACTTTGAAAGGAAAGTTACAAGAAGATTAAACAGAGGTATTTATTTCATAACTGTCATTCAAAAGTGATGCATCAATAGATGCATTCTTCAGCACCAAAATCCCAGCTGTGAAATGAGAGCAGGATTCAGTAGCATTCTGCCCCATCAGGGGTAACTCAGGGGTATTGAATGCAGCTAAGTTCTGTAGAGGGGAAGTATTCCCTGCCAGAACTTGGACTCCTTTTCAAAATGTTCTCCTTTTTTGAAATATATAGACAGTACATTACTTCCTGTTACCAGGCCTCAGTTTTGTGATTACCACAGAGAGCTGACCGCACAGAAAAGTAAAGGGACTGGGACACTAGAAACACCTCCTTGTACTGGCAGAGGAGACACCAGATGCTCAATTCTGCATCTAGCAGCTGCATCCTCCTCCTCCCTGAACTGGGTCAGCACTTCTTGTTCTGCAGTTTGGCTATATTCAGAAGCCTCATGCACACCGTTCAATTCCTACTGCAGAAAATCCATACCACCACCTTGAACAGCCTGTGTGCCAGGAAAGCTCACATGCCTACTGCTGCAGAAAGCAACAGGGCAAGTGTGTGTAAGATGAGAATGAGAGTGTGAGTGTAGGAGTGTGTGAGATTGTGAGAGAGTGTGAGAGTGTGCACACATGACACAGTCACCACAGCACTGGAGTAAAAGGCTGGAGCCAGGACAGCCAGCTGGCCATGCCACCTTATCTGCTGCATCCAAACCTCCCTGCTTCCAGGCTGCCTGACAGCAGATACCAATGGCTCTGGGCAATCAGCCTTGCACCTGCTGGCCGTGGTGCCCAAGATCCTGAGGACTACCTGGTACCTCCACTGTCCTGCAGCTGGGACACAGGGAACCTCATTTCCTCCACAGACACTCAGCTCTCCCGTCCCCACCAGGTTCCTGTGGCTCAGAGTCTGGGTCTGAGAGATACAGATAAGGAATGGAGCCAGCTTGGCTGGGATATAATCCACATCAGACTGAGATGGGACTGCCAGATTAGTAAAATTGATGATAGCAACATTCTCTTTTGTCTCTGGAGCCAAGGCCTCACATTCAGCATTTCCAAACTAATGTTTATGATCTTCACAGTTAATTAATGGCTTCTGCTCTGAACACATGAAGCTCTTTGCCTTAGTCTCCTGTTGCTGGGCTATTGTCAATTTTTTTTTTTTTTTTTTTTTTTTTTTTACCTTCCCATAGAAATTCATTCCTGTGTAATAGCTTAATTGGTGAATTCTTCTGGCTTTATTCAGGAACATGATGGAGAAAATAAAGATTTCAGTAAAAGGCACCAAATTTTATTTTCAAATTTAAAATTAACTTGACATAACAAACTAGTGCCTCTGGTTGATATCCTTTAATTCTAATTGTGTTTTGTGTTCTTATGAATCTTCTGTACCTTGTAACATTTTCTTTTTAAAAATGCTCAGTAAGAATAGAATTACTTTTTTTAATATCCCTCTCATGGAGATCTTCCACAGCTTTTTACTTGTAAATCAAATACACAGTTTTTAGCACCATATAAAGCTAGAAGAAATACGTTTGTATGAATGTTACATCAATGCTTGACACATGTAAATGAACAGGAAGGCATCTTCCTGATAACCCTTTACAGAGGGGCCTTTTGAGATAACCAAAAGAAGAGATATTTTCTTAATGCAGAGTGTTTGGAAGATTAAAATTTCATGTCTTGAAACCTACACATTCTCAGGATCAACCCTTTCAGCTTATTTTATATATATTTCAAAATGAAACACTTGGAGACACCTCAGTGCTGTGGACTGATGACAGCGAGCCGCAGGTCTCTGCATGCAGCAGGGTGTGAGCTCCCCCCGAGTTCGCTCCCCTCGGTCCAAACTGCCCCGCTCAGTCCCGGGCAGAAACCACCACCGAGAACCGCGCTGGTGCCACACCTCCACCTCCACCACAACAGCCCAGCACCTGCTCCTGTCACTGCCTGCGAGGGCACTGCACACAACATCTCACTCCATCCCGCTGCTCTGGGTGCAGACACCTTCCGCTAAGCCTCATGTAACCTGACCATGAACTCTTCCAGGTTTGGGGTCTATCAAAGCCCTTCACGTTTAAGGATCACCAGAAACTCACATATTTAAAAGATGCCATGTCCTTCTAAGAAAATTCTCATCAAGTTCATAAATGAAGTTGATTGAGAGAAGCCTACATCCCCTACTGCAGCACCTTGGCTGCTGACAGGTGCAGCAACCAAGCTCCTCTCGGTCCTGAACACGGCTAACCCAGGCCTCCACATCTGCTTTAGTTTAGGCAGTCTTACTTTGGGTAAGACTCACCTGTTCTGCCCAGATTCAGTGCTGGCAAAAAGTGGGACATGGACATAACACTGCTTAGAGTAAAAATTACTTCAGTTTTTTCAGGGACCGTATTTCTGTTCCTGGCCAGCACCAGTTTGCTGCTTGAATACAGCAGATTTCCACTTCTCATGAGAAAAGTCACAGCATTCCCATAGTTGTAAAATATTTAAACATGCTCCAGTAAAATATCCTTCCTTCCTGCACACCATTTGGAACTAGGAGATTAGATTAGCTCTTTTATTCAGGCCTTCCACTGGCAAACTGCAAAAGGCAGATAAACACACACAGTGGTGCCACAACCCTTCCTAATCCTAGCACCCTGGCAGGCTGTCATGGTCCACTCACTGTCTTCCCTCTCTGCCACCCTCTTCCTAAATGGGCTACTGCAAAGCCCAAGTTTTATTATTTTAACATTAATTTCCAACTAAATTACACTTAGAATTTCTACATAACTGTTTCAGAAAGCACTCATGACAACTTTGCAAAAAGGATGACAACTAAGATATACATCACAGTCAAATCTACAATTAGAAATTACTTAAAATGTTTTTGAGTTGCCATGGAATTTGATATTAGCACAGTAACTATCATAGACAGTGTTGGTACAGTGAACAGGCAAACAAAGCATTGACTTTGGTGACATCCCCGCAGGTAAAGACAATAGGGATAAAAATGTTTCGGCCCCTTTCCCAATGGCTCAAAATCACAATTTTATTGAATTTACACCAGTACTAAGAGGGATTTGGGGATGATCTTGGATGGTATTCTACGGTGGAAGACGGGGACCAGTCAAAAACATTGGTGACACATCTGCAGTGGTTCTGTGACCTGCTGCAGCATGCACCTATCTCCAGAGCTTGCTCCATCAGGTCTGCAGAAGATGTAGCACTGAGTTTTAACAGCACTGCCTACAGAGGTTACATTTTTAGCCTTATAAGTGAGCAACCAAGTAACCTCCCAGCGAAGGACTCCAGTTGTTTACAGCTTGAGGTGTTAACACCTCCACCCTGCCCAGAGCAACATCACTAACTGTAGGAGCTGGAGAATGCTGGAAGGGCGAGTGTAACCTGAGTGAGCGAAGGGATTATAAAATAAGAAGTGTGTGTAGAACATTTTAACACCAATAATGTTTTTCCTTCTGTAAAAAAATTAGATCCGGACTAATAATGATGGGACCCTTCAGATTTCAGTTATACTAAAATTAAATTATCCCTTCATAGGAACTGTGCAAGTTAGGGCTGGTTGAACATGATTCAGTTGCATATGTTGAAAGTGAAAATATTTTTAATGAAATAATTTTTAGTATTTCTAGTCCGTTACAGCCAAAACTACAAAATGTTTTACTTCAATCAGTTACAAAAAAAAAATTAGCAAATGCTCACCACCAATATAAGTTGAACGGGAGAGCCAACACTAGAGTATGGTGCTAAGATTGCTTGGGGGAAATGGGTTAAAGCCAAAGTCATCTTTCAGAGATCCGAGATATACTGTTCATAGGCACAGCAGACTTACCACATGGTTTTAATGTTATAAAAACTCTATATTTTGCCCTTTCACAGGTGATTGTCCCAGGTGTATTGCACGGTGTTTAGGACAGAGCAATTTGCATAAAGTTTGTGGCAAATTTAAGACTATTTACAGGTGGAGAGAAACTGTTCATTCTTTCACAACTGTGCTACGTATACTGAAAGGATGGCACCTTACTGTCTTGTTTATGTTATCATGCAGTATGCAGACCAGTGTGAGCACTTGGAAGGAGTCACTGTAAGTAATTAAGAAAAGCAAGTTTATTGCTGGTAGTTTTTTGCTACACATGGGATCGACATCATCTGGAAAATATTGATGCAGCTGCAAGCTGAAGACTGTAACTCATGCCAAAAGTATATATAATCATTTTCTAAAATGTGGACATTAACAGAATATAGATTTTAATATGGATTGATAACCAGAATCCAAAAATATTTGAAATATTTATGAAAACTTATTGTCAAAACTGACAAGTGGATGAGGACATGTGAAGCTGTGTCAGGATACAGTAGGACTGAAGTGAGTGGAGCCTTGAAAAGCTGTTCCATAAGAATTCCACTGCAGAACAGTAAATCCTTTCTCTCATCATTCCTGTAGCCCTAAGACAAGCAAATGGCAACCTGAAAATGTCTGGGCCTATGGAGGCAAAAAGCTGTAAATCCACCAAACAACTTCATACTAAATTAATGCAAGTTGGTCTGTCTTCTCAGTGATGCCAGAAGGTGTCAGCCAAGGGCTTCCACCAAACATTCCAAGCCAATTCCCTCCAGAACCTGAACTGAATAACCTGACCTCACTACAGCCATGCTCCAACACCAACTGGTGTCATGCCCTGGTGGCAGCAAACCATACAGAGACCTCAGCAGTAAGAATCCAAATAAATGAGATTCCACGAGGCCAGATGCCTGCTCCTGCGTGTGGGTCACAGGCATGGATACAAGTCCATCTGGACACAACTGCTCACCAAAGTACCAGTAACTTCCTATCTCTCAAACATCAATGTTGTTCTGGTTGTGACACAAAATTAATTACCCCACAAAAAGCTCTGTAAGTACATAAGACCCAAATGAGATTTGTGCAGACTCAATCATTTCCAAACAACCACAGTCCTGATTTTCTCAGCTCAGTGGGTTGCCTCTACAAGAAAAGATTTATGCAAAAATATTTAGACTGCTTGAAATAAAAGCCCAACTGAAGTATCTCAGTAAGATTCCAATTATTACACTTTCAATCCTATGACAATCTCATTTCTCAGCTTCTATACAAAACCTAACATGTGGCAGGATTATCACACATGCAAATATATGTAAATGAGATATTCAGAAAAATCTGATCTGTTGCTTTGGGATAACATTTTGCCCTTCTATTTCAACAACAAATTGAGAAGACAGAGAATGGAACAATACTGTGAACTAAAAACATTTTGTGTGCAGCAGATTATTAAGAACTTACTCTCCCTTATGCCACAAAGTACTCAATGTCCTTCATTCCCACTGAGAGTGGAGGACCTCATCACCCCAGAATCAGGCTCATCCAAAACTCATTATTCTGCAGAACCATACAAACATGAGTGAGTTAACACAATATCAATCCACGTACAGGCAGTTAAAACAGCAGCAGAGCTTTCCACCTTTAACTGAAAGGGACTATTGCAGCCCTTGCTAAACTGACAGCTGCTCCAGGCTTAACCTAGCTCTTCACATAAACCAGTGCTTAAAGAAGAGATTGTATTATGCTTTCGTTGTATGCTAAGAGAACTGCTAAATTCTCTGAACAGCCTGAGCAGGCAGCTCTGCTGCCTCCGTGAGCCCCAGTGACAATGCAGTAACACTCCAGCCCTTGGCCCAGGGGCTTTGCAGAACAGACAAGAAATAAAGACTCCTCTCTCCAAAACTTTGCAGCATCCACATATAAAACATGGGGAGGGAAAAAAAATACCAACACCTAGCCAAGCCAACCCCCCACTTGAGTTAACAATACAAGACTTTGAGGAGATCACCCTCCCGAGCTAGTGGGGGCAGTGTGTGTGTAATGGGGTTATTGACATGAAAAGGGAAGTGTAGGTGTATCTAATCAGTGGACAGCTGGAAACTGACCGTGCCATGTGAAATAAGGAGGCTGGGGAAAGATGAAGCTCCTGAAAAAGGAAGAGTAAGACCTAAGAAGACATGCCAGAAACTCCAGTTCAGGAGTGAAAAACACACATTGGCTACAGCTGTTTTTAAAAATGCAACTTAAATGACAAAATGGTTCACAGCACATGGGGAAAGATGACTTCCATCTGGTTCATATAGCTGGAACAAAGACACCAGGAAAAAAAGGGGTGAAAAAATGGTGATGGGATAGGAGCTTTAAGATGTTAAAACAGTCCAAGACAGAACAAAGGCAAGAAAAACTAATATTTGTTTAGCAACTTTTCCTTGCACACATCACTCTGCATGTGACGCAGGCAGAAAGGGGACTCTGAGGAGCAGGCTGGAGAACCCAGCTCTCCTGCATCTGAGCCCTGCCTTTCCACAGCTGCCCCATGGTGGGAGGCTGAGTTTCTTAGTATACCAAGAAATTTAATTGCAAAATTTCCTTTTGCACTTTAGCAATTTACCTCTTTGTCGTGGTTTTAAAGCACTAGTTAAAAAATCAGTAGAAAACTTACTCGTTTTTTGCCGTGAGATATGGATTAGAAGAGCAAAACAGGCTTAAAGTTTAAAAGGAATAAAGAAAGTTGATTAACAAAACTACAAGGATAAGAAACCAGAATAAAACCTCCAGAAACTTTTTCCCCACTACCCAACTATTCTCTTGTCTGACAACATAGAGACAAAACTTGGTGGTTAAAGCAGTCTCAACTTTGCTACAGTCTTTTCAGTGCTCTTTATAAAGAAAATGAGTTTTCTTTTGTCATTCTATGGAAAGTTTTCTACAAGAAAACAATTTTTTAATGGATTTTTATTCCCCTGATGCCAGCTGCCTGGAAAACTTTGCCATCAGGCTCTCTTTCTATTTCACACCACTCTTAAGTGTGTTCACAGACCATGAACTCAAAGAGTGGTATTTTAAGAATAAGTTACTCAAAGGAAAGGTTTTCTTCATCTGTCTGTGTGGTCATCTCTGAGAACAGAAGTTTTTTCATTTTTTCTCTGGAGGGCCACAAGTCTTCAACAACTCTCACTTTTCTTTCTTCGTTCCAGCAGTTCATGAGATTACAACTACTTCGCTATCTGCTCAGCTTTATCAATGGATTACTTTTGCTTAAATCTACACTTTGAAATACTTCATTCTCCCTGAAATACTTTTTTATGAATTAAAGGAGTTTTTTCAAAACATTATTGTTCATCTTCATAGCTTTAACAAAAGAATATTTCAGCTTATAAAAGCATCTCCTCTCCCTATCTGAAGCTTAATTTCTTCTTTCACTGGCTTTAATAGTTTATGTTGTCTCTTTACATGTTGATCACTCTCACTTTCTTCTCTCTAGAAAAAAGATTAAATCTGCAGGTTTCATCTGGGTAGGGGAAGTGTTAAAATCTGGCTCAAATTGTAACAGGTATTCATGGTCCCAGATTTCAGCTCAGCAGCACCCAGGCCGGGGCCACCCTGGGAAAAGCTTCAACCACCCCACTGGAACAGGAGCCGGAGGCTTCCCGGGAGGCTGCAGCAGAGCCCAGCCCCGGGCTGAGCCTGGGGGAAGCTCTGCAGGCTCCATCCCTGCCCTGGAACCAGAGGAAGCTCTGCAGGCTCCATCCCTGCCCTGGAACCAGGGGAAGCTCTGCAGGCTCCATCCCTGCCCTGGAACCTGGGGAAGCTCTGCAGGCTCCATCCCCTTCCCCTGGAAGCTGGGGAAGCTCTGCAGGCTCCATCCCTGCCCTGGAACCAGGGGAAGCTCTGCAGGCTCCATCCCTGCCCTGGAACCAGGGGAAGCTCTGCAGGCTCCATCCCTGCCCTGGAACCAGGGGAAGCTCTGCAGGCTCCATCCCCTTCCCCTGGAAGCTGGGGAAGCTCTGCAGGCTCCATCCCTGCCCTGGAACCAGGGGAAGCTCTGCAGGCTCCATCCCTGCCCGGGCCGCATGGCCTGTGTGGGGAGAGGTGAGACGGGAGCCAGCTGCAGCTCCATTACCTTTCAAAGCTGGAAACGAAGAAAAGCCAGAAATTCCCAGGCTTAAGTTTTTAAAAGGTGGTGTTCACAGGTTGATCTCACCTTTCAATACACAAAACTACTGTCAATTTTCAGAAATGGCCAGTTATTGGCCAGGAGAAAGAATTCTCATCAGCTTCTAGCAGCCTTAACTTCCATAAGTGTCTCTTATTTTTTTTTCTCCTTAAATGCCAATCCATCACTCTCTTGAACATGGCCAGGCTGATAAGGGTTTTTTTTCCTTTTTCAAACTGTTCAGACACAGCACTTACTGTTAAAAATAAAATGTAACAGCACTGAGTAGGACCAACTCAACGAGCAAATAAGTCACAAGCTTTAGCCAAGTTCTATACAGCATTTATCTAGGTAGCATCAAGCAGAAACTCCAATCAGCCTCGCACAGAAGGATGAAGCTCAGGGCTTGACTCCACAAAACATGGAAGGTATGGAAATAGTCTGGATGTGTTTAACAGGTTCAGTAGCAAGCTAGACCAAAGTGCGTGGGCTCCTGCTCATCCATGCCTGACAAAACAGTTCTGCAACAGGTAATGCTCCCGTAATTCCAATAAGAAGCACTGACAATTTCACAGCAGCCCACAGAAGCATACAGAATAATGCTCTGATAAAATAAGCCTCTGATAAAATATAACTGAAGGCTAATTTCTCAGCAATCCAAGGCTGCTGAGTTCCTACATCTACTCACAGCAAAACCTTCTGCAGTCACAGTCAAATCTTACAAGCAGTAAGGGTGCATGGCACACAAGGGTGTGCAGTGCCTGAAGCTCCCTGACTGAGCCCATCATCTCCCACTTAACGTTCTAGTGAGCAGGTACAGAGCATGTGAAGCAAGGAAGAGTAATGAACATTTTCTTAAGTGTCATAAATCTGAATACTGGGAGAAAGAAAGACAGACAGAAAGAAAGACAGAAAGACAGAGCAGGAATTCCTGCCACAACAGCAGTGCCAACACAGAGACACAAGTGACATCAAGGCATGGGCACAGCCCAGTGCAGTTCAACACCTGTCACCTGACAGAGCAGAGGAGCCCCAGAACCACTGGCACACATCCAACACCAACAGGAACAAGCTGTGCTACAACAGGGGGAGGTACCAGCAAAGCAAACAATGACAGAAGACAGGAATCAGAAAACAGTTATATTGCTTGACTACAAATCCTATGTTATGTAGTTCTTACCATTATTAAATCACAACTTTTCCATTCTTTGTGTGTTTCTGTGTTCCTTGTAACTTGTATAGTCCATATGTTCACAACAGATGGATCAATGCTGTAGCTCAGTGACATTCTTCTAATTATAGATGGATTTATGAAATTCTTAAATAATTTTGAAGGAAATACTTCCCGCTGAGGGAAGGTGAGTCAGTGTAGCTTCACTGTCAGCAGCTAACACTGAATCCAAGGAAGTGAAATTGGTATGGTTTTATTACAAGGAAAAGGTCAAGAATTTATTTAAAAGATAACATCACAAAAAGCTGAAGAAGACAAATAGGCAAAGTGTTGAGAAAGTGAACGTGAAACAACAAAAAAATTAAGTGGAAGTTAGATGCAGAGACAATCCAGAAGATTGTAGAACCCAGGGATCCAGAGGACTCTGATGACTGAGCGTTATCTGCCAGACACTTTAAATAAATTACTTCTTTTTCTTCAGCTTCATTATGTAATCTAGTCTCAGTGAGGTAAAATAAAATAGGATAATGTAGTGTTAAAGTAAGACTGTGTGAAACAACTTCAGATACCTCATAACTTAAAGACAGTGTTTAAAGTTTGAATTTACATCAAACTTTAAGTTTGCTCTAATGATTTCAGATTTTTTCTGTCTCCTTACTGATTCTCATTTGAAGTGTGTTGTAACTAATTTTCCAATAAAAATTATTGAATGAAGAGTTAGTTTTTGCAATTTAACAACTCATTAATTTATAGTCAAATTCCAGCAGTGTGGAAGCCATGCTAAGCTGGCTTCTCCAAAGGAAACAACACTGACATCTGTTACAAGGGTGATTTACTAAATGACTGCATTATGCTTTACTGATTTCACCAAATCACAAACCAAGAAGCTCTGCTAATAATCATATCAGTGATTAAAAATTTACTTGGAGCTAATTTACAAACGCATTACATCTCTAAACTGAAAATTCAGTAAAAGCTGCTATATATTATTTAAAGCTGTACAATCATCTGCATTTAACCTGCAAGTTGTCTCCCATTAATTTGTAACTTTGAGCGGCATCAACATACTTTAAACCTAGTATGTACATGCTAGACACATGCCATAGCCAAGACAGTACATCTCAGACTGAAATAACAGCATAGCCGATATTATGTTAATACACAAACACACACTGTGCTTTTCACGGAATATCAGATAACATTCTGTCGCTTGCCGTGAAAAGAAACCAACATTTGTATTTTCCAATTTTTACTTTGTGTTTCCTGTGCAAATTAAGTCAAGGGTAGTTCAAGTGATTTTTACAGCTCCCAATGTTATGCAGATTGCAAAGCAATATAGCAGCAGTCTTAACCTTCCTGGCTCTTGGAGGTGTGAGGGGATAGAGATCCCCATTTTTGCAAGGTGGCACTAAACTACTGAATAACTCTTCCAATCCTTGTGCCACATTGTGAGGTAGTGCTGCTACATGCTCTTAGAAGAGAAAATGGGGTACACACCACCCAGACCTGCCAAAATTTGCCAGAAAAAGAAAGAATCCAACTCTCCCATCCATCTTTCTTCCCTCTCCTACTAGTCTACCTGCTAAAAGACAAAAGGTAGCAACAGAAAACAGATATGTGCAATGTGATTTCTGTACAAGAGACTGAGACTCTCATCTCCCTCTCATTTTAGGTCTCATTCTCCATAGCATATTTCCTTGGCCATGCAACTTTAGACCCACAGTATACATTGTTATTGTCTGTCACAAGATGGTGCAAATATTAAAATGCAGCTGGAAATTCACTAAACTTTACCAAGGGTCAACAGGTCATGGAGGTCTCTGATGGTTTAGCCCCCAAAGGTGGCCTTTCCTCCCTCATTTTGTTTTCCTCTTTCAGATTCCAGTCCTCCTCTCTCCAGCTGGGAGGGGAGAAAGCCCGTGCAGCCCCTCTCCCTCAGGCCACAGCAGCGAGGATGGTTCCCCACTGGGGTGATTGCCTGATGAGCCCAGGGACCCCCGTTCCAGCCACTCCCCTGTACCACATGCTGCTCCAGAGAAACGGCAGCTGCAGGGTCCAAGTGGCTGCTTCACCTAATCACAGGCCCTTATCTGCCAAAAACAGACTCCTAAATTTGTTCTCACACAAGAAACATCATACACAAGATGCTGGAGCAGAATGCTATCAGATTAACAGTCCTCATTTTTCCTGTCACTCCTGCCAAGTGATCCCAGTGGTTTCCAAACTTTGCACACTGAATCAGTACAAAACTTTAAAGCATGGACTCCCAATACACGTATGCTTATTTATAAACTATATATATGTACTACTCAACTAATACAATATGCTTATTTTAAAACATATACAGAAACTATAAAGGAAAAGAAAGATAAAACAAACCAAAAAGTATTTCCTTCCTGCACTCCAGTGGACTGTCCTATACACACTCCACTTTGGAAACCACCAATCCGGGCAAACATTTCATCAGACAAGCTGCATAGTTGGGAGAAAAGACAGCTCAGTCCAGGCCTTTCCTCATATTCCCATATTATTTATCTAATATGCTTAGGCCTGTTCAGTCTCCCTGCTCATACACAAAGAAAAGGGACTACAGTTTTAAATCAGTAAACCAGACCTTGCTTTATAAACTCCTATTGCTGGATTTGAGTGCTAAATCAAAAAACTATTTTCCCTAAAATTCTCCTGAAACAAAGATGGCAAGTTCACTCACAATTAAGAGGCAGTACACAAATAAACCTGAAGCTATTATGAGTTCCCTTTCTGAGGACTCTCAATGGCTTGACTAACTGCAAAGTTACCCAGGCCAGGAGAGTGCATGCTTTTCACAACTACTTCATTACTATCTCTGTTGTTTTAACAGTTGGCAAGAAGCAAAAGCTTCAGATACAGCTCCAAGAAGACTCCTTCAATGTTTCTTGCAAGAGGAAACAACTTCTTAAAGTACATCCAGCCTTCATAGACCCCTTTGTTATTAAGGGCTGTTTTTCAGGGGACCCTCTGAACCAGTGTCCTGAGCAAACTAAAATTAGCTAATCAGAAAGCTAGTCTTTCAAAAAGCAAACAAAAAAACCCCATCAAACTCCAAGAACACTTCAACTAAATTGATCTGGGAAAAGGGAGAAATAGTAAGACAAACACTGCTTCTTGATATCATCAATAAACTGATACGCACAACTTTGCAAGAATATGTCACAGAACAGAGACGGTCATTTCAGTGAATGCTTTTCCCACATAGGCAGGACAAACTGAAGGGGTGATCCCTCATCAGCAGAGCAGCCAGGCTGATCTAAACCACATACAAACAACACAGCACTGAGGGGTTGGACAGTTGTGCAGGCTGCAGGCCATGTTCCCAGAGCCTCTCACAGCATAAAAGACCAACAGCACTGTCCACTCAAACTGGAATTCTTCACTTTTATAAAATACACAAGAAAATGGGAGAGGAATTAAAAAAGCCATCTAGGTAAATGGAAGGTTTAGTTGCAGGAGCTAGTTAGTTAACAATTGCCAAGGAGGACTACTCTGGCTGCTACTCAGCCTATCACTCTTTGTTTGACTGTGGTGTGGCATTCAAACAATCTAATGTGTTTCAAACGTAGCTCTCATTTCACTGATCAAATACATATAAAATCAGCCACCTGCCATGTGAGAAAATGACTAATGCTTGCATCTTTCAAGCTCTTCGCTTCACCACTGAAGAAGCTTTTGAACACATCACCATTTGAATTTGCTGAAAGAAACCTGCTTTTCAAAACAAGATTTCAAAGGGCTTAAGAAAACATACAAGGAGATGATAAAGATCAAAGATAAATCTGAGTAACTTACTGCAGCTGCTGTGGCCTCCTCTCCACCTACATAGATAGAAGAAGCAATCTCCATCACAGACAAGTTTGTGGGAGCATCCGTAGTGGATGATGATCTGGGCCGTCCCGATTGAATATCCTGAGCAGACCTTCTGTTGATCTGCGGGCTTCCTTTCGGGGCATCTCCCTTGCCCCACCTGCTGTGCAGGCTGGTCCCTCTCTTCATTTTGGGAGGCACTCTGATCTGCTGAAGCACCCGGTTCAGAGCTGTGGGGTGGGTGGAGACACCATCAATTTCAGCACAGACGCTTTGGCTTTCCAAATCCAGGTCAGGCTCCAGCTCAGCCTGAACTTGCTGGACATCGTGTGGAGAAACAGACGACCTCCTGCGCTGATGCTGGAACAGGTGCTTCAAGCCTTGACCAATGACATTAATGTTCTCCAAAGCATTATGCGTTATTTTGGATAATTTTTGCTCTGATTCATGTTGTTTTTTGGTCTCTTGATCTTGGGATTTGCCTCCAGGATCAGGGTCATCAGACAACTGTTCAGTGCCAGACGGCTCCATTGATGACACCCAACAAGTTTATTTGACTATTCATACATAAATACGTCCCCTTTCTTTAAAAGGCTTGTGTTTATTTTGAAAATGCCAAGATTGCCAGCCAATTAGGTGTGTAATTGCTTCAAGAATGACTACACATGCAGCTGTGCCACGGTGATCTCATGCTTATCTAATGTTAAACAAAAGAGTAGTCATTATTATACATCCATGCAGCAAGTGTGGGTTAAAAATCCAAAGCTCAAAACATGCTGTTAACAAAATAAAATGTATCAGTCCTTGGAGCACCCCTCCAGGTGGCATTAGCTGCATCTAGGCTGTAGGCTGAAGCCGAAGCTTGTGTGAGACAAGTCACTCATTGCCTGGGGGGAGAAGCCCAGCACGGAGGGTGTAGGAAAGCAAGAAAGGTAAAAAACTGTTCAAAAGGGGGAGAAGCAAGGAGAAATCAGTGGGGTTTTGTTTATTTAGAACGAGCCCATAGTAACATCTAACAGAATATGAGGTTAAACTTCTGAAGAACATGTTAGTCACTTTGGCAGAATTAATTTTGCTCTTTGACAAAGATCTGATACAAAGACCCTAACTTAACAACATTTAATACATGCAAACAACCAGAACAGTTCCAAATGAGTTATTAATTTCCAAATAGTGAGAAATGGTTTATTACAGCCAGCATCCATGATGGCACTGGAAACTAGATGTGAAAATCTGTCTTCAAGCAGAACAGGCAAGTGAAATGCTTTCAATTGGCAAACTCTTGTCCATAGCTCTCAGAGGAAACAAGAATGCCTTTTGAAAAGTAGGTTAAGCAACCAATCTGCAAGGGATCAGCCCCAGGTATGTGCAGTTCAGCCTCTGGCACAGGAACTGCGCAGCTGTTCTTGGAGAGCTCAACCCGAGTCATTCCCTGGGCTCAGGCAGGCCTGGATTACACAACAGTGCAAACACTATGGGAGGTCAGCAAAGATACAGGGAAGGAAGGGAGGGAGGGAGGAAGGAAGGACACAGGAACTGAAAGAGTTTTACATCAGCACCATGAGATCACATGCTCAGAAGCTGACCACTGTTTTCTGCAGGAGAAAACTTTGATTAGGCTTCTATAAATACAAAAACCAGTTCACAGAAGTCTACCTCAATCTTGGCAGAAAGCAGTTTATGCTTTAGAAAAGAATTATTTGAAACTCAGCATATTTGGGATTTGAGAGTGTTCATTTCTATGCTAAAACAGCTGCAGAAACATAATGCATTAAGTTTACAATTGGAGTACTCTCAAATTTGTGCATCTGAAGCCTAAGACAATGGGTTAAACAGATATTCCAGAATGCTTTCCAAATTGCCATCCAAAAATATCAGAAGAGCCGCCCGTCTCTCTTTTTTTTCAAGTGCCACTGCTATCAGTTGGAGGCAAGAAGAAACTCAGTACTTAGAGAAAGCAGAACACTGAAATCATGCAGGATTTTATCTCAGTACTTTGAAGATGCTACAAGCATTGAGTCTAAATGTACTGGCCAGTTTAAGCAGTAACACCTTAAATGCAAATGAATAAACTACATCCAAGAAAAATATATTTACCTATGTTCATGCAGCAATTGTGTGGTGGAAGAAAAAAAGATGTGCCAACGACATATACTTAACACTTTCTTAAATGAATTCAAGCGCCTTTATGTCTAGTAGTATGCTTTCGCTTTTAAGCTTGCTCTTTCTTAATGTGTTTTTTTTTTCCTCCCTCAGGTAACAGGTTTTACAGAAAGTTAGACTACAGGTCTCCACTCAATTAATGTTTTGGGACAAAAAATTGCAAAACTAGATGCTCATTTTTAACCAACAGACCAGATGGTTTAGTGAACAAAACTCACCATCTAAAAAAGCAAGAGTCTCAAAACTATTTGGTGTATAAAATATAAACCAGACAGCTGACCCATAACTGCCTTTTTCATTTTGGCTAATTCACTCAGTGTTTATTTTTCAGTCAGGACTCACTGAAAAACTGCAGTTATTATCTAAGATGACCAGTATACTCTCCAACCAGGAGCTCTTTGATCTCCTGCATGCTCTCTATCCACATTATCACTGGTAATGTTGTTGGTCTTAAAGAACACCACTTGAATCTAACTAGACTTCCATGAATTATCTGCTAGAAAAAACTACCCTGCTTAAATTAACCCTATGTCAATTTACAAACCATCCCACAGTGAGCTCACAAATAAGGCATGGCCACCCCTGTGTATCCTGGGACAGATTTCTGAAATTATATGGCCTCTGAGAGGCTCCTAATGAGAGCTTTGTAGTCATCCCCTATTTCTATTTCCACAGGGTCAGTCTGTTGTGAGCCTGAAATGAGCTTTGCAAATTACACATCTGGTATGAAGATCCCTACAACTACTTACCTGTTCTAGTATTTACTTTTGGGGGAAAAAAAAATACTCTTAATGTGAAAAACTGTGATTATTCAGAATTAATTAGCACACTTATTTGCATTAGGATTCAACTTTTGTGCTCACTTTTGTTTTCTCTACTTATAACCATCTTTACATTCTGTTAGTGGGAGGAAAGAATACTTTATAGTTCAAAAACATACATTTCTTATTTGTACAAGAATATACTAGATCAGGAACAAAATTCACAATTCTGTATACAGACAACTGAGCAGATGTTATAACATTATTACATCCCAGAATATTCTAATACAGTCCTACATTTGTGCAATTATTTCCCAGGAGCCCTGGGAAACAAAACAGTTCAAAAGGAAAAACTGGCAAAACCAACATTAGATAACAGTGAAAGATAAACTTGTACTTGCCTCCATCATTTGCCCTTTAGCATGGCTGACCCACAGCAGTACCTCCACTGAACAGAACTGCAAAAGAAATTTGGTATGAGATACAATTCTGGAAATGGGAGGAAAGATATATACGTGAACAGCAAAGTACGAGCATGATTCCAACTTTCAGTGTTTTTATTTTTTTTTTGTAAATTTTTTTTCATTGAAATGCAAGCACCCTTGGAAGCTGTCCTATTTCAAACTCTTTCAAATAACTAAAGGGATACAAATATGACTGAAGTTAAAACTGAATCTTGTAGAATTAATCAAGAAGTTCTCATGAAAGAGCATTTTTTCTCAGGGTCTATGGCCACTAGGTCATGCTGAAAGCAGAGGAAGATGCCAGGGATGCAGCATGCAAGGTCAGTCTGCACCTTAGAGATTTCATTTTCTTCTCCTATTTAGTCATTCAACACTCCCAGCGCAGGTCAAACAGCTGGCTCTTATTTCCCTGGCATTCACCTCACAGGAGGTAAATGCTCTGAGCACTCAGACACAGCTGCCACAGCTCATGGCAGCGGCTGTCCCTGCCTGTACACTCCTACATCTGTACCAAAGGCCAGGAGACAGGAGGACAGCTGAGAGCAGACACGGTGACCACAGTTCTCTAGCCAGCCTCACAGACGAGTCTGAAACACAGCCAGAATGTTCCAAATTAACTCAACCAGTTCTTGAAAACAGGGAGTACACTATCTTCAGAGGAACACTACAAGAACTCTGCACAACTGGCACATTTTGACTGTTTTATTCCACATCAGATTCCCACCTCCAAGACAGCAAGAGAGGAAGAAAGATCAGATCCACTGAAGTGGGATGCTAGAATATGAAGAAAGTGATGACAGCAAATATTAAGAACTTAGAAAAAATGAATACATTTTTCAAAAAGATCTTCATATAGAAGTAATTCCATTTCTATACTAGCATGAGTGGAGAACTAAGCATAATGTGTGAAATACTGGTCACATGAGGTGTCACTAACAGAACTTCAGTCACTCTATTTTTCATCTTTTTTTTAAGTTTTAATGTTATTTTTTATTTATAGTAACTGTAAGCTTTTGTCAGCAAGGTCTTCAGAGATATGACCTACAGCACTACAGGACCCTGCAGATCCTGTGTGCTTTTGGCTCAAGTTGTTCCACAGCTGGGACAGTCTGTGTCCCAGAGTGCCCACAGGTGGGCACTGAGAGGCATCAGCAAAACTACCTGTACTGTCCCCCATGTCAATCACAGCCCTCACTGACACACCACCAATTTTCTGGCAGCAGCTCCATTTTCTTCTGAACTTTGAGAAACTATTGCACAGGGCTAATAAAAATTCCTTCACTTCCTGGTACTTACAAAGCATAGACATGATCTTGACTTTAATTTTTTCTGCCGATTCTTCCCACTCTTTCGCATTGCTTTATCAAATACTTTGTAACATAGACATTTAAAAAAATTTGACAAGTATCAGTCTAAAAAGACTTAGGTGCATCAGATTTTATTTAGACTTTATTCATGTGAATGTTTACTTTAAATTAATCAGTTTAATTAATTCCCTTCAAAACCACAGTTCCTTGTAAACAAAGAAAACTCTGAAGCTACCATTGAAAACCAGTTCGTAGACAATTTATCTTCAGCTGAAGTACTTGTTTAAGAAACAGAGTACAGGACTGCAGAAATAGGGAATAAAAATTATTTTCAAGGAAAAGAAACGGGAAAAATCCTGCCTTTTCATAGAATATTTCAAATATCTTTTACTTATGCCATATTTGAACACCATGAACCCTTAACAATAATGCTGAAGTAAAATTACCTATGTAATCCTCACATTTCTTTTATTCCATAAACAGGTCAATTTAACAGCTCATTAAAGACTTATCACAGTTAGCAGGGATCATTGAGACAAGATGCTTCCCACTCATCCTATTTGGTAAAAAAAAAGCATTTTTCAGTTGTTTCAGAATAGAAGTAATTTTTACTAAGAAGTAGTCCAGCTTAGTTTGAGAAATCCCAGATTATTTTCAGAAACCCATCCCAAAATGGAATCTGTATGCAGGCAAACAGTTTAGCAAGAAAGACTAAAGAGGCAACAGTCACACACTGGAAAACCACCTATTACAGGAATTGGGCACCCTAGCAAGTAATTTATATCCAAAGGAGGATATTTTAAAAGCATCATTGCTCAGTAGAGCAAATAAGGAGAGAAAGCTAGAGAGACAGCTAATCCTATCAGAAAAAAGAGCTCATGAGAAACCAGAATGGGTGTGAGATTAAAGGGAATTGTCATCTGGAAAACACTTAAAGAGGAAGACACCAGTAACAGAGTAAGTAATTTGACTCAAGAAAACAACTGGATAGAAACATGATTACCCAATATGTGGAGAAATGTGTACATTCAGCTGTTACAACAGAACAATTTTGAAAAAGTCTGACTGGAAACTTTGGGCCAGAATGGAAGAAGACATACAATAAATAATTAAATACAAATACCCTAGGTAAATTGCAGAATACAGGCAAAAACAAAACAGAAAACAATACTAATTTTAATGGAAAAGGTACCTACAGTTTCACATACATAATTCTTCCTCATCCTCCTCCTCCAAAATTCACCCAAGAAAATATGTTTTTGAATTTTACTTAAGTCCGAAAGAAAACCACAAACATGACATATAGATACACAAAGACTCTCCCCTGGCCAAGACCAAAAAGGGAGTATGGCTGAGAGAGCTGTTAAAGGAAAAGGCTGGCAATGTGTTTAGGTATGAATTACATGATTTTTAAGATATTCAAGGACAAAAATGACACTGTGTCTGATCCCATACAAAACATGAAATGTTTCTCCTAAAATCCTCATGAGCCTGAAACAGCTCTACATAGTCCAGGCACTTGTTCGTTAGAGGTGAGTATGTTACAAGGAAAAAGGAGTCAGAGCAGGTCCCTGAGGTCACTCAGACATTAAGAGTTGTCCTCCTCCTCCTCTCTGGAGCAGGGGTGGGGAGGGAGAGTCACTTTTTCCCATGCCTTCCCATACACATTAACAAATAGCAACTTCAAAGGCTTCATCAGCAGACGCTTTTGTGCTTTGAACACCAAAAAGAGTTCACCATTTCTACCACTGTATCCATTAATGGTTCACATGTGCAAGGGCAGCATGCTCAGACATACCAGAAGGTGATCTTTCAACATCAGCCTCTTCTCATATCCACATCCTCTTGAAACAGTTCCTTCCTATAACTGTGTATTTAATACTGCTGACCAGCAGAACTAATGTACACAGTTTATGTTCATGAAAGCTCAAATAATAATACTGCACATAAGAGAAAACTTTACTTATTGTCACTCACAGAGCATATGCCAAACATTCTATTAGTGAGTGACAGATCCCTTTCTCCTTTCAATTTCTTTTTAAGAAACATCTTCCTGAGTACACCCACATCAGACTCAAATACCTTCAATATCACCTGTGGGCAACCTCTACATTACTGATGCCCTGTGGGAAGTATTGCGTGTCCACTGCTGTCAATGTAGACTAAAAACTGCTGGTTCTTCTGCAAAGTTAGGAGTTTACATCGAAGTACCACAGACAACATCAAAGATGAGCCTATTTTCCATGTTTATTTGAGTAATAACTCAAAGCAGCTTAAAGTTGAGTGACTGGTTCTCAGAAATGGTTCTGCTGCTTTGCAGTACAACCAATAGCCACTGACATCTTTTCCACTCCTCTCTGAACATTCAGTAATTCAGTGGTTACACTATTTGAATCAAAGCTATCAAGTAAAGATCAAGACTTCTCCAAAATTACTAACCATGCAGACGTACCAATACATAATCATTCAGGGTTTGCAATATGTTAAAACCTCATGTGAAAACCAAAGCAAAACGTTTCAGCTGTATTTCTATAGCTGGTGACCTGTCCATTTATGAGAAACCCTTCCCAACTGCTCTGCTGCATCTAGAGCTGGTGTGCCATGGAGTCTGACTGTGGGGCAATGCTGCTGACTCCCTAGCTTAGCAGAGCTTCATCCTTAATTAATTCCTCAGCTACATAATGTATTTCTAGGATTATATTACCATAACCTGTGAGCAGTTTGTGAATTCACCCTTGGAATGCTCCTACATTGTGCTGAATTACTATTATTTCCCTAGTTTTCAGGTGAAAAAGCCCCCCACAGAAACATCAAGAAGCTGCCTAAAGGTTATGTGACACTTTAACAGCAGAGAAACAAACTTAAAATTTACTCTTAAAAGGTTAATGTTATACTTCCATTAATTCTCCTGTTACTACCTTCAGATTCATTTATGAACCATGAACAGCAGTATAACTGGAACATCCTCAAACCACTTAAAAATATTCTTTCCTGGAAAAGGCTACATATAGGCTATTTTCCATCAAATTAACAAAATCAGTGTTTTGAGAAAGCTAAATGAGTGTTAAAGAAATAACTAGAGTCTTCTGATTAGTTGACATTGACAATTACATACATCATATACATTTTTGTGAAATTTTTTTGTGAACATACTTAAAAGTTGGAAGACAACACTAAAAATGCAGTCTGCAGGGATTTTAGAAGAAAAACAAAATGGACGAAGAGTTATTATTAAGACAGTCTGCTCTACTAGGCTTGAGAGGAAACCTGCAATTCAGAACTGCATGGTCTGCCATGAGAGGGTTGACAGTTGACACTTCCACTTAATTCAGTGGCCTATTTCAGAAAAGTGACATCCTCACCTACTCTTCGCCAAAACCAAATTGAAGCTAAGCAAACAGCAGCATTTCCTCAAAAACATCTCTGCTTTTTGCGGAAGAGAAAAATGTTGCACCCGTATTTACATGTTCTACAAACAAGTCCAGCGCACACTCTGAACTCAGGGCTTCACTGAGAACACTGAAGAGACATTTCCAGCCACAGTCCAAGCAGAGATCTGAAGATGTCCTTTCCAATACAAGAAGTACTACAGAAATAGCAATTTAAGGAATTTCCAACCTCTTTTGTCCCACGGGGCACACTTTCAGAACCACAGCGTGGCATCCCATTTTAGCTTTTGTGGGCACATATTTCTAGGGCTGTGATATGAACCAATACAAAAAAATCTTCTCTTATTTGAAGGAAGACAGGACTGAGGGACAAAACTGACCACAGACCCAGTTATAACAACCTTGGGATAAGATTAAAGAGAGGAAGTATACAGAGTACGCAATTACTCCAGAATGGTGTTCTCAAAAACCTTCAATCTGATGCTATGGCCACAACAGCTACAGAAACAGGAACTCACGTGAGCCTCAGCAAGGACTCATCAGAATACAAGTGACTTCACTTCCACAGTTCAAATACTGCATTTTGCAAACAGAGAAACTACCGTCCCCAAAGGAAAAGACTGAAGAAGTCACATATTCAAAACAATGGGTCTGGTCTTCCACAAAGAATGGATTTAATTCCTTGACACATCTCAAATATTTTGTGGTCAGTTGCACTCTTACTATTGACTTTTCCTATTAACATTTGCATTATCTGGATCTGATTCTTTAGTCTCTGGAAAAACGCAATAATACTAGGCCACGCCAAGAATTTTGGCAGGATCTGTCCAGGAGAGGAAGGGGTGGCGGGGAGAGATCAAAGCTGCTCTTATCTCCTCACTGCCTGTCTGCCAAGAGACACTGCCACTTTCTGTGTGTCAAAGCTGGCTCAAATGTCAGGAACAAGAGAACCACAAAGTGAAAATACAGGTATTTTCAATCCACTTCCAAGGGAAGACAAAAGGTTATACTACAGCTATTTCTGGCATTAAAGAGAGACTTCCAAGCATGCTAGCAATACAAAGAAAATAAGAGAAGGCCTCTCATTTTCACTCCTAGCAGAATTATCTGTGATAATGCCAGCAGAGAAGCTGGCAGGATTTAGCAACTGGTTCTAAAAGAAAGGTTTATTCCAGGCTTGCAGTTGTAAGGAGGTTAAAACAAGTTAAATTAGCAGGCTTGTAAAGAAAGATACCATCTACCACCAACCCACACCCCACGCTATGTGTGATTTTAACATGTACTCTTAGCCCTGAATTCTGGAAAGTATCATATTTACAATGACTTTACAGTGAAAGAAGAAAGTAGAACTAACCTCAGACAGAGTGGTAAAATACTCCCCCTGATGACTCAAAACCAGCTCTTTCTTTCTCAGTATTGTTTAAAACGTGACACAAATCTGGCAAGACAGAAATTCCAACCAGAAGTCAATAGTCACTGTTAATGCTCCAACCATTTATGCTGTTCAACCACTGACAGCTTCATCCTGCTCTTCAGAAGAAAACTCTCCCTCCTGACCCTTCTTCAAGACTGCTGGCCTAGGGAGCTTTTACTTAAGTGAAACTCTTAAAAAATTGTATTATTATAATGGTAGTGGCCTTAATCTGGGGTTGGTTTGTTTCCATGGCCTTTTCTAATCGAGCATTAGCACATTACTCCCTGCAAGACTACAAACAAGATGTTTGGGTTGCCTATCAAACACTGCTTGAAGCCCATCAGTCAGCACTTGCAGGAGGCTGGGAGGACCTATCAGTAAGACTACCCCATCCACACCTCCTTACCTGCTCTCAGTGTTAAAAATCTGTTATCAGCTGTCAACAGACGTGCATAAGGTGTTTTGACTCGACTCATTACACCCACTTCTCCCAGTCCCAGGCAGGTTCAAGCAGAGCTTGAGACAAGGAACACTATAACTGCAATCCTATGTACCCTAACGGGCAGCAATATCATCAGCCTGGCCTGTGTATCTCACAGACACCATGTGAGCAGAGCCATGGACACCTGCCCTGCAGCACACAGACATGCTGCCAGGACTCTTTTCAGGTGCCAAGGAACCAGCCCAGCACAGCCACAACACTCTATCCCCTCAGAGCAACACCACTTGGAACAGGACCTGTGTTAGCCATCCATCTTCTACCACAGAGACTTGTGAATTCCTTGCTTTGCTCACTTTTTGGACCTCTGCAATAAAAATACTGATGCACATCTACAGTCCTTTTCTTCTGTTAGATTTTATAATGCATTTTAGAGACACTCACAAACTGCACAAACACAGCACAGCAAAGCAGCCACTCACAAATATGCTGCTCTTCAATATCCACCTCCACATCCAGCTGCACAGAGACAGTAATTTGGTATAAAGAAATTGGGCTTGACTACTTTGTTGCCAATGGGAATCAAGTAGTCATGCATTTAAACCTCAGCCAAAATCAGAATGTTTCCTCCCACATTCATGGCAGAGTCCACATAAAAAAAATCCACAAATCTTTACCCAAAGCAGCACAAAAAGGGAGCAGTCTTATTCGAAATAAGGCTGAATTTCAGTTACCACTGAGAAGGTGCAGGCTTATGATCAGAGCCAATACCAAGACCCAAATTAATGGCTCCTTACAGAGTTGTGCAACTTGGGTTTCTGCCAGAGCACCTGTTTGCTTGCTGCAGAGCAGCTTTGCAGCTGGTCAGGCCCCCAGTTCAGGCACATGGGCGGTTAAAAAACACCAGCTACACAGGGTGGCTCCTCCCCAGGTGCAGAGCTTCCTGTTTCCCTTTGTTGAACCTTGTGAGGTTCCTGCCTGCCTATTCCTCAACCCTACCCAGATGCCTCTAAATGGCAACAGATTCATCAGGTCTATCAACTTCCCATCTTGCATCACCTACAAAATTCTTCACCTGGCCCTATTAATATGTTTTTAATCAAGAGACTATAGTACTGGACCCAGTACTTCTCCCACAGAGTAGAATTGTACCTGAAGCGTTTAAAGGACTTTGGTAAACCAGAACCAAACCTTTCAGCACAACAAACCAGCTGAGAACTAATTCCTGCAGGAAAAGCATGACCAGCACAGGAATCGCTCTGCAGAGCAGCAAGCAGCCACTCATACACCTCCCTGTCTGCTCTTCTTACCACAGGTGCTCTGCAGCCCAAGCAGTCAAACGTAACCAAGTTAGTCTGTTATGCAAAGGCTCACATATACAGAGTATCTTCCTCCACAAAACATTGAATATTAATCCGTAGCAACCAGAGCTAGAGGCTACCCCAGCTGAAAGCCCGCACAGGGAAGGACCCCAGCCCCACAAACCTCGGAGGGACTGGCTTTCACCAACAGAGCTTTTGCCTTACTAGTCAGTCAGCCACCATTGGCCTGAATGGGCTAAGTTCAGTCTTAACAGATTCTGACCCAAAGTCACTCTTTGCTCATTTCTCCCATTTTAACTGCTATTCAACCTCAGGATCACAGCAAGGACACTCACTGCTTCTCACAGACAAGTGACACCGACCCCTTATGACCATGATCCACTAAAGCATGAGATGCTTGTTCAGCGGGCAGCGATTTACAAAGATGGAGTGCTATGGGTGCAGCACTTCCAGTAATCCCAGAAAAGGCCACAGTCCTTTTGCTCAAAACTAGTATAACTGGGAATCATGAAAAACACATTTATTTGCCCTCAAGATAATCACCATGGCAACTGGCTTCCAGGAAAGTAATAGCCAACAGCTTCAGTACAAAGGCCACTATGGGATTTGTTAAGGACACCGTCAGCTCACACAAATCCAAAATATACTGGAATTTGCTAAATTTATGCCTGAAGAAACTGTAAGTAGGTATCTGCAAACTTCCTATCATAACCCATCCCACCAGCTGAATTAATGGCAGTACCATTTATCAACACTGCAGCATCCTTTAATGCTCCTTGAACTTTTTAGACACCCTGTAGAGCAGTTTTAATGCAATGTTCTCTAATATACACAATTTCACCTTTCAGACCACTTCTTTACATCAAAAGAAAACTTTATCTTATACTCAATCGCCTTGTCACTCCACACTTTAGTATTCACTTTTAATTACGTGAGTTTTAATAATTAAACTGCAACGTTTTTCATGAAACTAAATGTTTTACAAAGGTAGGTCGTACCTACATCTTACAGTTAAGGAAACAAAAAATAATAATGTGGTTAGGGGTATACACTCAGGGAGACATGAAATCTATGTATTCTTACAGGTATTCAGAGATACTGAAGGAATTGTTCTATTTTCACAGAATGGCAGCTTATTTTGGAAATGTGTATTATTAATTCATAGGATTACAGAGATCATAACTTATTTATATGCAACAAAAAAAAAAAATGCAGCAAGTTGGGTTACAGAATCCACATCCCTGGTACACTGCATAAAGTACCACTAAGGTGGCAATAGGCAGTTCAGCAAACCACTCCTGGTGTGTTCCTACAGTTTCCATGAAAGCAGCTTACAGGAAATAATATTCCTCCTTATGTGCCCCATGCTACTTTTGCACATTGCCACAGCCAAATAACACTGCCCAGGCAGACTGAGAAACACATTTAATGTGTGCTGCACCAGCTTCTACCCACTTGTACCAGAGAATCTCACCAAGATGCCAATCCCTAGCCCCAGCTCTGCTTGCAGGCAAATGATGGAGTGCACGTAAGGGATCCCCTTCCCAAACACAGCACTTCACTACCCATCACAGTTCACACTAGCACTGCAACATGGCCCATGCATGCATGCATGCATGCAACATGGCATGCCTTCCAGTTACAGGAACACCATCAAGCTGTTTTAAGCCAGACAGGGAGGTAGGTCAGATCTGTGTCCCTCCAATATCATCTCAGCCTGAATCACTGGAGCTTATCAACAAAAGCACGTGTGCTGTCTGCTAAATACATCCTGTATAGCAGCAATGTGGCATGATGAACAATTCAGTCAGGTAGCTACTTTCAGCAGAATTACTTTCCCTTTTTAAACAAAACCCACTAATGAACGTCTCTCCTGGAAGCCAGAGTGGTGTGTGTTTGGCTGCCTTTCACTGTAACCCACCATTAACTGACAAGACCCCCAGTGCCCTGGAACATTGGCATCTACATCACAGAAGGGATAACTGCGTCCAAGTACTTTACAGAAGGAACAGATGTTAGCAGTGAACACTGGCCTCCTCTAAGCCCATACAGAGGCAGTTAGCCAGCTTCCCCATTCCAGGTTTATTCCAGGAATATGTATGGAAAACCAAAAGCCTCCAGAAAAATACAACTGTGCGTGCTGGTGTCTTTCTATGCTGCAGAAATAGCCAAGGTTGTCCATCTCTTGTTACCTGGGAGGGACAAACCCACAGAGCAACAAGGCAAATCCCACCCAGCTCTGCTACTCTTGTACATCACCGGCATATTGTGTAACAAGACTGCTCCTTTCTGGGAGCAGAGACCACTGTTCCAGCACCTGTGCACAGGAAGGCAAGCAAAATATCCTTCTTTCCTAACCTTCATTCCAGATGTCTCCCAATTCTGGCAAGTACTTTGTAACTTTGTAACTTCATGTGAGTGCTTTATCTAAGCAAATAGAGCAACCACCATGGTCTCTCATTTCAATGACTACTACGTGTCTGTCACATATCTCAAAGAAGAAAATTTCTGCAGACCATGATGGTATTTAGGAACTTAGTGGGTGAGCAGTGAATGCAGCTTTTCTCAAGACAATCTTTTGAGTACTCCCACAGCATGTTCAACCAAGGTCACCCTCCATACAACGCTGCGTATTCTGGTGCTCCTACAGCCTCACTGTGTACATGTACACTCTACTGCTAAAACCACGCAAAATGGTGCACATCAGCCTAAATCTAGAATATGTACACCTAGAGCTCTCTTTGCCCTAACCAGATGGCCTTTCCTTTCCATGTGCTCTAAGTCACAGCAGGCATACCTACCTCAAAAGTACTCAGGGTAGCTCATCTCTTTGCATAGATATGGTCACAGTTGTAATCCAAATGTCATCAACAGACGTCTAACTTTAAAAAAATTTAGAAGTATAAATTCCATAGGAAACAGGAAAGTCAGAGGAGGGAAGAAGATATGATTTATCAACTTCTACATTTGCAGACATCTGCAGTCAGTACTGTAGGTCACTTTCAGAGTAAATCTTGGCAACAAAGCTTCTTTGTAGAGGAGAAAGACCTGCCAAAATTAACAAGCATAATAAGAAACACCATTAATATCTGATAAACAATAAAACAGCACACATACTCAGAGTCCCCTTCAGAGAAAATAATTAACTCATTTGAAATACAAGGTTTCTGCTAGCTTTGACGTATTTAAAATAAATAAGAATATTTATTTTATATTATATTTAAAATATTATAAATATTATAATATTAAATAAAATAATTTTTATATTTATATTAAATTTAAAATAAATAAGAAGCAGCCTCTGAAGTTACCTCATATTCTGACTACTTTAACCCAATAAATCATTTCAAGGAGGGAAATCCTCCAAGCATTCAAATGTTTGATCATATCAGAGCATGCAACAATACATCACATCACGGATTGCCCTGATTCAGACAAACCTTCCTGGCTCACCAAATGCCTTGATAATCACTGGGTATTTTCCCACAGGAGTGCTTGTGTGACCAGCATCAGAGTAAAGGATTAAGCCGCTGTCCAAAACGAGGACCCACACAGAGTGTGATGGAAGCCCCAACACAGCATGCACATAAAGTACACGCTTGGGGAGTACCTGCATGGTGTAAACATCCAGGAGTGGTGGCAAACTTCTGAACTTCTCAATTAAGTTAATAAAATGTAAACTTCTTTGGGGCAGAGACCTTCTGTTCTGTGTTTACATTTCACATGGTGTGTCAGATCTAGCTTCCAAATCAAAGTTCTCAATTTTATTTTGATAGAAGTGTTTTCTATTTTTGGTACATGAGTAAGATTCTTCTCTATAAAGAGTCAAATAGATCTGCAATACCATAAAATGCTTCTGAAAGTATGAAGACATTAAATTTTGCAAAAACATGTTTAAGTCCACACAATTGCTTGTTTCCTTCTTTCCTTTTACCTTAACACACTTGGCTGGAAGAACAATTTTGAGAATTTGAAGCTTAAATTCAAGCCCAAAGAATCAGCTCATTGTGCTGTGACAATATCCAGGGTCTTAACTGCTTACTAACTTAGGGGAGTTAAGTATTTTAAGCATTCAATCATAGCTGAATACTATGGTTCTAGAAGTGCAGACAACGCAAGTCTAGCCTGCCACCTTCACATTCCATTTCATTCAGCCATCTTCACTCTTCCCAGAGATGCCAGTTTATCCTCTAGAAAACACTGTGCTGAGCTCACAGATTTGCTGACCTTGGAAGGGACCTCTGGATGTCACCTGGGCCAATCAGGGCTCACTGCCTACAAACCACTTTAACAAGTCTGGCTATTGAGACACCCCCCTGTTCCTGGCCCCAGACAGGTAACACAAGTCCCTGGGAGCTCCAGCCCTCACAGAGAGTGCACAACTTCTGTGCTGAGCAGCATTCAGCGTGCCACAGCAACCAGCCTTCACCAGGCCTTAGGGGACAGGCACAGGGAAAACCACTCCCTGTATTTTAGGGTGAGGAGACTCCAGGTCTATCAAGAGGCAGCCAAACTGGCCAGCTCAGCTGAGAAACACCTTGCACCTGGTGAATCCAGGTGCCAAAGCCCAGCTCTCACTGACAGATAGCTACAGACCCACCTGAGGACAACACGCCATACCAGTAAATGTGCTGGGGAAGCCAGTGGAGAGGGAAGACTCCTCCCCCCAGAGCTCTAAGCAAAAATTCCTACAAATCAAGCCCAATATATTGTAACACCAAGTCTTTTTGAATGCTTCAAAAAACAATTCTCAGAAAGACCAGAGGAAACACTAACATGAGGTTTGCCTGACTCCAGTGCAGCCACAGTTGCTGGCTCACAGTCAGGCACAGGCCATTCACCCAAGCAGCGGAGGAGCTGACTTGCTAGATACGAGCCATTTCCTGCAGAATACACCTCTCTAAACACATGGAAACAAAACCTGTCGACTTCCAATGATTTCTACCTTGTATCTGAATTAGATATAGGTTTTAATTACAGGAACTTTAGCCATGATTAAACAAGATGTGAGACAGCCCAAACCATGACACACAACTGCTCAGAAAACCAAACTCAGCAACTTTTACGTGGTAAATGGAGGAGGAAAACCCCAAACTTTATGGAACCTGAAGTTCCAATTTATTTCTAAAGCAAATTCCACACAAAGTAGATCTTTCTCCATGTTCAGTTTGCTTCCATGTTTTGGATAGCTTCCAGACCAGCTGGGTGGGTTTATCAAGCAACAGAACTAGACACAGTGGATACAAAGCTCCGACAAATTTGTTCATTTGGTGCCAGAAACTGGTGTGGCTGAGGAGTTACTGAGCAGCACAAATCCTGCAAGCTGGGGAGCCCCAGTGTCCCCAGGCAAGAGAAGGAATAGTGCCCCTTGGCACCAAGACACCAACAGCCTTTCCAGTGGGCACTCACTAGTCTTTCCTTGCCTCCAGACACCTCCAGATGGACGAAGAATTTACCCTTAGAGAAGGATCGAAATCAAACATCAAGTCACCTGCCACATGTAAATCTTGAGTAAGACAGTCACTGGTGAGCATCAGGGACAGCGGCACTTCCTCCCCGGGCTGAGGAAGACCCAGTGGCACTGGCTCAGGTCAAGGCATCACTATTTCAGTGACCACACCAGCAGCCTGGACTGTTACTAAGGGGTTCCAACCTGCAGAAACACCTGATTTTAAGGTTTGTGGATGATGGACACTGTTGACTGATGCAGTGGGAGTTACATTACTCTCTTCTTTCTCCTCCTCCCCTAGCCTTTCCACTCAGATCTTTGTACCTTCAGTTCAGACTTTTACAGCTCCTACCCACCAAGAAGCCTCATTAGGTTTCCCTATTGATAGAGCTTTTCAGTTAAAGAGATGCTTCCACCCACCATGGGAGTTTTGCTGGCCACTGCATTTGTCACTAATGCACACCAGGTACTTCTGTGTCACCAGTGGCAGCAGCTGCACACACGCCACAGCGTCAGCTCCAAGTCTCGTCAGTTTTGGCACTCGGAAACCTTCAAAGCTGCTCCTTTTCTTTAAAGGCCTGTCACTGACCATCTGATTTTAAGCCGGCAAATTCTGACCTCGCCATGAAATAATTCGTGCCTTAACGATCTCAGCAAAGGCAGCCAAGTCGAGTCGGAATCGGTGAAGCGAATACACGCCTCAGTAACCCCTAAATCAGCGCGCGGGCGGCGGCGGTGCCTCGCGAGCCCCCCGCACCGGGGCCGTGCGTGGGGCCGCCCCCGGGAGGGGCCGACACTGCCGGCCCGGACATGGCCCCGCGCAGCCCGGGCCCTGCGCCCCGAACGACGGCCCGGAACGGGGCGAGCGGGCAGGCGGGGCCGCGAATCGGCCAGAGGGTCCTAAACCGGCCGCAGGAGCGGCGGCGGCGAGAGACAGCGCGGCCGAGCTGCGGGTGTGGGGACGGGCGAGGCGCTCGCGATGGGCGCACCCGGGGCCGGTCCGGCGGGGTCCCCTCACCCCGTCCCGCGGTTCCAGGTGTTCCCCCTCCCCGCTCCCGATCCCGTTCCCTCTCCGTTCCCGATCTCGCGGTCCGCCGGTCACTCACCGGCCGAGCGGCGGCCGCTCCATCCCCGCGCGCCGCCACCGCCCGGCCCGGCCGCGTGACGTCGCGCGTGGGGCGGGGCCGGGCGCGCGCCGTGCCGTCACCTGCGGGGGAGGGCCCTGCGGAGGCCACGCCCCCCCCCACCGCGCCTGCGCGCCGAGGCCCCGCCCAGCAACGATGCCGTGGTCACGTGAGGGCTGGGCGGGGTTGCGCTCGCTCTCGCTCCTGGTCCCTCTACCGCTCCCGCTCCCTCTCCCGCTCCCGGTCCCGGTCCCGCTCCCGTTCCCTTTCCCGCTCCCGTTCCCACTCCCTCTCCCTCTCCCGCTCCCGTTCCCTCTCCCGCTCCCTCTCCCGCCGCCTCTCCCTCTCCCGTTCCCGCTCCCGTTCCCGCTCCCTCTCCCTCTCCCGCTCCCGTTCCCGCTCCCTCTCCCGCTCCCTCTCCCGCTCCCGTTCCCGCTCCCGTTCCCGCTCCCTCTCCCGTTCCCTCTCCCGTTCCCTCTCCCGCTCCCGTTCCCGCTCCCGTTCCCTCTCCCGTTCCCGCTCCCTCTCCCGTTCCCGCTCCCGTTCCCGCTCCTGCTCCCGTTCCCGTTCCCGCTCCCGCGCGCTCTGCCCTGCCCTGCCCTGCCCTGCGCGGTCCCGCCCGCGGGGGACGCTCCGGGCGGCTCTCGGTCTCTGCTGCGGTGCCGGGCTCTCCTCGCGTTTCCGGACACGGCTCTTCTCTGCTGGCCCGGTCCGTCTCCCCTTCCCGCTGGGCCCTTTCGGAACAGCCGTGGCACAGCCACGAGTGAGCTCCCTTTTGTGGCTCCTCGCCGTGAGACCCCGACACCCCCGCGCGGATGTGACCCCCACACGTGAGTCACGGCCCCTTCAGCCATGAGTAAAGCCACCAGCTCCCACTGCCAAATACCCTTGGCTCTGACCTCTGTGTCAGAGGAGGAGGAAAGGATATAGTCATGCTAGGGTTGGCTTTGAATAGTTACTATGGCTTGAAATATCCTTTAAAGGTAAAACACATGCATTTCCACCACAGCAGACACTCCAGCTTGAGGTATCTCAGAGCAATAGCATTTTCCCAGTTGAGTATTAAAAGGGCTGTCATTTAATTTTCTGGCTCCTGTGACTAAATTTCTGTAGGTTTGCTCTCATAGTCTGGATATCCTAGGGAACCTTCAGTGGAATTACAGCTCATTGTAACTTGGGGGATGCACTTTACTCTCTAGATAATGGTGTAATTCCACAATATAATGAAAAATACACTTCCATTTGCAAGATGCTCTGTCTCTTGTAACTGCTCCAACGCAGCCAAAGAAGTTAATAAAAGCAATGAATGCAAATAGTGATAAAAATTTAGTCTTTTTCATGTGGCATTTCCAATAAAGTCAGCCTCGTATCATTGCTCTTGAGATAGGTAAATATGATCAACCTCCACTGCAGATGGAAGTGCTGTAATAAAAACACCTTTCTCAAGTGTCCAGGTACAAAGCACCCGAGGCTCAGAGGGTACAGGTCCAGCCCAGCATAATGCTCAACATCAGCAAGGAGCACCTGGCCCCCACAGCTGATCTGCACAACTTCTCTGTGTGCAGCAGCATTTGTCCTTGTTCTGTGACTGGATTGCTGTGGATTCCCGGTGCTGTGCAGAGAACTGGAATGAAACCCTGGACAGCTTTTCCCCTTGGTAAGGCATAGTTACTGCACGGAGCGTGAGCAGACTACATGCAATCTCCTTCTTCTCCCCAGCGCTCGGGCTGGGAACGGGCAGGGAACGGGGTGGGACCGGGCTGGGACCAGGCTGGGACTGGGAGCGGGACAGTTGGGACCAAACTACGACTGAGCGGCACCAGCAGTAGGTATTATGGACACACACTCGGCCAGATCGCACATACCAATAGCTCCAGGGACAGGGCACACTCATATTAGGACTGAAACACCTGTTTCAGATCCATTGTCCAGGCCAGACTTTCATACTGGCCCTTTACTGTTTACTACTGACCCGTAATCTGCACTTTAATTCGACACAAGTATTATTTTCTGTAGAAAACATCAAAACTCAAACTTTGTTGATCTCCTGTCTGAGAATCAAGAGAGAAATGGTTTAATCCTTCCATTGTACAAAAAGGGAAGAATGCCTGAACTGAGGAAGTGGGGAACTACTGAAACCTTTGGTAGCAGGTCACTGTTGGACGAGTGGGGAAGGCACACAGCACTGCTGCATCATAGCATAGGTTTCAGGATCCCATGTGGGCTGGATCTACAAGTGAAATAAATCACAGCATGTGTCTCAGACTGGGTAGCCAAGTGGTGTCCCTCTACCACAGAAAGGAGTGGGCAGGCACTGCTCCTGCTGTTGTTCCTGGGAGTTTGTACTGCCCCTCTAACGTGGTACTCAGCTACGTCATCACCACCGACAATAAACCAAGTGCTAGTACACCACTCGTTAGTCTGAACGCCTGTAAAAGTACCCAACAGCACTACATCACTCAGAGTGACTGTGTCCATCCTTGGAGGGACCACAAGAGCTTCATTACCGGTTTGCACGCTCCTGTCAGCAGCTGCTTTTGTCATCTATGTGTCCATCCTGCCTCACACTTCATGTCCATATGGAGGTTATACAAGGAGCTAAGCTTGTAACACTGAATTACAAATATGGTGGGGGGGAGGAAGTAGTAAAAGTGGAGTTTTATTCAAGTCAATTTAGTGCTAAGATGGATTTGGGAAACATAGATTCAGGTCAGTTAGAAATCAATAATCAAACATGACTATTATAAATTCACAAATACATTTCTGCATTTTTTCCTTGCAAAGTTCTTTGTGAACTGCAATTGAAATACCTAAGAACTTTCTATCCA